>NW_016805139.1:1963227-1986988 GCF_001698545.2 Rhinopithecus bieti | reverse complement strand
TATTTTAAAATAATAAATATTTAATTTAAATTTTTAAATTTTTAAAATATTTTCATATTTTAAATAATTTTTAGTATTTGTTTAAATAATCTTTAATTATTTAATTCTTTAACAAAGAATTAGTTGTTTTAATAACAAGATTAAATTTGCATTGTTTTCTATTTCACAGTAACACTTCAGTTAGATACATATATGTGCTTTGTTAGACATGATACATGCTCTGAAAAAAGAGTTAATGACTGTGCATGCACTCATTATGAAGCAGAAAATTCTTACTACTATTGATCTTGTTATTTCATGATTTGAAAATCTTAAAAGTAAGATGTACAATAGATGTAGGGAATTAATATTTGGGTTTTTTTAACAGGTCAATAATTTTATTTTATTTATTTTAATTTTAAAATTTTAAAATTTGTGTGGGTACATAGTAGATGTATAGATTTATGGTGTATGTGAAATGTTTTGATATAGGAATGCAATGTGAAATAAGCACATCATGGAGAATGGGGTATCCATCCCCTCAAATATTTATCCTTTGAGTTACAAACAATCCAACTACATTATTTACTGTAAAATAAACAATTAAGTTATTATGGACTGTAGTCACCCAGCAATAAAGCTACTAAAAAATCAACATATCGATGAATGAAAATACCAGGAATTTAAAATGAAATCATATTACATAACTTGATTCATATTATTTCATCGTTTAAAGCTCTTTTAATACAAATCACTATTAAAGCCAGTACTATTTAGTGTTTCTTCCAAGAGTATTCAAATACTCAAAAGATTTGAATACTCAAAAGAGTATTCAAAGTATTAAGTATTTGAATACTCAAAAGAGTATTCAAAAGTAAGGGTTATCTGATATTCCAAAAGCAATCCAAGTCAGGAATATCTAATGTGAATAGTTGGTATAACTATTGGAGTCCTGTAGATATGTGCCCTTGCTCCAGGAAAAACTGCTGTCTCCTGTCTCCCAGCTTCCAGTCCAGTGTCCCGGGCGCTCTGGCTGACAGCCTAGCATGAGCCGTCATGCCTCTTGGTATGTTTCACTGGAGTAATTTCTCACCTATCATGTTTTGCCATCTCAGCTTTGTCCCAGTGCCTCTTGAGCTTCTCTGAAGGTAACCTAAGCTTCCTGTTTGTCTGCCCATTGCAATAGCACCTATTGCCACTTCCTTGGCAGCCTGTTGACTTGGAAACAGAACCCTATGTTTGGTTTCTGCTCCTGACGCTTTCTGAGCTTCCTCTCCGGTCTTATTTGCTCCCATTCCTTCCTCTACCTTTTGCTTTACAGATCCCCTTTTAAAGGTTTTTCCATCTTCTATTCCTCCATTTTTCTCACTCTTCACATTTTCTCACTCTTCACATTTGGGACATTAGAGTCCGTTGGACCAATATAGGTGCATTAGGGACAGATGCTTCCACTCTGCAATAAGAATTGTGTCTCAGTTTATATTTTTCTCTGTAGACATATGTCAACTTCTCTTGTCATAGTGTGTGTACATGCAGGTTGAGCAAGTAGAGGACTTCATGGTCCCAATTTGAGGTCCAAAATACTACCATCATCAGCTGTAAATTTGGGGAAACTGAGGGACGAAGAGGTTAAGTCACTTGGATGAGTCATCCAACAGGTGAGAATATGAACTGGGATTCAAGCTCAGAGAGTCAGAATGACGAAATGTGTGTTCTTAAACACTTACCTTAATATGAGGGTAAGCAGGCAGGGTGAAATATTGAGGACACTAACAAATCTAGTCACCCTTTACCTGGGTCGTTCTTTTTCTTCCTTTCTTTCTTTCTTTTATTTTGTAAGTTGGCTTAATAGGTTGTGAGTTTATCTATGAATTCCAAAAAGTAGGTGTGTTCTTTAATGAGCAGTATATTTGAGTATCTTGTTTTCCTATAGTGAGGAGAATAAAATATGTAAAAGCAGGAAGACAGAGGAAGCCTAGGTGAAAGGCTCGGAGAATATGGCAGCAGTTTGTGGTTTTATTGTTTGTTTGTTTGTTTGTTTTCTCTCTCTCTTCTTGGCATCAAATCAAAGACAGATTCACAGAAAAAGACAGGCAACCCTCAAGATATTAATGAAATGTATCATTTCCCTCTGTAGTGAGGACCTGCCTCTGATCACCAGTAAAGCCTCAAAGCCATAAAAACACATACGGTGTTTATGAATTCAGGATGTTACGGAAGTATTATAAGAGTTGTCATTTTCCAAATAGTGCTTTGTATGTTCATCATGTGCTTGCTGGAACATTTTGTGAGTACATGTATAAACTGTGTCACTGGAGTTTGGCCAGGCTTCTGGAGGAAAGAAGCTGATACATGGATAATGGCAATGCGTGTTGTGACATGGATGCAAGGGCAGAGAAAGAAAAGACATAGGTCTCACCAATGACTGTGTAGCTTCAAGAGCTGGTGGAATGAGAAAGACGATGTGGGGATGTTGAGACCAAGAGACATAAAAGCAGTAAACCACAAGGGACAGGTGCTAGAGGTGTGTCAGGGGTTGCAGCTGTATTTTATAAACGGTGGTAGAATATTCAGCCTAGTCACCTAACATTAATGTTCTAAGCAACCTGAATTCTCTCCACAAAAGAAGCTTTCTACTGCAATTCCTATTCCACACACTCCAACCTGTCCCCTAAGGAGTTATTCTAAAGAAGGAATACAAGAGATCCATCCTGAGTTCCAATTCTCTTTTCTCTAACAAGTGGACACTTATAGATATTATCTTTTTTCTTGAGCTCAACTGCAGCATGCATATAAATGAGAAACAAATTTACTTATCTACCTCCCAAATAGTCTTTCGTTGAATTTCACGTATTAGGTCTTGTTACTATGGAAGACATTTTGGGCTAAATATTCCATCACAATTGAAATGCCACAGCCGCTTATCTCTCCTTTTGAATAGTATTTGTGACAGAATGGCCAGCTGCTGATGAAGTTTCAAGGTTTTTTGTTTGTTTGTTTGTTTGTTTTTAATGTATTAGAGTTTTCTCTACATCTAGTAATTTCTGATATTACAAGTCTCTCAAATCATACCTCTATGTCTTTTGCTTCTGCTTTTATTGAAAAACAATTATTTCTTGCCTGGACTATTTTACTCCTCTTCTGTTGTATTTCTTGGGGCCTGAGTCTGTAGTACCCTCTCACTGCAGTGTCTTAGTGTCATTGCCAAAGCTGCCCTCATAGAACTCTGTGTAGTGTTTCTAGTTTTTCTCTCCAGGTCCCTGGCCATGCTTCTTATTGCCTAATGAATCAGGAGCAAGGAGTTCAATCTCTGCATCAGCTTCTAATCACAGCCCCTGAATGGCCCTGTCTCATCCTTCATGCATCCTCTCTGTGACTCTCAGAAAGGTTGTCAGTTTCCTGGTCAGTCTTTTCCCTAATAACCTGGGGTTCATAGCATGCTCCATACTGCCCTTTGTTTTCCCTCAAGGGATCTTTGAAAATATCTCTGGCATACAACAGGAGGGGCCTGGATCTCTAGTATCTTCTGTGATCAGCTGCAGAGGCTATCACATCCCTGAAATGACTGCCTAAGAATGCAACTCCCAAGCCACCCCATCCTGCAACATCAATTTAAATTTTCCTCAGAGGAAATATTATTTTTTCTTGGTCAGCATCTGCCACTGTATGTGGTCATTTGGGTGACTGCAGTTCTGCAAACTTACCTCTAGACACAAGAGATGTTTAGAATAGACACTTAGGGATTTACTAACTGATAAAATCACAGAATGATGTGCATTTTTTTGGAACTTTTTTCTATTCCCTATTCCTTGTGTGTTATGAGCTTTGCTCGTAAGATTGGTCTACACATGGTTAGCAGCAATTAAAAACCGCACAGTATAGAGGTAGAGACATCCACAAGATGCTTCCATAAAGCATGCTTTCCTAGTGCTTTTGAGAACTTTCGGATGCTTCTGTTTCTTTGTTTTTTTCTTAAATAATGAGTTTTATCTTTTGCCCATTATTATTGAGGGTCTAGCCTTTATGGAGAATAGGACAGCAAATCAATCTATAAGCTCTTTTAGTTTTCCTACTACTGCTGAAACAAATGACTACAAACTTAGTGACTTAAAACAACACAAATGTATTATCTTACAGTTCTGGAGGCCAGAAATCCAAAATGGGTCATAGGGAATAAAATCAAGGTGAAGGCAGAGCTGTATTCCTCCTGGAGGTTATAGGAGAGAATGCATTTCCTCTTTTTCCACATTCCACAAACCACCTGCATTCCTTGACTCATGACCCCAGGTCACTTAGACCCCTGCTTCCATTGTCTCCTCTGACTTGGACCCTCCTGCTTCCTTTTTTACAAGGACCATTGTGATCACATTGGGCCCACCCTGATCATACAGGATAATCAACCCTCCTTGAGAGTCTTAATCACTTCTCCAAAGTCCCTTTGCCATATAAGGCAATATATTTATGGGTTCCAGGGTTTAGAATGTGATTCTATTTGGGGGGCCTCCCCAATCCCCACTTAATTGTAAATTTGAACCTATATGTAATACTTTTCACATATTGCATTGAAAATAAATATGTTAAATTTTTTATTAAGGCAGGAAAGTTGTTTTTTAAGATCACAACAGGCAGTTACTTGGAATTTTCATGAAAGAATATTTACCACATAGTCTTAATACATCTTGGTGGTTAAATATCAAATTGTGGTTGCTGACTTCTTTACATTGATTGTATGTATCATTAAAAAATGGATGAGACCTAAAGATGCCAGAGTCCATCCAATACAAAAATACAAGTATTTTTAGGAAACTCTTAGAATTTTCACAAATAAGAACATGTCACATTTCCGAAAAAAATTCTACTCAGTGACACCATTTCTTACTATGCCTATGTGTTTTTTCAGCGTTAGTGTTTGAACATAAACACTTTTCCCTATAAAAGCCTATAAGCCAATAGCAGCTGCAGAAGGGACCCCTGCATGTTGTTGTCAGGCTCTGGGGCTCACTCGGCTTCCTGACCCAGGCCTTTCTGAGTCTTCCACATGCTTCACCGTTCCCTGCACATCCTACTTCAGTGACACCCCCGAAGTTGCACTTATGGTCCAAGCTGTATGCTAGCTCAGGAGCTCAGAAATAAAGAACATTGAGTGAAAAAAAAAAAGCGAATTATGCTTGTAAACCAAGTATATACAGATAGTGGGAATTGTGCAGACAACACATTCAAATACATTTCATATGGTGAAGTCTAGCCAACTTCAAATCTATTAGTCTGATCTACTTCATCTACTACATTTGTGTAAGATTACCCTTCCTTCATAGTAAACACATAAGTAAAATATTTTAATGTGTGTTTATTAGATTCATTTTAATGTTTCCAAATTGTTTCTATTAATAAGTAGCATTTTGTATGTTTTCTCCTATACTTCTTGTTCTCATCCAGGACTCTAGATTCCAGTAAGAAGAAAATTAAACATTAGAGGTGTGTCTTCCATATTGTTTAAGAAAATTAGTCTCCCTTTTAAATAATTACTATATATTTGAAGATTATGAATATAAATTAATGAAGTGCATACTATTATTTAGAACATTGACTAATATAATGGTCTTCAATTTTACACAGTTCTTGATCTGTAGTAAATTTGGGGGGTGGAGTCGTCTGTGAAATAATTAAGAAAAGCATTTGTTTTTTAAAAGAGAGAAAATGATACCTAAATTAGAAAATCGTTGGTTTTATTTCTTGTATCAAAATATCTGATAATTTTAACATTCATATGTGTTCTTAAAAGAACACAAAATGTTCATCAGTTTTCTCATCTTTTTTTTTTCTTTTCTCATCAGTTTTCTGTTTTCACTTGGAATTTATTGATATTTTCCATTGCCTGAGTAATTTAAGAGCCTGCAAAATTAACCTGCCTTTCAATTTGCACATTTACTTATGGTAGAATCAATATTTTTACCCTAGGATTGATCATGTACTTTGCAGTCTAATGATAAGGAGAAAAATAACCTCAGAAGAGTGAAGCTGTGCTGGCCAGCAATGGAGACTTGGTAGGGAAGGAAGGTGTCATACCAGCTGGATATAGCCAGCTGACAGTTTGTTATATATGACTACAAGCCAAACCCTACATTTAGTATATATCTCTCTCTCTCTGTCTCTCATCTTTATACTATAGTTAATAATGTTTGGATACGTAAACAGTCATCCCACTTATTTCTAACACAATTCTGCAATAATAATGCCTTTTCAGTGTGCAGAGCTTTCATTGTTTTCAAAGCACCTTTATAACCATTCTCTCCTTTGATCTTTACAACAACCCTGAGAAGTGGGCAGGAGAGACAGTAATCTTCCCATTTTGACACATGAATAAACCTCTTCAAGCTTCACTGTCTTTGAGGACCTCTGGGCAATGATGTCATCTGAAACTGCCAGATGACTTTTGCTCTAGAAGCAGGCTAGGGAGAAAAACAAACAAACAAACAAAAAACGAGCCTTCAGGCTGGGAGGCTGGGCTGTCTTTTCCCTCTTCACCCCTCAAAATCTACTTTGCAAAGAGCAACATCCACTCACCATCCCAACACTTCCTGTTCCCCTTCCCTGATTTCTGTTTTTTCCACAGCACTTACTACTTTTGGTTGAGCTGCACTGTATTTCATTTATTTACTTACTGTACTTGTTGTCTGGCTCCCCCACTAGAATGTAAGATCCTTGAAAGTAAGGATTTTTGTTTGTTTTGTACATATCTCCCCAGCAATGAGAACAGTGCCACTGGTAGCATAAGAAAATGCCAGAATGAGTCACTGAGTGCAGGCTGGAACTGGAACCAGGAACAGTTAGCTGGTGGTCCACAGGGAAAGTTCTCTCCTTTTCCATGGTGAGAGTGAGAAGTCTTATTTGCAAGAGGAAGAGAGCTTGACTTAGAGTAACAGTTTGGCTTTAGGTGTTTTCCTCTTCATAGAAGCTAATGGGACCTACACTATGCAACATGTGGAACTTGGAGGACCCTTGGAGAAGCTGAGTTTAGGAGCAGGCTCACTTGCCTGGGGAAGGGAAGTCTCCCAGCCCATTCTTCAGCCACCTGACAATAGTTGTCAGTCAGTCCTGTTTGTCTACCCACACTGGCACATGGGAGGCATTGTATTTGTCAAATGAATGAATGATGAGTGAATGAAACCAGTCATTTGTATATGGAAGTAAATCAATGTCATGGAATGTTTTATGTTTAAATGAAGAGAGAAAACTTTAATCAGATTAAATATAGGAAGGATATTTGGGATCTAGGAGGCCAACTCAGTTGTTCAATCACAGTTGCCTTCATGGGGGTCAACCTTAAGCATTGTGCCTGCCAACAATCGCACTTCTCTGGTGGAAAAGCCACTCTGACTCTGGGGCCCTTTTTCCAACATTTCCCTTCATAGATCCACAGCAAGGAGCTTCAACTCTGGAGATTGTAATTTGCATAAAGCAATTCAGGGTATAAAAGCGAAACTACGCACTTGCAAGGTGAAGATACCAGTTCATTCGACTCTAACCATCAAAAGATACATATACACACATATGACATGAGGGATACTTTAGTCACCAGTTACCCTTCCTGTGAGATTAGTCATTAGATCCCATGATTGGCCTTGTTCATGCCTTGGGGAACAAACAGATAATTACAATGAGTTAAATTTAGAAACAACAGTCATTTTTTGTGGATTAGAAATAGTGAAAGTCAGTGTCTTTCTCTCAGTCTTTTCATATCAAAAACTACAGGAAAATTATAAGAAATAATGAATAGAAAGAAATATGTACTATTTCTAATTGGAAAATAGCTTTTATTTCAGCTCCCTTGTATGGCTACCTGCTTAAATGTAATCATTCTTATGTTTGATGTCTACTATAGGTTCCAGCTATGATCTTTTTTTTAAATTGTTTTTGGGTTTTAAAACAATGTTTGTTTGATAAATAATAATTATACATTTTCATGGGATAGTGATGTTTCAATCCATATAATGTATAGTGATCAGAACAGGGTAATTTGCATATCTATCATTTCTAATATTTATAATTTCCTTGTGTTGGAAACATTCAGTATATTTCTTCTAGCTATCTGAAGCAATGTAATACATTATTGTTAACTGTAGTCCCCCTACAGTGGTATAAAACATTATAACTGATTCCTCCTCTTTAGCCATAATTTTGTATCCTTTAACAAATCTCTCCCTATCCCTCCCTTCCCCCTACCCTCCCCAGCCTCCAGTTTCCTCTGTTCTACTTTATACTTCCAAGAGATCAACTTTTTTTAGCTTCTGAACATGGGTGAGAGCATGTGGTGTTGAACTTTCTGTTCCTGGCTTATTTCACTTAACATAATGTCCTTCAGTTCCATCCATGTTGCTATGAATGATAGGAATTCATTCTTTTTGTGGCTGAATAGTATTCCATTGTGTATGTATACCACATTTTCTTGATCTATTCATCTGTTATGGTACACCTCAGTTGATGCTATGTCTTGGCTATTGTGAATAGTGGGGCAATAAACATGGGGGTGCAGATGTCTTTTTGATACAATGACTTTCTTTCCTTTGGATAAGTTCCCAGTAGTGGCATTGCTGGATTATATAGTCCCTCTCTTTGTAGTTTTATGAGAAACCTCTATACTGTTCTCTATAGTGGCTGTACTAGTTTATGTTCCCAGCAACAGGTATAATATACAGTTCCCTTTTCTCCACAACCCCACCACTGTTTGTTATTTTTTGTCTTTTTTTATAATAGCCATCCTAACTGGGCTAAGAAGATACCACACTGTGGTTTTGATTTGCATTTTCCTAATGATTAGTGATGTCAAACATTTTTAAATATATTCGTTGGCCATTTGTATGTCTTCCTTTTATAAATGTCTGTTCAGATAATTTGACCATTTTTTACTCAGATTGTGTGGGATTTTGATGTTGATATGTTTGAGTTCCTTGTATATTCTAGATATTAATCCCCTATTGAATGAGTAACTTACAGATATTTTCTTCCATTCTATAAGTTGTCTTTTCACTCTGTTGATGTTTCCTTTGCTGTGCAGAAGCTTTTTAGTTTTATATAATCCCAGTTGTTTATTTTTGCTTTTGTTGCCTGTGCTTTTGAGGTCTTGTTCATAAAATATTTTCCCAGACCAATGTCCTAAACTGTTTCTCATATGTTTTCTCCTAGTAATTTTATCATTTCAGGTCCTGCATTTAGGTTTTTGATCCATTTTGAGTTGATTTTTGTATAGGGTAAGAGGTGGAAGTCTAGTTTTATTCTTCTGCATGTGGATATCCAGTTTTTCTAGCAGCATTTATTGACAAGACTGTCTTTTATCCAGTGAGTGTTCTAGGCACCTTTATTAAAAATCAGTTGGCTGTAGATATGTGAATTAATTGCTGGGTTCTTTATTCTGTTCCATTCTTCTGTGTCTGTTTTTATGTTAGTGCTATGCTGTTGTAGTTCCTGCAGGTTTGTAGTATGTATTGAGAACTGGTAGTGTGGTACCGCCATCTTTGTTCTTTTTGCTCAGGATTGCTTTGGCTACTGAGAGTCTTTTGTGGTTCTATTCAAATTGTAAGTGTTTTTTTCTATTTCTGTGAATAATGTATTTTGACAGGAATTGCATTGAACCTGTAGATTGCACTGGTAGTATTGTCATTTCAACAATATTAATTCTTCTAAAACATGGCCATAGGGTCTTTCCATTTGTTTGTATCCTCTTCAAGTTCTTTCATTAGTGTTTTGTAGTGTCCCTTATAGAGGTCTTTCACCTTCTTGGTTAAATTTATACCTAGGCATTTTACTTTTTTGTAGTTATTGTAAATGAGATTACCTTCTTGATTTCTTTTTGCTAGTTCATTCATGTACAGAAATGCTACTAATTTTTGTATATTAATTATGTATCCTGCAACTTTACTGAATCATTTATCAGTGCTGAGAGTTTTTTGGTAGAGCCTTTAATTTTTCTCTACATAAGGTCATGTCACCTACAGAGACAATCTGACTGCCTCTTTTCCTCTTTAAAATTTTTTTTTTACTACCTACCTCTATTTGTCAAAATGACTTTTTCTTCTTTACAATGCGGATGCCTCTTTATTTGGTCTGGTCTAATTGCTCTGGCTAGTACTTCTAGTTCTATGGTGAATAAAAGTGGTGAGAGTGGGCAGCCTTCCTATTCCAGTGCTTCGAGGAAATCCTGAAAGCTTTTCCCCATTCAGTAAGAGGTTAGCTGTGGTGGTCTTTGTTTTAATACAACCTACAAAATAAAATAAATTTATGTACGTATCTAGATATATATACACACATTAAACGTGTGTGTGTGTGTGTATATATACACACATATATACCTAAATACCTCTGCGTAGATATATGACATGTTCATGGTAAGCTAATTTGACTGTGGTGTGGCCCACACACCTTTGCTTGCCTGTTTCTCCTCCCACAGTACTGTGGCTCTTCAGAGAGGCTCTCATATATACCCTGCTCCAAGAGCCCCAACATGTGTCCTGTTCTGCAGCAGGATCGCTTAAGGAGAGGCTCTTTATCAACTAGGTAGTGCTCATTTCTGTATGTTCTTGAAATCTGGAAAACCTCAAGACAGAAAATGAATTTATTTTTAAAGTGGAATTTAATGCAGCAATTAGACAGATGAGAAATATTTTCGGCCCAAAGCATTTTTGTTCACACCTTATAAAGGAGCATTTTGGGTTCTGCTACAAATGACTCTACCATATTATTGAAAGTGTCTCTGTCTCTCTCCTCTTCCCTCTCTCTCCTGCTTAAAAAATGACCTTACCATGGTATTAAAGGTCCCTCTCTCTCTCTCTCTCTCTTTCTCTCTCAATTCTTTCATTCATTTATTAATATATACTTAATATGTTGTATGTGCAAGGCACAATGTGAAGAACTCTCGAAGATGTTTTACACTCATAGGACACATGCCCAAAATGCTACAGTGTTAATTTGCCACATGCATTATTTGGACAATTCAGTAGATGTCATAGAGGTTCCAGGAGAAAGAATGTTTCTGGACCAAGGATCAGAATAACATTCAGGGAAGAGGTGGCAAGCAAACAAAAGGTGGAATGAATAGTTGTTTGAGACAAAGTAAATTTTCAAGTTTACATAAAAGAAAAGGCTTTTCTAAGACAGTAGTGGGAAAGTGGGACTAAAAAGACTTGTAGTGAACAAGTTGTGGATAATTCCAAATATGGGCTGAGGGACCTTAGATTTGTGTATTGATAGGTAAAGAGAGCCATTAAGAATGTCTCTAAGAGACAGAGCTCCTTTACTAGGGTTAAACTGGAGTACAGAGAAGATGGGAGTGGGGCTTTAGTGAGGTGTGTGGGCCTGATTTCAGGGAGTATGTAAAGGCTGGGAAATCTGAATGGTAAGGCAGAGATGTTGGGCGCTAACAGAGAGGGAGGGATCAAAGGTAACCAAGATGTCAATCCCAGATGTCTGGCAGAATAGTGTAGCCTTTAATGGAATCAGAACATCAGGATGAAGGCAGTATTAATTTCCTACAGGTGATAAAAGTTGTCCACGGAAAATATCCAGCAGGTAGCAGGAAAGGCAGACAGACTTGGGATTTTGGAGAGAGTCTAGACTAAAGGTGCATATTTGAGAGTTGCTCATGGAGAGATGAGAATTGATGAGACATGGCAATGAATGAGATGTTTGGAAGAATGAGAGGAAAGAGGATTAATGAGACCAGCATCTTTCTTGTTTTTACCTAAATTTTAATGACCAGCCCTAGCTTTTACTGTCCTCCCTGTTTTAGATGACTCTCTATACCCTCGGCAATTCTCAACTGAGGGCGATTTTTTTTAAAGTATGAGAAGGAGAGGGTGTGATACCACTGGCATCCTTGGGTAGAGGCCAGGGAAGCCACTAAGCATCGTGTCATGCATGGGACAGCCCCACAACAAAGGATTCTCTGGCCCAAAATGTCAATAGTGCCAAGGTTAGAAACACTGCTCTGTGTTTGCCAAAAGAAAATCCCTTCGGTGTCTTGTTTAGTCAAACAAACTGTCTCCTAAATTTGGTCATCTCCTACAAGAAATGAAAAGCAGAAATCCTTTCAGAACCAAATACGCTCTCCCACAAGGGTCTCTAATTCTTCCTGCACACTTCTCCATAGAAGAAAGACTAAATATTCAAGAATGACAATTTGGGAACAGATTATTTTTATAAAAGCAAGCAAACACTCGTCTTATTTTTCAAGTAATTCCAACTGAACACATATATGGTAAAAACTGCTGGGAGGAAAACCAGGAAAGGGCTCCCACATGCTCATATCTGTTCTAGATGTTCACAGATACACATGTTAAGTAAATAGCATACCCATGTACTTGAGCAGCCCGGGTCTGCCTTTGAACCTTCTTTCCTGCTTGCCATGGGCAGCATTGATCTACATGAGCTGTGTTGTGCTTGTACTTCATTGCACAGTTTCCAAGTGTTTCTGCACTTGGAAATAACATTTTATTTTTGCAACATTCCTTAATGTTGCATTAAGGGATGTCTACTTGATTCATTGTGATAAAATTGGAACAATAAGTAGATGTGAAAGAATCTAAATATTCATGAACTCTTCAACAGGCCACTTAACTTCTCTGTGTGACAGCATTTTAGCACAGTGCTTAAAGGAGGAAATTCTGCGCCATTCTGTCCAGAACATCTCTTTCTCAGTTTCCTCATCCATAAAGTGAGGATGGTAACATGCCCATCTCATAGGGTTATTCAGGAGGTGGGGTAAGCTAAGTTATTAGCCACATCCCCAAAGGTCTGGAACCATCACAATGACATTATTCAGCATTGCTTGCTTAGCGTTTCACCAAACCAAACTCTTCATATTTTATCATATTGTATACTTTGAACTTACATGCATTACCCCACATGGATATACTGATTTCTTCCCTTGTCAATGACACAAAAATAATCAGGAAATAGTTCTTAGCCTGAAAATGTAGCATTTTACTGGGATGACATTTTGTAAATATGTGTGGGTATCTTTAGAATGCTCCCATACCAAAAATATTGATAGAGTTTTAACATTAATTAACTTCATAAATAGTGAGATCAAAGAAATTTTGCTGTTTCTTTGCTTGGTTGATTTCTAAAATGTTTTCATTGGAATTAAGTTAATGTTTAAATAAATATGAGAAAACAACAAATATTTAAAGATCAAAGTTTCATGGGTTTTTTTTCAGTTTTCCTTTAGAAAACCTGAAAGTTCATCCATAGGAAAGTAGAAAATTATGACATATTTATATGATGTAATAACTATACAACAATGAAAAGGAATGACATTTTATATTTGTTGAGATCTATAGATCTCAAAATATAAGGTTGGATGAAAGAAGCAATATACAAAAGAGTATGTAAAGTTATACTACTTGTGTGAATTTAATAAGAAACATTATGCAATACTATAAATGGACTATTGATAGCAATTGTGTCTGGTAAAGGAGGTAGACAAATAGGCTGGGGAAGAAAAGGGAGACCTCAACTTTATGAAAAATTTCTTTCTTTTATAAATCCAAATGAATACATAAGAAGCAAAATGACAAAATGTGAACATTTGTGAATTTTGGGGGTGAATACATTAGTGTTTGTTATATTATTCTCTGTACTTTTCCGCATTTTTAAGCCTTAAAAAAGACGAAAAAAGACTTTCATTAAATTGGGCTTGAATATAGAAAAAAAGAACTGAATTGACTGCAAAGTAACAACTCTAAAATTAGGATAATTTGCCAAGGCCTGTACTGCTCAAAAGTAATTCTCTTTCCCATTCCAGTAAGAGGTTCAGAGTGTTGGATATTACGGATATTCATTTGACTTTGAAATACGTGCCTATATAGAATAAATGATTTTATTTTTTGAGTAGAGACTCTAAAGAGAATACACTGAAAGATGCTTGCAAAATATAGGAATTGATTTTTATAATTTGCAAGACCTGATTACAGGTAGTCTGACACTTGTCAGGGTTTACCCAAAATGGTTCTATTGAATGTAAGGTACCCTTTGATAAGAAGACTGAAGCACAATTAAATTCTATCCTTTTTGCTCAAGGAAACTTTAGGATTGGCCCTTTGCTGCAAGACTCTGCTGGCCTTCCTTCTTTTATGTGGAAATAGAATTCCCATACTCCTTAGAAAACCAAAGCAAGGCCTATAATCTTTCTTAACATGCATGTGTAACTTCCATTAACACATATCCCAGATAATATTCCAACACTGCTATTTTTGTTGTATGGCTCTCAGATGGAATGTAGAAAAACAGCCAGGAATGATTTTCTTTTGGTTCCAGGTCCCATGCACTTTATTTCATTTTCCAGCTGCCCCTCCTCCACAAAACTGAAATTGAGCCAGTTTTGTTTTCTGGCTCTAACTTTGATCATAAATTATGTATATAAATTTTTTTACTTAGTCAACCTCCATTTCAAGTATGTGAAACCCCCAAATTCAGGAATATATTCAAGTGGTAACTTTTTTTTCTTTACAAGCAGAGTACTACATGAATTTTCCCCAGACACTGTAAGCATAGACCCAGCTCAAGGATGGTCAATGCATATAATGGTTTCTTTCCTCCCCATCACTAACCATAGTGGCTATTGCTCATATATTAAAGTGTTCTTTCCTGCCAATCTTAGAAGCAACCTCAGGATTTTCGTCAACATGACATGCTCAATTAATCTGAATTAATACCCAAGAAGAAACCTATTTACTGTTGCTGCAGGTGTATTCAAGAATGTATGGAATTCCTTTCTGCTTCATAATCCAGCTAATTAAATATTGCATCAATTATATTGATTGAGACCATTTTTCCCTTTCAGTTTCTAATAGTAGAGTACCATCAGCTGTCTAGGAAGCAAAATTGACTAAAATTTTGTGATTCTTAGATCACAAAATAAGAAATATATTTTTTCATCAATGAAATTTCACTCACTATTTTTGCCATGAGTAATTTTATCAACAATGTTATTTATTATAATACATAGAGTGAATTATTATTATGTTTCAGAAATTGTGCCAAGTGTCATACGTGTATTTCCTCATTTTATCTTTGCAACAACTTTATGGAGTTTGTTTTAGAATTATACAGATAAGAACACTGAGGTATAGAGAGATTAAGGAATTTGTCCAGTAAAACCTGAAAGTGGCACAGTTCTGTTTCAAATCCATATACTTCCCATGCCCTTTAACCATTACCCTACTCTCAGTACTCACTTTCTAATGATTTACTCCGTTTTACTATTATATCTCTTTGGTTTATTTACATCTATTGTGTCTTCGTAATGGAATGACTATATAATGGTATGTTACTGTGCTTCTCAACTCCACCTTCAGTGGCATCACATTGGTAGCTTGAAATGAGCCATAGACAGAGAATTTATGCCACAGAAGTTGGCAAATGCTACAAATTAGGGTTTCATTTTGTTTTATTGAGACCCAGCTGTTAAACATTTACCAGAATGCCACTGACCACATTGGTGTTGTTCTTGTTATTTTGTTTGTTATTTTGTAGTTGGTTTTGCCCTCATTGGGTTCCTCACTAATAATATAATTTTGAGTACAAGTTAAGATTTTGGTGGATGAACCTAATCAGAGAGTGATAAGAATGATGAGCCTTGTTAGATTATCTGGTCAAGCTGCAAATTACTTGTTTAAAAAAGCCTGAATTTTAAGAACAGAAATATTTATTACATGGCAAATAGAAAAGTAGAAAATGGGGTTTCTGAGAATAAACTGATGATTATTTGACCCTCAGATAAGTATCTGAAATTTTTTATTGTATTTATTAGAGCAAAACTGGAGAAGAATTTACAAATTTGGTGCTCTCTTTGTGTGTGTGTGTGTGTGTGTGTATATGTATGTATATATATGTATGTGTATATATATGTATGTATATATATACGTGTGTGTGTATGTATGTGTGTGTGTGTGTGTGTAAATATATATTATATATATATATATATATCAGGGTCACTCAGTCACCCAGGCTGGAGTACAATGGCATGATCATAGCTCGCTGCAGGCTCAAATTTCTGAGTTCAAGCGATTCTCCCACCTCAGCCTCCCAAGTCGCTGGGACCATACATGTGTGCCACCACACTCTGCTAATTTTGTTTGTTTGTTTGTTTCTGTAGAGACAGTCTCACTGTTTTGCCCAGGCTGGTCTTGAACTCCTGTGCTTCAGCAATCCTCTTGCCTCAAACATATATTCATTTTTTATGTAAACACTTTGATATATTTTATAGTCTCCAGCTATCTGCAATGTCTGGGATCACTGTCTACACAAGGTAATTTATTGTTTCAATTTCTAAAGGAAAGTGGTGAGATTTTGAGAGCAGAGCTGGGTCTTTTTTATCCTTTTATTTCCATTCTCTATCCCACCCTCTGTCTTTTGATAATGCATTGCAATTTGTAAATACTTATAAATAACTGGAATTCATCTAGTGATAAGATTCATAGCTGGTGTTCTCTTTTTAATATAATATATTATATTTCCTGCAAGTCTGATAGAATATGGAACTGGGTGGAAAATTTGCATATTTCTGTTCTCACGTAGAATTGCTAAATAATGTTTTAGTTCACCTTTTATATAAACCTTCAAATGAACCACTTAGCACCTCCTGGAGACAAATATGAGATCAAATTTTCAAATTAATAAAATTACATCATTATTCATTTGTTCATTCATTCAACAAATTTTTGATGAAGTAAAATGATACTGTAAGCATAACAACTACTATTTATTGAGCACATCATATGCTCCAGGTTCTAATATACATACTTTACTTGCTGTATCCTATACAAAACACACAACAACATCATGAAGTATCTGTTAATCTTACTCTTATTTAAAAGATAAAGAAACTATTATTTGGAAAGTTGAAGTTATTTGTCCAGATCTGAATTCAGATCATTGTTTCTTAGTTCTGAGCTCTTCATTGTCTAGTACCTTGCTTTTGTATTTAACACCTTTACTAGGTGTTATGTGGAATGTCAGAGAAACATGTAATACTGTTATGAATATTGAACTTTCAGTCTCATTGGAGAAAATATACATGGTAATGATTACATTGAAAAGGTGAGTATGTATTCATTTAGCTACATAAATCATCAAATGTAAAAGGCATAAATGAAGGACTTTCTTCTCAGTAATACTGGGTTTCCTTTGCTATACTGCTTCCTTTTGCCAGCATAAGACATTCACATATCATGGCGAAATAGATCAGAGGAGTCATGTTATATGTTTTTTAAAGATGTAATATGTTTAACATATATATGTTTAAACATGTTATATATGTGTTGAAGCATGTTATATATGTTTAAGCATGTTATATGTTTTTTACCTTAAATATTTGGAAAGTACACTATACATTGAATTAATCTGGCTAAATAGAAACCTGATAGTATATGTTATGGCCACCAAGTTATTTGATAGCTCTGTCGTGGTTTCTTCAAACACCACCCTCTGTCACCAACTCTCTAAATAGGATATCAATATCCAAGACTTCAGTAGCTCTTTTCCTATGGACACCACTATTGATTGAATACTTCCTTTGCTTCTTGTGCAGTGTGCTAGAAAGTTGTCCCCAAAGTAGAATAAAATAGATCTCCATACTCCCTGAAAAAAATTATATTTTGTAAAAGGAAATCAGTAAATGAGATTCAGTAATCACTCACAAATATTCCCTACCATCTTTGCTGTGTCTAATATATATAAAACATAATGACATAGCTTAACAACACTGCTCTCAAATTATATCACTTTGATTTTCATGAATTATGTTTATATATTTTGTATCATATAATCTAAAGAAACACCAACACTTAAAAATGGTTACAGACAACAAATTTGTGAGAAATTTAACTTCACACCATTTTATATACTTGGTATTCTCCTTATAAATGTTATTATATATTGTATTCTCTAGAAGTCTGTTAGAATATGGAGCTGAGTGTGAAATTTGCATATTTCTGTTATCACCTAGGACTGCCAAATAATGTTTTAGTTCACTTTTTTATAGTACTGACTCCAAGTATTTAAAAGGATTTTTTTCTGGGTTAATTTTAACTATTTTATGGCCTTTCAAGAGCAGTAGGTTTAGGTATTTTTCTGGACTATGTGTTTGACTAACAACACATACAGTTCTTGTGTGAAAATTATTTAGAAATACACTTTCGCCGGCCGGGGGCTCAAAGCCTGTAATCCCCAGCACTTTGGGAGGCCGAGACGGGCGCGATCATGAGGTCAGGAGATCGAGAACCATCCTGGCAATACGGTGAAACCCCGTCTCTACTAAAAAAATACAAAAAACTAGCCGGGGTGACAAGGCGGGGCGGCCTGATCCCAGCTACTCGGGAGCTGAGGGCAGTGAGAATGGCGTGAACCCGGAGGCGACTTGAACAGTGAGCTGAGAGCGGCCACTGCCACATCCAGCCTGGGCGGGCAGAGCAAGGACTCCGGTCTCAAAAAAAAAAAAAAAAAAAAAAAAGAAATACACTTGCTTCCAGATACTACTTCCATTTGTTTGGAAATTGTCTTAGTATACTGGTGATATTATTTTTATTTTCTCCGCAGAGATTTCATATCATTTTATACATTACAAGCATTTTTGTTTTATCATATTGAGCATATTCTAATAGCTGCTTTAAAATATTTGCCTTATAATTCCAAAATTTGTGCCATCCTGGGATTGGCATCTGTTGGTTATTTAAAGTAGGTCGTGTTTTCCTGGCTGTTTGTCAAATAATTTTAAATTCTATCCTGGACACTGCAGGGATTATGTTGTGGGGACTCTGGATTCTATTACATTACTCTCAAGGTTGTTGATGTTTTTGCTTTAGAAGGCAATTATCTTGGTTAGACTCAACTGTGAACGATCTCCCCTGCAGTTATTGGTAGCTCAGTTCACCATTCAGAGTACTTTTATTTTGTTTTTTATTTAAGTTTTTGATTGACAAATTACAAATGTATACAGTTATGGGGTACAACATGATGTTTTGATATATGGAATGATTAAGTCAAGCTAATTAATATACTATTACCTCACATACTTATAATTTTTTATGGTGAGAACACTTGAAATTCACTTTTAGTAATCTCAAAATATATAATACAACACATTATTAACTCTAGTCACTATGTTGTACCATAGATCTCAAAAACTTATTTCTCATGTCAGTGCATGGGTGGTTCAGTGGTAGAATTCTCACCTGCCAAAAAATTTATTTCTCCTGTCTAACTGAAACTTTGTTCCCTTCGACCAATATCTCTCTATTTCCCTTCCCTCCCAACCTCTGGTAACTACCAATCTACTTTCTGTTTTTATGAGTTTGACTGTTTAACTCATCTAAATAACAGAATTATCCTTTTTTAGGGCTGAATAGTATTCCGTTGGGTATATATACCACATTTTCTTTTTTTTTTTTTTTGACAATAATAAATGCCATTTATTAGCACCAGCTATATTTCGAACACTTTTCTTACCTATTCCTTCATTCTGTAGTAACTCATTCAAACAGACATAAAAAACAAAAACACGACAAAACAAACCCTATTATGGTGTAATCAGGACTAGCCATCAAAGCAATCAATCACAACTGTTGAAGCAGCTACAAACACAAAACACAGTTGGTGCAGAGCCATAATTTGAACCCAAATCTTCTCATGCTAAATGCAACTTTAAAAACCATACCATATCTCAAAGCTCAGGAAAAAAAAAAAAGAGAGAGAGAGAGAGAAAAGAGAAAAAAAAACAAAAGAAGAGTATACCATGCCAATGTTCCATATACTAATTTTATGAAAGCTTGTCAGGTCCCTGATATACTGCTTGCATTTTTTTGTTTGTTTGTTTTTTTGAAATGGAGTTTCACTCTTGTTGCCCAGGCTGGAGTGAAATGGCAGGATCTTGGCTCACTGCAGCCTCCGCCTCCCGGGTTCAGGCTATTCTCCTATCTCAGCCTCCAGTATAGCTGGGATTACAGGTACCCATCACCTTGCCCAGCTAAGTTTTGTATTTTTAGTAGAGATGGGGTTTCATCATGTTGATCAGACTGGTCTCAAACTCCTGACCTCAGTTGATCCACCTGCCTCGGCCTACCAATGTATTGGGTTTATAGGTGTGAGCCACTGCACACAGCCCCTGCTCTTTCTTATGTATCTTTTTTTTAATTTTTATTTTTTTAAGAGACAAGGTCTCACTTTGTCACCCAGGTTGGAGTGCAGTGTGGCACCATTATAACTCACTGCAACCTCAAACTCCTCCTTGCTCAAGCAATCCTCCTCACTCAGTCTCCCTGGTAACTGGGACTATAGGTGCACACCATCACTCCCAGTTAATTTTTTTCAATTTTTGTAGAGACAGGGTCTTACAGTGTTGCTCAGGCTGTTCTAATTGCTGGCCTCAAGCAATTCTCCTGTCTCAGCCTCCCAAAGCACTGGGATTACAGATATGAGCCACCTTGCCCAGTTCTTTCTTATATATAATTTTAAGAGATAAACAGGATTTCTTTCTTGTTTGCAGATAAACATTTTAGTGACATTTCTTTCACAGGCAAATGAGATTAACNTTACTTTGGGCAGTATGGCCATTTTCACGATATTGATTCTTCCTATCCATGAGAATGGTGGAAGACAGTGTGGCAATTCCTCAAGGATCTAGAACCAGAAATACCGTTTGACCCAGCAATCCCATTACTGGATATATACCCAAAGGATTATAAATCAATCTACTGTAAAGACACATCCACACATATGCAGCACTATTCACAAAAGTGAAGACTTGGAACCAACCCAAATGCCCATCAATGATAGACTGGAAAAAGAAAATGTGGCACATACACACCATGGAATACTATACAGCATAAAAAAGAATGAGTTCATGTCCTTTCAGGGACATGGATGAAGCTGGAAACCATAATTCTCAGCAAACTAACACAGGAACAGAAAACCAAACACCACATGTTCTCACTCATAAGTGGGCGTTGAACAATGAGAACACATGGACACAGGGCGGGGAACATTGCACACCAGGACCTGTCAGGGGGTGGGGGACTAGGGGATGGATAGCATTAGGAGAAACACCTAATGTAGATGATGTTTTGATGGGTGCAGCAAACCAGCATGGCACATGTATACCTATATAACAAACCTGCATGTTCTGCACATGTATCCCAGAACTTAAAGTATAATAATAATAAAAAAAATTAAGCTAGTAACCACTGCATGACACAGTGGTTTTTGGAGGGAATGAGCCCATCAAATAAGGACATACCTTGTAAGCTCTCTCTGGAAAGATTCAAGTTACAGATGTGAAAAAGCTTTGAAAGCCAGAGAGTGCTACAGAGATGCAAGGCATTGTTCCTGTTTATTTACTTTTCTTTGTTTTTCCCCTTTTCTGTCGTCACCTTTGGTAAATAGAAGAATCATCTTAAAAATATGCAATTCTCTTCAGATTATTCTCTAGATCCATTCTAAAATGAAACATATTCTTCAGTAACCTAAAACAGTATAAAATAGTAGAATTACTATAAGATAAACCCCTAACCTCTATAATTCAAAGTGTACATATTACCCTTCATTTTCTATTAATCTAACTTTTTGTAATGTATACCCAAACATAAGGATCAACTAATAAACCTTACTCAAGTCTTCACCTTCAAGTATTGCATAAAAGCAAAATTATACCGATGAAAATAAAAGGCCTCTGTAAAAATCCTGCAAAGTACATAATTTTAAAAAGTAAAACAAATTGTAAAGTAATCAGTCCTATAGAAATGACACCCCTAACCTTTCCCTAAATTACATGAAGGTTGTGACATTTCGTGGCCACTGGCACAGCTAAATATAAACGGATTATTCTGTGCCTGCTCCCTGTGCTTTTGCTGACTGACACAACAATTAAGGAAACAAGTTTCCTTCGTAAATTATAGCTCCATGCAGCTTTGAGTAAGCAGAAAGTGTACATTAGAAATATTTTTAGCTTGACGTGAAACTTTCCAAAGGCTCCTAATTAAGCAGTTAAGTCCAAAAAACTATAATTGCAACTGCAAAAATAACTGGGAAATCATACCTTGGGTGGGATCAATCTTAAACTAAAACTATTGTTTGGAAAATCTTATGAAAAGACTTTATTATTCTTTAACATCCTCTTTAACAGAAGGGCACTTCTAATATTGCCCACGTTCTGAGAAATTCAGGTGCACTGTTTATTTGCAGAGTATATATACAATGAGTGTGTAAACAATTACTAGCAAAAAGGATGACTGTAAGCATTGATCATTTGTCACCAGAAAATAAACCTCCAGAGTCTAGTCGTAGTGAGCAGTAGGACAGAGCATCACTAACCCATGGGTCAGATGTGGAGTCTCACCACAGATTCGGCTATCAGAAATAGTAGAAGAGGTCTTTTTAGAATACCATCTCACATATACCTTAATCCAAAAGCTATTTAACCTCCATAGATGTTAAATACATTTCCAAAGGAACAGTAGCAGAGTTGTATGCAGACTATTTCTATACAGCTCAGATATCAGATATTGTTATATGAAGGTAATGATTATTGTATTTTAAATTCTTTCAGATGAAAACATCAGTTGTGTTCATGGGAATGTTCAGAGTCAGAGCATATATGAATTTAAAATAACAGTAATCTAGCTCCTGTTGTCATAACAAAGTCATGTTATGGTCACTGGTGCAGTTACGTTGAAAAATCTGTGAAGGTGTTTAGAGGACTTTATATTCATGTAATTTTAAATAAATAAGCATATTAAAGTGGTGTTTAATTCACTAGTATTTTTATTTGAATTACTTTATGTTATTATTTTGATTCGGTTTAATCCCAAATTAGAAATGCTGGTAGCAGAGTAAGAGGCACAAAGTGGGCTGTCAGTAAAACTTTTTTGACAGCTGCATTTGTGGAATACTTGTCATGGGCACCAGGTAATGCATGCATTTACTCACTGAATCCCCAGTGCTAATGTTATAGCCATTCTACTCAGATGAGGAGACTGAGGGTCAGAGAGGTTAGGAAGCCTGTTCAGGGTGACACAATACAAAGCATCATAAATTGGGTTTGTACTCAGCCACTCTGGCTGACTGTTAACATTGGTAATATGTTAATGGGTGAACCCTTGTTAAGTGTCCCAAGAATGAATGCAAACTACTTCAGCTTAGAGGAAATCATCAAACAACAGAATATAGTGTCAAAAAATGAGACTTAGTTTTAAACAAGCACATTTGTTTCATATATATATAGTTTCAGAATAGGTCCCCTGGAACACTCTCATCCTATACTAATGGCACCACCATTTCTCAAAGAGTTGTGGAACTATCCTTGGGAACTGACTTTAAATCAATTAAGCCACTGTCTTACACAATGTAGCCTAATGGCTTCATAGTCTCACCACTCTTTTTCTAAAACTGAAGTGGGGCCTGGCACAGTGGCTCACACCTGTAATCCCAACATTGAGGTGGGAGGATCACTTAATCTCAGGAGTTTGAGACCAGCCTAGGAAGCATAGTGAGACCTCATCTCTACAGGAAAAAAAAAAAAAAATTAGTCAAGCACGGTAGTGCATGCCCTGTAGTCCCAGCTACTTGAGAGGCTGAGGCAGAAGGGTCACTTGAGCCCAGGAGGTCAAGGCTGCAGTGAGTTAGCATTGTGCCACTGCACTTCGGCCTGGGTAACAGAGCAAGGCTCTTTCGCAAAAAAAAAAAAAAAAAAGAAAAAAAAAAAAAAAAAAAACCAAAAAAAAAAAAAAAAAAAAAA
>NW_016805139.1:1959060-1962660 GCF_001698545.2 Rhinopithecus bieti | reverse complement strand
ATNTTGCTTTACTTCCAATTATGTGGTCAATTTTGGAATAAGTGCGATGTGGTGCTGAGAAGAATGTATATTCTGTTGATTTGGGGTGGAGAGTTCTATAGATGTCTATTAGGTCCGCTTGGTGCAGAGATGAGTTCAATTCCTGGATATCGTTGTTAACTTTCTGTCTCGTTGATCTGTCTAATGTTGACAGTGGAGTGTTGAAGTCTCCCATTATTATTGTATATACCACATTTTCTTTATCCATTCATTCACTGCTGGATAGTTAGGTTGATTCCATATCTTGACAATTGTGAATAATGCTGCAGTGAACATGGGAGTGCAGGTCTCTCTTTGACATACTAATTTCAAATCCTTTGGATATGTACCCAGAAGTAGGATACCTGGCTCATGTGGTAATTTTATTGTTAGTATTTTAAAGAACCTCCATGATGGTTTTTCATAGTGCTTCTATTGTGCCCTGTGCTTGCATACTTACAAGAATAGCAAGAGACTTGAGTGGAATTTATACACAAAACTTGGGGTCCTCTTTCTCAGGCTCTCTCCTTTATGAAGTTCCCCAGATCACTCTCCAGTGGCTCTTTCCTCATGTTGCTCCAGCTACCCTCAGGATAAAACTGTGAAGATCTAAAACTCAACCCATACCAGTCACTTACTCCAAGTATTGACTCCCCTTCAAAATCTTCCTACTGTTATTCACTCTCCAAGGCCCTCGGCTAGTTGTTTTTCTGTATGTTGGCCAGTTGTTATTTGCAAGAGGTTCAATTAGGAGCTTACTCTTCCAGACTACAAATGGAAACTCCTATACTGATTTTATAGAGCAAAACATTTTACTACCATTTGCCAGAAACACCTTGCAATAATACAGAAATGTATGAAGTCTGTGATTCACGGGCTAGGCGGTGGACAGACCATCTTCTGTGAGCAGCAGCTCTGACAATGTATGCATATTATGGCACCAGCACACACAGTTATTTTGATACTCTTAAGCTTCTGGATGGTTGCCTTACATAAAATCTACAGTTACGTTTTACCTTTGCCCCAGTCCTCACCTGCACTGAGATGCTCACCTAAAGCACCAAAGCACCCAGACTATTGAGAATCAATTCTGCTCTCAAGTAACTACAGAGAGAGCTTTCCCATCATGTTCTGAGTAATTCATTACAATACTCAATATAGAATTGCCGAGGAAGTCCTACTTAAATCTCGCCTACTGCCTCAGTCACTGCCACAACTGCAAGCTAAACCCTACACCTCTTCATAGTTTCCCTTTCTAATCACATTGCATATTGCTCACTACTTGTAAAACTATCGTAATTTCTATTAGTTTTGCATCACCACTATTTCGACGATGAACCCTTGATGGTGAAGACAAGCCACGTTCCTCCTGTTAACATACTGAATCGAAAACTTCTATCTAGCTTGATAAGACCTTCTTGAACTGCATCCATCCCATTCTTCCAACTTGTTTTACTGCTGTAAGTATGGACTTGTCCCCTTTCTTATTATGTCATAGGTATAGCATATCACTCTCCATGCAGACCTTTGTTGGAAAATGCTTAAGATACTGATGACAACTGGAGTGGATAATTTAAAAAATAAATTTTAAAAAATGCTTAGGATATTGAAAGAAATACCTCTAAATTTCTACAATCTTTCTCATGCATATTCCTCCTAAAACTAATTGTTAAAGAATATAGTACCATATTTCTTACATGCTCTTTTTATTCCCCATAATCTCTTATCCCTTTCTCTGCCAATGTTATACCTGATTATTCCTTTAAAATCATATAAGCATGAAAATGTTCTTTCTCTCATTTGGATACATAATCCTAATTAAACAGAGTCCCGGTATTTTCTTAAAAGATATGGAGCTCATCTGTCGACTTGTACCAATATCAGATTTAATTCTACACATTACTGCAATTATTAAGAAACATTATTAAGAAACATTTGAGGAATGTTGACATTCAAATCAACTATAGCATAAAACATGTACCAAAAAGATGATGATGTTAAATAACTTTTAGAAGACTATGAAACTTGGTTGTCAAGGGGTCCTTAATTGCTATCACATTGTCTCTTGATTAATGCACATAAAGTATAAAAGTATCTTTCATCAAAACTAACTCAAGAATAGAACAAATCAGAAATATAATAGGATTAGTAAGTTCTATTAACTGGATATTCACACACATCACGAAACAAGGGTTTGGGAGAGATCAGGCTGAAGAGGTTTCTGGTGGAGGAGGGTCAACTCTAAGGAAAACTTCGGAAGTTGATGGGATGTGGAAACATCATCTATTGAAATGACTTCCACAGCAAGAGAGAAACATCTTTCTCTCTTAATAAATCATTACATCTCCACTATCCATTGCACTTTGGCCCCTGCCTTTTTACAATAGCTGGAAAATATTCACTGTGCCTGTAGGGCTAGACAGCAATAGGAATGATAAAAAGAAGAGTAGACAACTATGATTCATTAAATGTATACTGCATGCATACATGGTGCTCATTTGTATTGGCCAGACAATTTATAAAGCAGTTATAATAATCTTCATTTTTCAGAAGAGGAACCTGATGCTCAGGTCACAATGTAGTTTATCTAAGATCACACTGATGGAAGTGGCATAACTGGGATTATAATTCACACCCATCTGACTCTTAAATTTAAGCTAGTGGCTGAACTAATTTACCCTCCCACCAACAGTGTAATAAAAGTGTTTCTATTTCTCCACATCTTCTCCAACATCTGTTGTTTCCTGACTTTTTAATGATCGCCATTTCAACTGTCATGATATGGTATCTCATTGTGGTTTTGATTTGCATTTCTCTAATGACTAATGATGCTGAGCTTTTTCTCATATGTTTGTTGGCAGTATAAATGTCTTCTTCTGAGAAGTGTCTGTTTATATCTTTTGCCCACTTTTTGATGGGGCTCTTTGTGTTTTTCTTGTAAATTTGTTTAAGTTATTTGTAGATTCTGGATATTAGCCCTTTGTCAGATGGATAGATTGCAAAACTTTTATCCCATTCTGTAGGTTGCCTGTCCACTCTGATGATAGTTTCTTTGCTGTGCAGAAGCTCTTTAGTTTAATTAGATCCCATTTGTCAATTTTTGCTTTTGTTGTCATTGCTTTTGGTATTTTAGTCATGCAGTCTTTGCTCATGCCTATGTTCTGAATGGCATTGCCTAGGTTTTCCTCTAGGGTTTTTATGGTTTTAGGTCTTACATTTAAGTTTTTAATCCATCTTGAGTTAATTTTTGTATAAAGTGTAAGGAAGGGGTCCAGTTTTAGTTTTCTGCATATGGCTAGCCAGTATTCCCAAAACCGTTTATTAAATAGGGAATCCTTTCCCCATTACTTGTTTTTGTCAGGTTTGTCAAAGATCAGATGGTTGTAGATGTGTGGCATTATTTCTGAGGCCTCTGTTGTGTTCTGTTGGTCTATATATCTGTTTTGGTATCAGTACCATGCTGTTTTGGGTACTGTAGGCTTGTAGTGTAGTTTGAAGTCAGGTAGTGTGATGCCTCCAGCTTTGTTCTTTTTGCTTAGGATTGTCTTGGCTATATGGGCTCTTTTTTGGTTCCATATGAAA
>NW_016805139.1:1951150-1956010 GCF_001698545.2 Rhinopithecus bieti | reverse complement strand
AAAAAAAGAAAACAAAGAGGAGGACTGCCCTGGCTGCTTGTGTACCTTCCCCAAACTTGGTTCCAAATGACATTTGACTGTTAAAAGTGTCAAATTCATCCTCAAAGGGTGAAAATGTGCCAATTGTCAAAGTAGTTAAAAGGTTCTGTTGCAATTTATTTTAATCAATTCCAAAAACATTTTGAGTAATGAAGGCATTATTATAAATGTGTAGTCCATTAAGTTGGAAGATCTGATGGATAAATAAGTTATTTAAAAAGACCCCCAAAAACAGGCCTCATTCCTTTAAAGGTCATATGTGAAACTTCTGCCTTGCTCCACATTCTGTGCTAGGGGATATATGGGATGAAATAGAAAGTAAGCTGAAGAGTTACTGATTCTTTTTTTACCCTAGAAAGTTGTAAGGTTGATGTTGTCTCTTAATAAATAAATAAATACATAACAAATTCCTTGACCTCTAATATAGTTGTTATTGTTTCTTTTTTTCTTTGAGATGGAGTTTCACTCTTGTTGCCCAGGCTGGATTGTAATGGCGCGGTTTCAGCTCATGCAACCTCCACCTCCTGGGTTCAAGCAATTGTCCAGCCTCAGCCTCCCGAGTAGCTGGGATTACAGGCATGC
The DNA here is from genome assembly GCF_001698545.2 of Rhinopithecus bieti. Lineage (NCBI taxonomy): Eukaryota > Metazoa > Chordata > Mammalia > Primates > Cercopithecidae > Rhinopithecus > Rhinopithecus bieti. The sequence continues at coordinate 1,955,389 of NW_016805139.1, read as the reverse complement.
ACCACCACGCACAGCTAATTTTGTATTTTTAGTAAAGACAGGGTTTCTCCATGTTGGTCAGGCTGGTCTTGAACTCTCGGCCTCAGGTGATCCATCCACCTTGGTCTCCCAAAGTGCTGGGATTACAGGCATGAGCCACCACATCCAATAGAGTCTTTAAATGGTTGTGGTGGTGATTGGAGGTGGACAAGAGCGATTTACCAGAAGTAGAAGAGTAAAGGATTTTAACTGAGAGTTGGCCTTAGGCAAAGCTTAAAAGTCAAAACTTCGTCTTTCAAAACCCCGTTAGGTATCCCCAGAGCCTCTATTTCCTCTCCCAGTGAGCTTCGCTCCTCCTCCAATCATCCTCCCATCCCCTGTATTTCAATGCTTGCTGTCAGAAAAGTACTAGCTAATGGTAGCTTGCCATTATGTATATGGCCAAACACTTGTATTGGCATTAGACAATAAAACTTTCAGAGAAGGAAAAAGCAGACTAAGCCACAGAGGAAAGCCACTATCCTCTGTACCCACTCCTCTTCATGGAGACTTGCAAACCAAACCACCTCTGACACTTAGAGTGGTGTAGCACCTTCCTTAGATGGGGAAAACCAAATAGCTTAGAAGATTACACTACATTTACTGGTATAATCAAAATAATATATCACAAGCCATGAATATCTGAAGAGATCCTTGAATTTCTGGCATTGTATCTCCATACAGAAAAGCTAAAAACAAACAAACAAACAAAAAACTCCCAATGAAAAACATTCAATTTTATAGGAAATACCTGAAACTAGTCTAGTTCATGTCCCCAGGAGGCAAGGATACCAGAGCTGTGGTATTTCCTAAGCACTTGAAAGGCCAGCAGTGGCCTCATCATGTAAATATCTTTATGATAAACTCTCAGGACAGCCTTTTTTTTTCTTACTTTAAGTTCCGGGATACACGTGCAGTATGTGCAGGTTTGTTACATAGGTATACATAGGTTTGTTACATCGGTATACATAGGTATACATAGGTGGTTTGCTGCATCTATCAACCCATCATTTGGTTTTTAAGGCCCGCACGCATTAGCTATTTGTCCTGATGCTCTCCCTCCCCTCGCCTCCCCACCCCTGACAGGCCCAGGTATGTGTTATTCCCCTTAATAGTGATAAAGTTTACCCTTGACAAGAATGTAACATTGATCAACATCAACACTGACTAATGCTGGTTCATTAATAACAAATCTATTTAGTTAACAAGATTAAAATTAAAGTTTTCTTGTGCAATTTGGAATGAAGGAAGAGAGGGGGATCCTGACCTAGTTTTGTAACTCAAGTGACATTACCCATCCCTAAAAGTCTATCTAACCCAAAAGAAAAATGACAGACAACTTATAGAAACATCACTTCAGCCTTCAGACATCTGACTGACAAGGTTAAACATATCCACATGACTCCACTCCCCTATGAAGCCATGTGGTGGGAGGTTATTGAATCATGGGGGTGATTATCCCCATGCTGTTCTGTGATAGTGAGTGAGTTCTCACGAGATCTGATGGTTTTATAAGAGGCTTCTCCCTCTTTGCTCAGCACTTCTCCTTGCTGCTGCCATATGAAGAAGGACGTGTTTGCTTCCCCTTCTGCCATAATTGTAAGTTTCCTAAGGTCCCCCTAGCCATGCTAAACTGTGAGTCAAATAAGCCTGCTCCCTTTATAAATGACCCACTCTCAGGTATGTCTTATTAACAGTATGAGAACAGACTAATACCATGTCATATTTGACTTTCTGTTTCTAAGTTGCTTCACTTATAGCGTCCAGTTCCATCTGTGTTGTGGCAAATGATTTCATTCTTTTTAATGGCTGAGTAATATATGTACACACACACACACGCACACACACACACACACACCAAATTTTCCTTATGCAGTCATCCTTTGATGAACATTTAAATTGATTACATATACTTTATTGTGAACAATGTTGCAATAAATATACAAGTGCAGGTCTCTTTTTGATATCACAATTTCTTTTCCTTGGGGTAGATACCAAGTAGTGGGATTGCTGGATTGAATGGTAGCTCTATTTTTAGTTCTTTAAGAAATTTCTATAGTGTTTTCCACAGAAGTTATACTGATTTACGTTCCTACCAACAGTATATAAGCATTCCCTTTTCTCTGCATCCTTGCCAACATCTGTTATTTTTTATATTTTTAATGATAGAAAGATATTTCTGATTCCTCAAAAGGCACTGTTTTTAAGTAGGTCTGAGAAGTCCAGTTGAGTCATAAACTGGTGCCGTGTGGTTTCATGTTGTCATGTGAAAATTTGATGATCAGCAAGAATTACATGTCCACCAGACAGATTCAGGGAAAAGGGAGCAAGGAGACAGAACTAAAAAAATCCAGCAATTTAAAATGTAAACAATGTATCAATGTTTCTTTCCACATAGCCCACTATGTTTGTGGGGAGAGAGGTCTTCTTCAAGAGGATTCATCAACAGTGGAAAAGTCTTTGAAACATTGATCCTATCAGGTTTTGACTCTCTACTCATGAACCTTTTCTCTCTCCACTCAGTGGTAGATTTATTTCTAGTAATTCACAAATGGCTCCCAGAGTCACCAACTTCTTGGAATTTATAGTACACACCCCAAAATAAATTTTAAACATTCTATTATTTAACAACATTTTTCTGCATCAAATATAGTCCTTATCTAAATATACTGAGTCTACAGAGAATGTTTTTTGACGATGTCAACTTATGCTGGTTTCCTTCTTGTACACTTAATCAATTTATGAATTGTTAAGACAAGAAATTTTATAACATTAGGGTCTTTTTTACTCATGATAAAAAAAATGCTTATTTAGAAGAACAAGTTTGTATGAGTTCTAGGAAGGTACATTGTCAGGTAATAGAAATAAGGATGGCTCTGTCTTAGATCAGCCAATTTCATAGAGAACAGAGTTGCTGTCCAGTACAAATGAAATATGAGTCAAAGTCTGGACTTGAGTTTGGATCTAAAGTAGTTTACTTATCTGAGATGGCTTACACAGTTGGCACGATCTACAGTGGCATTCATTTCAGAATTACTCAAAGTCTGCTTTCTATGTAAAAGAGAGGCAGAGCTATGGCGTTTTAGCTCTTGCTCTGATTCAGATCCATTAAATGATTTTTATTGAGCACCTACTACACGCACAGCCACAGCACTCTGTCAATTTCATTGTAACTCCTGGAAAATACATCTCTGGTATGACTCTTGTCCCTGGATCTCCTGTGGGAATAATAATCTTTCACACTTACTTAATTCCTGGAGATGCTGTGATAATTGACAAGTAAATGTTTGCGAAGTACTTGAAATCTGCAGATGAGCCTTCTATGTAAATATGGAAGGATGCTGCCTTTCTAGGTCACAGGCATAGCTGGAGCTTCTCTAAACAACCAGATTTTCCTCGTTGGATGCTAGTTGCCTGAGACTCTGTTATTTTGAGATAGCTGGTGTGTCCTTTATTAATATGTATCCTTGACTCTTGGCCCAGTGGAAGACAAAGATATGATGACCAAATTATATTTTACATGGGCTAAATGTCTCCTAATCTCTCATTTCTTTTGAATGGAGTGACTCAGATCTTGGTGATTCATTATACATTTAAAAAAAAGAGCAAAAGAGAAAGAAAACTTGCTTCTTGACTAACAGATCCTCCTTGTATTCAGGAAGATTCTTGCAAAGATATTAAAACCCTCAAAATAATTGTCTGCTTAGAAGTTGGTTCATATATAATAAAAGGGAGAAATTTCTCAAGTTCTATCAAATTTCAAAATAATTTAAGAAATCATCACATTAAAACAATGTATTATCAGATTAAGGATGGTATTGTTATAACCTTTTCAAGTAGTTCAAACGTTAGAAAGCTTTTCGTATGAAGGTTTTTTAATGGACTCAGCGAACATCTTGCAAATGTATTTTGTAAGTTGCTGAAAATCTCTACTAGTTTAACTTGTCAACATACATCTGAAATTATTAGTTCAATGACACTTTCTACAAAATACAATTTTATGTCTCTTGTAATGTGTGTAGACAGTTATCCGTATTAATTAGCACTCATCAGTCAGGAACTGAGCTCATTTCCAGCTGTTAATCTGGGACCAGCTCACCAACAAAGACTCCCATTACCGAAGCAAGCCCAGCTATTGGTCCTTCAATCTAAATGTCATGTTTTCTGGGTAAAGCTTTATTCCCACTTGTTTTTTTTTTTTTTTTTTTTTTTTTTTTTTTT
>NW_016805139.1:1901291-1950777 GCF_001698545.2 Rhinopithecus bieti | reverse complement strand
TTTTTTTTTTTTTTTTTTTTTTTTTTTTTTTTTTAATGTCTAAACTATTATTGTCATGGCTTGCAATTTACTGAAAAGATCATTTTCTGAAGAAGGCATGTAGAGAGCAAAACACAAATTTTACCCAAAGTAGATTTTAGACTTTTTCAGTCTGTGAAATATATTCAACTGATTTGAGTCCCATCAACTTCTCTCCACCCTCTACATTCATTTACATAAAATCTAAGTTATTCTGTAAACATTGTAAGGGCAAATTAATACTTTTAAAATTACCTATACTTATTAATAAAGTTAAGAATAGTTATGATTTTTTTGGTCAAATTATATTTTACAGAGTTGTTTTCTTGAAAATAATTGAGATACTTTTCCAGAACAAAATTTTATATGTAGATGATATCAATAAATGTATTATATGTAGATTGATATCAATAAATTTTGCCTTATTAATCTAGATAGGTATAATGTAAAAATAGGTAGCTAGAGATGGAGGTAGTTCACTGAATATATAAATACACATACACATCATATTAGTAGTTATTATCCCTTCTGTTTCTCATTTTTCTTCAGTAAAACTAATTAATAAATGGCCGGCTTTTCTGTGGCCTTCCTAATAGTGTTTAAAATGAACTCTTTAGCAATATTAAAGAGAATACAAAAATAATTTAAGTATCAGTGAATGGAATATATTTCATGATATTTATATAAACATGATGTCTACCTGCCCCAGTGGTGTGCTGGAAGTGGCTCATACAAGCTTGTGAGAGCTGGATGTTAAATTTTCTGGATTTTAGAAAGGAAATCAATACATCAAAGGTACATCTACACTCCCATGTTTATTGCAGCATTATTCACAGTAGCCAAAATATAGACTCAACCTATGTGCCCATCAATGGATGAATGGATTTTTTTTTAATTTGGTATATATACACAATGGAATATTATTCAACCATAAAAATAATGAAATCTTGTCATTTGCAACAACATGGATGGAACTGGAGGCTATTATGTTAAGTGAAATAAGCCAGGCACAGAAAGACAAATATCACATACTCTCACTCATATATTGGAGCTAAAAAGCTGGATCGTGTGAAGACAGAGAGTAGATTGGTGGTTACCAGAGACCAGGGAGGGCAGTGGAGAGAAGGAGAGGAAGGGGAAATATATATATATAAATGGCACTTAATGGTAAAGATGTTAAATTTTATATGTATACTTTACCTCAACAAAAAAACAAGATAAAATAATTTTTTAGGAATTTTATGAGCCCATTTTTAAACACACACGTTAAACAATTATATAAACATAATTAAATAAATTACATTAAAAACAATAAATATTCCAAATTCATCACTCTCTAATTATTGTATTGCCTATGTTCTTGGAATTATATATTATCTCTACATGATGAAATATTATATCATAGAGAGCTACCATTACAGACTTCTTCCCAACTTCACAGTCAGTGACATCTCTTTTTAAAGCTTACAATAGCAGAAGTATTTATACTATGGAAAACAGCAAATGCTGTGCATTAGAATTTATTTTTCCTGGAGAGTTGCTTATTAAACAATTAGTAGCACACCACCAATTTATCCTAACAAAATTCTTAGGTAAATAATTATGTTGATCCTTTATATCAATTTATCCCTCCCTCTTGATATACTTTAGTCAAAGTGAAGAAAGTACATCTTATGTTCCCATCTTCCAATAGACAGTTATCCAATAGACAGTTGGATAAGAAATATATATTTCTCTTAAATTCTGTAAAAAGTGCTTTGAGATTTTGTGATTCTAAGCCCTCTTTCTAAATTTGAACTTCAGGTGGGATCCTAGACAATACTGAACATTTCTTTCCTTTTGGGAGGCTGGTGGGGAGATAGCGTCTCCCTCTGTTGCCCAGACTGGATTGCGGTGGCACCATCTCAGCTCGCTGAAACTGTCACCTCCCAGGCTCAAGCAGTTCTCCTGTCTCAACCACCCAAGAAGATGGGACTACCGGCACGTGCCACTATGCCCAGCTAATTTTTGTATTGTTATTAGAGACAGGATTTTTCCATGTTGGCCAAACTGGTCTTGAACTCCTGGCCTCAAGTGATCTGCCCACCTCTTTTTGAATGTAGGCTAGCAAATAATTTTGGTTTTGCACCCTTCTGTGGGGCAGCCCTGGCTGATGTGCAGCCAGGTTGAATGCTTGTTCTCATCCAACAGCAGGAATGAAGCTAAACAGGCACTGAAAGGAAGTGAAACAACCCCGGGGAAGGGGAGGTTCAGAATAAATGTAACACACCAAAGTAATTCATCAGTAGTGCTCTTTCCAACAATGGCCCAAGTCTTTACAGTTCCATTTCCATTCATTTTCATTTTGTAGCAAATTATCATGTTTCTTATAAACATTCAGAGAAATGTATAGTTGGATTATTAATATGCACACTGAAACTTAAAGCTATATTTATGACTTTCTGTACACCTCCTACATGGAATAAATATGCCATTTTTTGTAAACCACTTCCAACAGGGACCATGACAGACCAAATCATGCCAGTGCCCTACTTTGTAGTGCGGTATCTGTGCAATGAGGTTACAATGACCTAATAAATGGATATACCGTGAGAATGCTTAAGAATCTGCATGCAGCATTACCTTTGAGATTTAAATGAGTTCTCTGAAAATATAATACAAATCTTTTCAACTTAGTAGAAAAGCATGCTTTTAGTATGCTTAGTAGAAAAGTAGTAACATTAGAAAAGGGGGGAAATAGATGTATGAATATAAATAATTTTTTTTACAATTTGGTTGTATTGAACTTTCAAATTAGCCAACTATTGGTACAATATGAAATAATTATAGTCACACTTTACTTAGACAACATTAAATATGGAATAATCAGAGTATTATCTGTGATGGCAAAACTGTTAACAGATTATGCAGCTTTATTAGAAAAAATGTTTCTTTTTACTATTAATATGTGTTCATTTACGTAAAAAATTCAATATTACTATAAAATCCTGCTAAAGTTTTAAAATAATCCAACAAAGTTTATGATGTCTATCATTAAGTCTTAAAAGAGAGAATAAGAGTGAGTACATGTTAAAGGATTCTTTTATTATATACTTCAGTCCTTTGAGGCATTGTGTTTCCTATTCATCTTTTTTATAATGTCAAAACACGAAAAAATCATATCTAAATGACTTGTTAAGGAGTTAGTAACAAGCTCTCTCTTTCTTTATACACACACACCATGGTTTGTGTGTGTGTGTGTGTGTATACGTGCGTAGATTAGAGCAAGCAGATTAACTTTATAACGCTGGTTGAGAAGTGTCATGTATGAGTTCACAATTTTTCAATTGTAATTACATAGCCTTGTGGAAGGAAAGACATAATTATCATTTCTAGTGTCCCTGGCCTCACTGAGCAAATGGCTCTTGATATTGACATTTTGTACCATGGATAATGATACTTTCCCTTCATTTAGTGGAACAAGAAGTGCTATACAAGCACTCACTCATCAATGGCCATTGTTTTATCATCAATTATCACACATTAGAAAAGAAACAGCACCAAGCCTCACCCAGTATAAATTATTATGTTCTCACCAAGCCTCACCAGTATTAAACATTCAAATTTAGTTCAGGCTTTGGATGGGAAGATAAGAAACTATGCCACAGTGGACCACATTTTTTTAAACCAGTTCTAGCATTTTAAACAAGATAAATTAAAATTATTTGAAATTTAAATGTTTATTTTTAAGGAACATGAAAGCTCTGGCTAAAGTTAACTAGGTACTTTTAAAAAAAAAAGTTCATCATCTAGTTACACTAAATACATTATTTTACTAAAAGGCTACGTTAAAAGAATGAATTATTAAAATAAATGGCAATACAAATAAAGAAAAGTAATCTGTGTTTTTGTCTGTATCAGTATGCATACATACATGCACAAAAAATAACTTAAGCAAAAGTAAGTAGATCTTAATTTTATACACCACAGTCCATTATATTTGTAGACAAAGCTAGAATACAAAAATTTTATTGTTTGGTCAAGTATTTTTATTTATACTGACAAGACACCAAGGAAATGATGTTCATATGGCTTAATGTAGTTTGGAAAGACACTCTGGTGAAATTTTGGCTAATATTAGACTGGGGGGAGAAAGCACTATTATGGAAACCAAGGGCTTGGAAGTAAATGGTCTATGAGTCAGAAACATATTATGCTGTAGAGATAATGAGTGCTACCAGCTGAGATATAAAATTCACCATGCAGATTTCACCCTCTGGTATAGATGAGATTTTAAATTAGATTTTAGCTAAAGGCCTATTTTCTGAAAATCTTAACTAAAATTGTTGCCTGAAATTTGTCAGTATATCTGAATTTATCTTAAGACTTAACTAACCAAGAAATTGAATATGGGATCCTGTATAAAACCATTGTAATTCACATCCATACCTCTCAAAAGAAGCAAAAATGAGAAGTTTTGTTTCCTATGAATTGAGGAAAGTATACACTCTTACTGTGTAAATTTTGAATGAACATTTTAAAATATCTTTATTAGGTACAGCTGCATACAAATGGTATTTCTATTTTGGCTGTGTTCTGTTAGCAATTCTGTTGTTTCTATCATTGACTTTTTCCCTCTTTCTTCAAGCATTCTGAAAAGAGTCCTTCTAAGAAATCAACACACTTAAGACTGGTTTAGATTACAGACTACCTGGCACGTATTTCTTTGCTCAATTTTTTCACTGCAGTAATCTTGAAGTTGGCAATGACATAAGCCTCTTACTTTAAAAGGTTCAAAGATTCCCTACATGAATTTTAGTTTCTTAGATAAGGGTTTTTTCTTAATTGGAAAATGTATAATTTAATAAGAATTTAATAATAAAAGTAGGCCAATAATTTTACCAAATCCTTGATAGCAATATATAGGTATGTATACACACACACACACACATATATACACATACACACTTCTGTGTGTATTTAAATAAAGATGCTTTCCAGCAGGGTAGACAAGTTAGGCAAAGGAAATATGGTATGAGCTCTTTTCTTTATGACTCCCCTGCCCCATTGAATCCTTATAAAAATATTAGACTAGTGATAGAAATTTGTCAGCATTTACAGAATAAGAAAATACATTAAATTTGAATATATGGTACTGAATACAACCAATAATTCTTTTAAAAAATTATCTAATGACAAAGAAATATTTATGCATTAATTAAAATTGACTGATGAAAGTGCCCAGGATCTAGACCGTTGCACTGTGGAGGTCCCCATGGCCAGCAGATCTACTCTCCATGGCCAGCTCTGGTGATGTAGCTGCACATACCCCCAGGTTGTGCTACAGTAGAACCCCAGACCCTGCCCCTCCCCCATGGAGCTGGAGATGCAGAATGCTGGGGACATGCCTGAGGGTTATGGACACACATGCTTAAGCAGAACAAAGGAGTATATATCAGGCCCAGAAGAGGGGAAGATACTCCGTCACAAGGTGGCAATCCCAGCACAGGCTGTGAAGGCTCTTAACTCCCAGTAAGGAAATATCCCAGGCCCATAACACTCATGTGGCCATGCAGGAGCCAACAGTCTGCATGACTGCCTTCCCAACAGAAAGACATATGACTAGAAGAAAAAAAGGACTATTCAAACTATTCTTAGTAAACTTTTTTCAAAGAAATAAAACACTTATTCTCCAGGTTTCTAATGTTTTCAGTTACAGTATACTAAACAAATATTCATTTTATTATTTTTTCATTTCGCTAGGCATTTATAACTGGCAGTGAGATAATTTTTAATGTTTATGTTAAAAAATTTTAAAGGCCATGGATCAATCATAATTTTTTCCATTGATTATTAAGATCACTTTGCACAGTTTCAATTTTCAGGCATTTTCATGGTCCCATACTACTGTGCAAAGACTGACTATACGCTTTTAATGTTGGTGTATTCTACAGGAAGGGCAGTTTACATACAAAACAAGTTTACAGAATGAAGCCTTTTCAATTGCCCCAGTAATGACCTTGATATTCTGTCTTTGTGATTAGGCATAAAACTAAAAGACCTTAGAATGTAAGTGAGCATCTATCCAGTGAAATAATTTCTGTTTTTTGCATATTTACAAGTCAGGGAAGACAAAACAATGGCAGCTTTGTTGACCCAGCATGTTGATTTGTGACCTGAAATACTGGAAATTGTCTCAGTACATGTTACATCACATACTGATTATTAACAGTAGTTTACTGATAGCTCAATACGTATGCAAGAGAGGAGACACAAGTGCATGGCATGGACCCTACTCTCAAAGAGTTCACAGTTTAATTGAAGGATTAAAGTGTGTTCACTAATTTACTCAATAAACATTTCTTGAATGCCTACTATGTGCCAGGCATTGGGCAAACTCTTGGTATTCATGAGAAAACAAAATGCACAAATAACTCTGCCTCATAGAACTTGCATTCCTCAATAGTGAGTAAGAAAAATATATTTGAGTGAAGAATGGTGTAGATCAAAAAGGAGAACAAACGGGGCTTAAGAGGTTGCGAGAAGTCATTGGAGAAAGCAGAATTTGAGCTGAATCATAACTAGTAGAACTATATATGGAGTGCACCTTAGAATAAACTTATTCTAAATTTTTCCCATGGCATTTAACTTTAAAATACATTTTTGCTTTAAAAAAATTCATTTATAAATATAGAGAAAAATTTCACAGATGCTGAGCTATGCTTTAAAATTGTTTCTATATTTCTATGAAAATATATGTGTGGCATGTCTCTACATCCATAGAAATTTATTTCAAAGTTCGTTTGCATTTGCACGCTGAGATCAGATGTTCCAATGTTTCTGTCACTTCATATTCTTTTTTCTAAGAAAAAAGACTGTTTTGCTGACACATATAAATTTTGGGAGGGTTAGACCATTTTCTTATTGTGGAACATGTATATGTATTTATATATATTTATATTTTCCAATATAAATATTGGAAAACATTTTCTGAAAATAGTAACCTTCAAAATGTGATTTTTTTTTTACACTGTTGCTCTCCAACCCTCATATTTATATTTTCAGTTTAGTACATTTTTTCTTTATATTTAATTTTTCCATTTTTTTATTTTAAACATTCTGGTTTTATATCCATTTATTTGTCTTTCTAAGAATAACTTTCTTATATATAGCATCTCTCTATTGTCTGACCCTTCCATTCCAAGATATTCTCAAGTTCTGTATCTTGATTGTGGTAGTGCTTATAAATCTATGCATGTAATAAAATGTCGTAAAATTAAACACACACATTCAAAAGAGCATAAAAACTGGTGAAATTTGATTAATATCTATAGTTTAGTTAATTTCATTGTGTCCATGCCAGTTTCTTGGTTTTGATGAAGTGTTATAGTTATGTAAGATGTTGCCATGGAAGAAGCTGGATGAAATCTGCACAGAACCTTTCGATGCTAGGTTTGCAATTTTTATGAGTCTATACATATTTCAAAATATAAATATTTTCTCTAGATTTAATCCTTATTCAGATTAGACCTATTTATGCCATATAAATGTAAAAGCTTTATATACTCAAAGAGCATATAACTTCCTCTTTAAAAGGACTCCAAGCCTCTCTGATATGACAGAGTTTTATTATAATAGAGTTGTATTATAATATTTGAAGTTTTATTATAATACAGTTCTATAATAATAAACTTTTCCTTTTAATGACATACGCCTATTCCATAATGCCTTGAGAAAAAATTCCAATCAATGGCATTTAACACATCTGTTGATATAAATTATGTTTTTTTAAGCATGGGTGGCAAAAGTTATTTAATGAAGCATCTTCCAATGTGCAGAAATGGTTGACAAATAATGTACCCTCATTTTCCCCATATTTTTCATATTTTTTTCAATTTGACTACATCATACATCACTTTTTCCAATATATGATTTTATCTTTGCTTCTCCTAAAATGCCATTTCTCTATTTTTCTCAAATCTCACTCTGTATTTATTTTTTCTTGTATCTTATGTCTGCCTCCCTTGCTTATTCCTGATTTTTCTTTTCTTTTGGAGCCAGGGTATCACTCTGTCTGTCACCCAGGCTGAAGTGCAGTGGAGCAATGACAGCTCATGGCAGCCTCGACCTCCCCAGGCTCAGGTGATCCTTCCATTTCAGCCCCCCAGATAGCTGCTACTACAGGCATGCACCACCACTCCCGGATAATTTTTTCGTGTATTTTCAGTAGAGACAAGGTTTTGCCATGTTTCCCAGCACAGGCTGTGAAGGCTCTTAATTCCCAGTAAGGAAATACCCCAGGCCCATAGCACTCATGTGGCTAAGCAGGGGCCAACAATCTGTGCATGACTGCCTTTCAACTGGTCTCTAACTCCTGGGCTTAAGTGACCTGTCTGCCTTGGCCTTCCAAAATGCTAGGATTACAGGTGTGAGCCACTATGCCTAACGTGTTCCTGATTTTTAAATACCTGATTGTCCTCTTCTTTTATTATTTCTTTATTATTATGTAATCCTATTAACCAAAAAAAATAAGCTTTTCCCTTTTGTTGTCTCCATCTTCAAAAAGCGATTATTGATCTTCTTTATGTAAGATACTAGGCAGGACCCCAAAGGAAAGACAGTGCCCTTTCCTGGAAAGCCAAGGCCCACTGAAGAGATGAGAGACAGGTACAATGAAACAAATACAAATGGTATGAATAAAAATACAACTGATGTGAGGCTCCTGATGCTAAGTGTCACAAGCATGATGGCACATCTCCAGTTCTATTTCCATTTTTACTCTAAATTAATTTTGTCTTCTTTTGAAGTCTTACCTGCAAGGTAGCAGACCGTAAAAAATACCTGACCCTCTGAGCTACTCAAACTCTATTCCAATTTGATTATTTCAACAGGATCTTTTCAACATGCTCGGCCTTTCTTGGTGGGGGAAAGTTTTTAAAGCCCTAGAATATAGGAATTGGAGTCGTGACTTAACCCTTTATTAAGTGTGTGACTTTGGCTTACTTAATCTTTCCTAGGCTTCAGTTTCCTCATCTGTAAAATAATGGGAGTAATAATATAGAACTGTTCTGAGGATTCTATGAGACAATTCATGGAAAACACTTAGTATAATACCAAAAAATTAGTCAGCATGGTGTATATTATTTTTCTTCTTTTTTTAATTATCAAGGTCATTGACTTTTAGAGAATCAGTGTATTCATTTTCTACTGCAAGAACTTTAATCAAGCAGTATTTATTTTCCTTGTAAAAATCTGTTTGTTCCAGAGATAGTTCCCCCTTCTAAAACATTACTGTATTTCATACACTTTGAGGTATGAATTTAACTCCTGTGATCTTTATTTCTGTTTATTCTTGGTGTTAATGTATTCCTGGCTCATCACTGTCCTTTTAAGGGGTGTGTGTGTGTGTGTGTGTGTTAGGGAAAGAGAGGGAGAGAAAGGAAAAGAGATCAGACTCTACTCTGAGTAGTTTTCCCTTTGATTGTTATTTTTTGTCTACTTCATAGACATTAGTAATTGTATATACAGTGTTAGAAGTTTTATCTGAAGTGTTCTGTGGATATTAGGGTTGAGAGCTGACATTTTTTAAGACAGCAATATAAGTATTTCTATCCAGTCCTCTAAAATATTCCCAGGCTGATAGGATTAGAAGAGTGGCCACCAGGCAATTTGAAACCCTTCAAGGACGTGATGAGAATGAAGAAGTCCAGCCAAACAGGGAAACAGCATGTGCCTCATGGATTTTCTTTTTTGTTAATAATGACTCAAGAAGAAAACAGGTGGTTGTAACTATGCAGACCAACCAGCAACACTTCAAATACAGAAAATAAACCTCAGAGATTCCTTTAAAGGATGATTTAAACACACAAATAAATTCCTAGGGGAACCGTAACAAAATTGAAATATGTAGAAGAAAGACCAGTGGGGTGTGTAGAGAATTAGAGAATGAGTTGTGAGCGTGGCCCTCAGAATCCCTGAAGCACGTAGGCTTCCAGAGATGAAATGGCCAAAGAAAGAATTCACCAGAATGTCCCTAATTAAAGGTCTCTAGAAACAAGTTTCCTTGGAAATTCAGTCCAGATTCCTCCTGACCTTCTGCAAAAGATCCTCCTTAGTGTGTGTCTGGATATCTTCCTCAGAAATGACTTGATTGTAAACAGAGGGAAAAGGAAATTAATGGAGCTTGAGTTTTAGGGCCCCTCACTTGAGCTTCATGCGACCCTGTACCAAATTGTTTATTGTAATTTCGAATTCTTCTTCTGAAGAAGGCTCCCAAAATGATATATGTTTCAGGGCCCACAAAACCTGGATCCACCCCAGCTGTCAAGTATAAAACTCCTTTAAGACAACTAGAGTTAAGTCATCTCTCCTGAGGTCTCTAGCTTTTTCTTTCTACCCTTCTCACTGTGGCTGCTCCTTTTTCCTGCCCTCTGCCTGTTCTCTCAGCCTACTCGTGACTTCCCGGCCCTACTAAATCTTTAGTACATGTGGTTCTGGCTGGCACTGGTTCTAAGTCTGGCTCAGACTCTATGTGAACTTTCAAACCAAACCCCCACAGGCAAGTTAACTGACTCCTGTCCTTCTGTCCCAATTCTAAATTCCTTGGAGAGGGACCTGTCTGTCTAGCACAAGCCAGTTGTCACCTGGATCCAGTCAGCTGTCACTGGGCTAACTGGGGAGGGTCCTGTCATGGGCCCACAGAATTGCTTCTTGGAAAGTGAGAGGGGAAATTCTCTAAGGAGGAGTAAGTGAGGAGGCCATAAATGTCATGTCTACTGTATTTAAAAAGGAAGTTGACTAAGTGTTTTCAATCTGCCAAAGATACACTAATAGCTGAACAGGGAGGAGCAGTAGCAAATGACTTGCTTTCTCATTATGATTCACGTAGTGCTCTGAAGCCACTGCTTTCCTGCTGTCTCTTTTTTTAGTATTTTTTCAAATCTCTCAGTAAGTTGCTTTCAAAAGATTTTTTTCTACTTAACAGAATATGTCGTAAGCTCATTCTAGTATTCTACCACCCTTATAATCAAGAATTTTGTCCAGTGAGTCCATTAGGTTAGGGGAAAAAACCTAGCCACTGCCTTCCTACTTTTATTTTTATTTTATTTATTTATTTATTTATGAGACAGGGTCTCGCTCTGTCACCTAGGCTGGAGTCCAGTGGTGCAATATTGGCTGATTGCAGCCTCAACCTCCTGAGCTCAAGCAATCCTCCCACCTCAGCCTCCCGAATAACGGGGACTACAGGCACTGAGCACCATGCCTGGCTAAGTTTTTAATTTTTTGTAGAGACGAGGTCTCACTAGGTTGCCCAGATTCATCTTGAACTCCTGGACTCAAGCAATCCTTCTGCCTCACCATCCCAAAGTGCAGGGATTATAGGCATGAACTACTGCACCGGGCCACCAATGTCTTTTAAATATCTAAAATACAATAATTCTTTATTTGTTTTTCTCTTTGCACTGTTATTCATAGGAACATTGCCAAAAAAGAGAAATTGTATTATTTTCCAGAGAAAATAGGCTAAAAACTGGAAGCAGCTTATGACAGACTAAATGACTCAGTCGCTACTGTGTGTATAAAAAAGTGTAGAGGATGCATTTCTCAGCAACAGGTGTGCCTTAAATGTGTTAGATGGGAACGTAGGAAAAGTATGGCCCCAGGCTTCTAGGGAAAAAACAGCCTTTTCCTGCCCATACTAAATAGCCACTTACAGACTAGAGTTTTTCCAGACCCTTACATGTTAATCCTTTTGAACAAGTTACCAGATAGCTGAACACAAACTGGGTCAAGCAAGTCTGTTTCTCGGAAGGCAAGATGTCCCATCCTAACACCATAAATCATACTCACTTTAGAAATACGTTTTTCTTTGATCCAAATGTCTTTTCTTAATAACTCATTCCTAAAATTTACATTTTCAGATTCCTGTTTTTGCATACGACTGCATGAAATATTTTTTGCCATTACACACAGTGCATTTTATTGAAAAGACTCTAAAGGGCTTAGGGAAAGGAAAATTTCCCTCAGCTGCAAAGAAAGTCAGCTAACCAATCATTCTGAAACATAATAAAACTAGTTTTAAAATAGCTCATGATAGGTAAGGGGGAGTAGGTACACTCAAACAAGACTGATCAGTTTCTACCTGGACAATAAAGTAAGGCATTAGTTTCCTCAGATATAGGTATTTCTGTAACAGATATTTTTTAGAATTTTTTAAAAGATGTGTAAGGGTGTTTTATTTATCAGAAAAAATAAATGTATTTTGAACTGTTTGAAATGTAACCAAAAAATTACGACTGAAAACATCAATTATTTACATTTATGTTACACAAATAATTGTAAGTCTTGTGTACTGGAAGTAAACAATAAAAGTATGAACTCTCTTTTGACCACCCCTTTCCCCTACCAGGGGAATAATGACTCTGTGGCAGAGGCAGTTTGTGTCTCAGTCCATATCCATCCCCTTCTTATTGGCATTGCAGAGGGATTACAGCCTCCCCACTGCAAGTAGCTCAATGACCAAATATCGAAACTGAGTCTGTACCCTGCTGGCCATGTCATAAATTCTTATATCTTAATGTATCATTCTTTTATATGCTTTACTTTTACTTATGCTTTTTATTCCTATGCCCTTTCCCTTGTACTCTACACCTATCTGAACTGCAGCAGGCATGCCGGCCATGTCTATATCCCATGAATGCTACCTCCAATGCTGCCTGGCTCTCTACCCTTCCACTTTTCTTTTTATTGTCATTAAAGTAATAATGGGCCATTATTACTCCTCAAGACACAAAGCCAAGGAGTTTACAAATAATAAATTACTAAGTACTATCCTAGCAGCCTTCCTAACTTAATGCCAGTTCCAAAATGGCAAACTCTTTGCCCAGAAGCAATGTTTGTTCACTGAGAAAATCTGGGTCAGTACATGGCCTTAGTTAAGCCACTTGTTTTTTCTTTATCTCATTTCCCCCACTGTGGAATTAGCCTGGTTATTGGCAAAACACTCTGATATTTTTATTAAATATTAAAATGCTAGCAGTAGCCAAAGCTTGGGTGAATTTGATTTTATGAAGCCATGCAGAATTATTTGGAGATGCTAGTTTCTCTCAATAATAACATCACTACACAATTTAATTTCATACACATACACACAGGGTCCTAAAAGTCTTAGCACAATTTTAGGCTTAACTAATTTAGAAATATAAGTGCTACAAACTTATAAAAAGAAACTCCACATAATTTGAAAGTTTAATTAGACTTCTTTCTCATTTGTTTTCTTTTGTGAATTTTGAATAATTAAATTTTAGTTTTGATTGTTTTTGTTTCAAACATTTGCTACTTTCAGTCAGAAAAACTGATATGTATTTCAAGGACATGGAAAAACTAGCATCCTAAGAATTACAGAGCTTTTCACATCTGAGTCAATATTGGAACATTGCTTTAAATATAGTTCATGTCTTTCATCCAGGAAACACTTGCTGAGAACCTTCTACCTTTAAGACCTACATTATATCAGTTGCATTTCTTCCTTTAATCCTTACTGCATCTTTGGAGTTAGATATCATAATCCTCACTTGGAAGATGAGAAACTTGAAGTCTAAAGGAGTGAAGTGACTTTACCATCATACTTAGAAATTGTATGTGGAAATCTGGACCTCAGTCCAAAATCCTCCATGTCTGCATCTCAAGTTCTTTCCACACTCTTGCATTATCACTCTCCTTGTTGATGTTCTACGTATAGACTCTATCTCATTCAAGTGTAGATATATCTAAAAGTCCTCATGAAAATGTATATTGAAAGGCAGTCTGGGCCAAAGTACAGAAAATTCATAAGCCAAGTACCTCATAGATATAATCTCCTTTATCCAGTGTAATTAAAGGAACTAAGCAGAATTAGTGGATTCACTACTGAATATTGAACCTATCTCAGGTCATATAATGGTCCTGTCACCACTCTTCTCTCTGTAAGATTCAGTGCATTATCTCTTTGACAGGCTAATCCCTAGGATGAGTTCTTTTGATCATAAGGGATCCTGAACAGGATGTTTTGCCATCCAGAAAACCAGCACCACTGAGACGCCAGCTGGAGACATGTCATGAAAACTTGGCCCTAATTGCAAAGCCAACAGTGTGTTGAAATTAGGGCATATCATTTGCTTAGTTCCTGACTGCATACTTTACAACTGACAACTGGAGATTACTAATAATGTCTTCTACTCGTGTACCGCTCATCCAGGAGGATTCCAAGTCATTGTATCAGTGTGTAGCAGCCGTTTGCTCTCTGATTATGGAGTGCTTTTAAGTCTTTGGAATCTTTATTGTGGAGCAGTGCTTTTCTGCAGAGAAGGGTTCTCCATTAAAGATCTAAACCTTGTAAGGACTTCCTGGAACCATACTGTCTGTGTCAACTTGCCTGGTAGACAGACAAACATTGCATTGAACATATACTATATCCTCAGAGCTTTACACTATGTAATCTCAATTAATCCCACAGTACTTTCAAAATAGCTATTATTAAACCCATTTTACAAACAGGAATACTAAGACTCAAGTAAAATAGATAACTTGCCCTGATGTCACATAGTATAAAATAACAGAGGCAGGGTTGAAATCATGTTTGTCTGATTCTGGAGTCTTCATATTTACAACTTTATTATGCCCCCTCAGAATTTCCCCATCATGCTTATTCAAGTTTCCTCTGCCATCTCCCCCCCCGCCCCCCCGCCTTTTTTTTTTTGAAACGGTCTCACTCTGGCTGCCTAGGCTGAAGTGCAGCGGTGTGATCTCGGCCCACTGCAGCCTCGACCTCCCAGGCTCAGGTGATCCTCTGACCTCAGCCTCCTGTGTAGTTGGTACTACAGATGCACACCACCATGCCTGGCTAATTTTTTGTATTTTTAGTAGAGATGGGGGTTTCACCATGTTGCCCAGGCTGGTCTGAAACTCCTAGACTCAAGCAATCCACTCACCTCAACCTCCCAAAGTGCTGTGATTATGGACATGAGCCACTGCATCTGGCCCAGCCATCTCCATCTTTATCCTCTTTTATAAGGATCTTATAGCTTATCCAAACAAGCTAAAAGAGATGATACAGTTGTGTGTTAATAGTTAAACGCATAGGTCTGTCTCCAAACCACACTTTAGTCAAACCCTTTAGTTCATTTCAGTCCCTGCCATACATCCACATCAACAATCAGTTAATTTAAAAGCATGAAAACAGTTTCAGAATTTAGACTGTGACCTAATCTAACCATATTGCCTAAGGACCTTGAACCTCATAATCTCTATCATCAACATTCTCAACACCATTAAAGATGTAATTAGAATATCCTTCCTTAATTTGGAAAACTACGTGAACCTCTTAATTTTAACCATGTCCCCTCTATCTGCATGAGCTCAAATTATTTGCTGACAAAATGTATTTAATTTTTTTTTTCTGTCCAGCCCTTATGAATTTAATTGATTAAGCTCTGTCACTGCCACAACTGATACAGGCATAGATTGAATATTTGAGAGGCTCGCCTATTAGTTTAATAGTTCAATGACAAATATATGTGTATACATAGAATTGAAGGAAGATAGTTTGAAATTGTGTATGGGAATCAGCATTTGCTCTATGGAAGGAAATAAGTTACTAAATTGTAATCTAACTAAATATATCACAAAAAATTGGCTTAACATTTGCTTTCTCAGAGTTTGTCACAGTTTTCTTTATACTCCTTTTTTAAAAAGTAATCGTAAGAAAATACTTTGGTTTTGTTTCATTTGAGAATTATTTAAGTTAGAATACTTGATACCTGAAGCTCAGAGTCTCTCTTGCCAGCCAGTTAACAACTTTCTTTGGTCTTAAGGTGCTTTAAAAGAAACACAGAATGTTGTAGAACAGGGAGAATTATAAATCCACATTGGTGAAACCAACCTGCATTAGTGCTGTGTTTGTTTAGGGCATACTTGAAGAAAAATACAGATAAATGGAAGCATGTTCCAAACAGAGCCAACAAGAAGGAGAAGGGATTTTTAAAACTTCACAAAGAGGAATAGTTGAAGGAACTCAAGATGTTTAACCCAAAGAAAAGAAATTGCAGAGGGAATAGAGCAGCTGTTACCAAATAATGGGAGATTCTGGCTGAGTATGGTGGCTCATGCCTGTAATCCCAACACTTTGGGAGGCTGAGGTGAGAGGATCACTTGAGGCCAGGAGTTATAGACCAGCCTGGGCAACATGGCAAAACCCCTTCTCTTAAAAAAAAAGAAAAAGAAAAAAAAGAAAAAAAAAACATTAACCAAGTGCAGTGGGACATGGCTGTGGTCCTAGCTACTCGGAAGGTTGAGGCAGGAGGATTGCTTGAGCCCCAACACACAAGACTTCAGAGAGGTCTGATCAGCCACTGCACTCCAGGCTGGGCAAGAGTGAGACTCTGTCTCTAATAATAATAATAATAATAATAATAATAATAATACTTGGAGAGTCTTTTGTGGAAAAGCAATTTAGACCTGTTATTTGAGATTCCAAGGAACAGAACCAGGGCCAATCCATCAGTCACGTAGAGTTACGTGGACTGCATGTAACTTCATTGGAGTCGTCCACAAGGACTTCCAGACAAGGAGGTAAATGTGGGCTGAAATTTTGCCATGCTCCTATGGCCAAGAACTGTGGCCTGGATTAGGCTGTGGTATGTAGAGTTTCTTTTAAAAAAATTGGTCTGTCTGGAAGAGATGCCTTTTTGTAAAGCACTGTGTGTGTTATGTAGACTCTGATTCCATGTTCACAGAATTAAAACATTTCTAATTAGTCATTTATTTTCATGAGATAAAATCAGGTTCCTCAAAAACTAGTGGCCTCTTGGATCTCTAAGCCCCAAGAAATTGGATGACCACTTAATAGAAATTTCATTCTCATCATGATACACACAGGCCTATTAACCAGAGGGAGTCTGGGAGTGACCCAGACCTGAGCCTCAATTCTGGCACTGGCAGCGGTTGTTGAAAGAGTGGACCTAGCTGCAATGGAAGGAAATGGATTCAGGCAGCTGCTATATTGCATTCAGTGAGTGTTATGATTGGCAACCGGTAACTCTGAGGTTGCAGCTGGCATCAAGAACCAGGCAAAGGTAACAGTCAGGTGGAGCACAATCATGGGAAAGAGAGGAACCAGTAAGCTCTATGGACAGAGCCAAATAGATGGCAGTCTACATGGTAGCCGAGCTCCCATAACAAGATGGTGTTCTGAGGAGATCTGCGGAAAGTGAGGCAGCCCCCACTTCCTAAGGAAGGTAATGAAGATAGGGAATCAAGTACAAGAAACAAGGTTGAGGGACTGGGGATAAAGTGGGGATAGCTAATGGGTACAAAAATATAGAGATAGAACAAATAAGGTCTAGTATTTCACAGCACAACAGAACAATAATTTACTGTAAACTTAAAAAATAACTATTTTAAAAGAGTAGAATTGTAATGTTCCTAATACAAAGAAATGATACATGCTTGAGATGATGGATACCCAATTACCCTGATTTGATTATCACACATTGTATACCTGTATCAAAACATCACAAGTACCTCACAAATATATACACCTATTATATGTACCCATAAGAATTTTTAAAAATTAAAAAGAATCGTTTCTCGGCCTTTTGGCTAAGATCAAGTGTAAAATTAAAAGAAAGAAACAATGTCAAGAGCCACTTTCTGGTCAAGACTTAGTCTCTGATAAGAGAAAAACACTCAAGAAGAATTAGTGCTTACCTATAGTGCAGGATTTGTGATGAGGCTGTTTCCCCAAGTGTCAAACTGAAATTCCTTCTATCCTGGACATGTGGGGATCTGAGCTTAGGGCAGACTGACCCTGCAGGAGAGGGTCATTGACTTACCTGAGAGCAAGGAACCAGGCAATGTGGAAAATGAAAATATTAGGTTAGCATTTAGACAAAATGGTTTTTTAGGTGTGCTCTAACCCTTACATATTCTGATTCTGTAGTAATAGATGGACTTTTTTGCACTTCAATTTTTCCATTTTCCCATTTACTTTGGGTAAATACATGACTGTCTTTTCCTCTGTAGGCTTCCTAGCTCATCTTTGACAAGCATCGCCTTTGTAAAGACAGAACATTTTGACACAGCCTTTTTGATATTCAGTCACGTCAAGATGTAAAAATGTTTTACACTGAAAAGGATGAAACTTTTGCTTTGTTAAAGAAGTACTTTTTAATGACAAAAAAAAATGGAGGTGGTGTTTTCTAGTAATGCGCCTAAGGGATGTTTTCACTCCTGTGGCTTCCTTCCACAGGGGGAGCGAGGCCCAGTGTCGGGTCAAGCCTGGACATGGAGTGCAGCACAACTTCAGGGCAGCCCACAAAGCCAGGGTGCAATGAGGGTCAGAGAGAATTCGGATAATTTTTGTGCAAAGAACTTGGTATTTAAAGAAGTTAAAAATATAATGGTTTGCTCTTTAAGGTGTATCAAGTCCACACCATTAAAATGGCCTTGTCAAAATTTCACCTGCACATGCTCATGCTGGAAAGTACAGCTATTTCTGAAGTGCTGGTGTTTTGATTATTATTCTGTTTGACTACTGTTTAAAAATGTTAAAATTTAGAATCATGGTATAATTATTACATTGTATAATCAGACACCTGGATTTTTGTCATGACTGCAATGACATCAGGATAAATAACCCTGCTCCTTGGCTCCTTGAGATGTATTTGTCCTTTGGCTTTTGGGTTTTTTTTTGTTGTTGTTGTTGTTGTTGTTTTGAGACAAGCTCTCTCTCTCTGTTACCTAGGCTGGAGTGCAGTTGCATGATCTGCAGCTCACTGCAGCCTCAACCTCCCAGGCTCAGATGATCCTCCCACCTTAGCCTCCTGAGTCGCTGAGGCAAATTTTTGTATTTTTTGTAGACTTGGGGTTTCGCCATGTTGTCCAGGCTGCTCTTGAACTCCTGAGCTCAAGTGATTGGCCTGCCTCTGCCTCTGAACGTGCTGGAATTACAGGTGTGAGCCACTGTGCCCAGCCAGGTGACATATTTTATGTCTCTTCCATACTGATGGTGCCCTATAATCTTAGCTAAAAAGAATACAATAAATTTGTCATCTTTATTAAATAACATCCAAATACTTAAAGCCACTCATTTTTTAAACTGTTTTATTATAATTTGATTGTTCTGAAAAATTACTTTTTTGAATGCGTATATTATTTATTTGAATGCCCCTTTACCTAAATTAAAATTACCAGGTAGAAATTTTAATTATACAGTGTGCTAATAATCCAGTAATACAGATTTCTTGTGTATATCATCATGGTAACTATAATTTATACTACACTATATGCGGTACATAGGCTTTTAAAAGTCAAATATTCACTAGAAGAGGAGGAAGGTTATTTCTCTGCTGCTTCAGTTTTCTTGTGTTAATTTTTTCCTTTCATGTTTTAACCATTTGGGAGTAAAATCTTGAAAAGAATAGGTTTTTTAGCTTCCAGGTAGATACCCTGAGAATCCACACACATAGGTCCAGGATTGGAGTGACTGGTGCTTTACATACTGTAATAGTCCCCGTTAAACATCCTCTATGCCCCAGTCCTGCATGCTCTGCCCACTGCATTGTTATTATCACCACAAGCTTTTGAGAAAAGAACAAGCATCCTCATTTTATAGAAGACTGAAGCAAAACAGGTCTTCTTTATTAAATTATTTTTTTAATTTGGAAGAAGAGACCATTTAAATATATATCACTGTTATGGTTTGACTTTTAATTTTTTGGTTGACCATGTGACATATTCTGATTTTGATTCTGCAAAACCTAGTAGGAAATTCTGGGAAACAAATGAAGTAGATTGCTAGCTTTTCCCTTCTGTTGTTATTTTCTACTCTTTGTAATGCATTTACATATTCATGTAGTAAATGCTGTGATGATATGGCTGCCAACTCCTTCATCATTTAATCTGTTGAATAAACAAACGTGCATTGGAATCAATCACTAAAGAAATAGCTACTCACTAAAGTTAAAGATTCATTTTACTTTGAGTATAATAACTCCCTTGTAGTTGTAACAAGCAAACTTAAACAAAAATATTCTGAATTATACTTGCCATGTTAATCCAAAAGAACAATATTTAACCTAAATGTAAACTAAAACCACCATGTTGATCCACTAAATACAGAATAATAAAAGCCAAACTAAAATCAAGGGAACTGCCCCAGGTTCCTTGTCATGTACTCTGACTGTACATAAAGTTACTCTCCCACTTTCTCCCACCCCTCTGAGTATTAGTCCAAGGATACATCTCTCCATCTATCAAAATCTGGGATTGAGCATGCATTCATCTGTAACCTCATATTTTTTCCTCAGACAGATCATTGAAAAGATGAATGTTCTAACTGGGAGAACTGGAGAAAATTTTGCTCTTTCCTACCTCTTCCAGGATAGGAGGCTTCCTTAAAGAACAGGAAACAAAAACAAAGAAATAAAGAACAGCAAAACAAATAAACAAACCTAAGTGTCCAGGAAATTATGCATGCTTCTTGACAGAGTTTCTTCAGTCTTTGAAATGGACAGATGGATGAATAGATGGAAGAGGAAATGATTTTATTTAATAGCTTTATCCAAACATGTTCACACGTACCTCTCTCCCTTCCCTTTACTTCCTAAAGAAGGGCTTTCAGCGTGAGTCTGAGTCATGACCTAATGTAATATGTGTTGCTATTAACCTGCTATTAAAATTAAGGGCTGAAATTTTTAAATTCTGATTTTAAGCTAAAACAATCACAGTGATCTCTGTTATAATGTCACTTTTGCTAATTTGCCTTCCAGTATATTTGTCATAATGGACCAACAAGGGTGTGTTGCATGTGTGGACATAGTCTGTCTTGTGAGTCGCAGCAAAAAACAAAATGTTAGGACCTACTGCTCTGAAATAGCAATCATAGCTGGTACTTTCTGAATAATTTCTATATGCCAGAAATTGTTTCAAGATCTTTACATGGATTATTTCATTTAAACCTCTCAAAAGCTCTCTTAGGCAGGTATCGTTACTCCTATTTTATAGCCTAATGTGTTTAAGTAACTCAGCCAAGGTCACACAACTGGTAATTCATAGAGCCGGGATTTGAACCCAGACCATCCAGTACAGGCCTACACTTTGCAGATTTACAGTGAGGAAAAATTTTTATTTCCCAATTTGTACAAAAATAGGGGGATCTACATTCAAAGCAACTTCATTATTCAATGAAGAGTATTATTCAATACTCTCCCATCTCTGGAGAGTATTCAAATTATGAATACTCTCAACCAAAAAACCTTGAAATTGATGTCCCTATTTTACATTAAATTATAGAGAATTTACATTAATTTTATGTTAATTTATAGAGAATTCATTCATACAGGTATTGGAGAACCTAAATATAATCCCTGTGAACTTTCTAGATAGCTCTTCTACTAAAAATCAGAAAGATATGCATGATTTGTCTACTCTAAAACTGTCCAGAAATGAGAGTGCTTGCATTTTTGGAGCGGCCCACTAAAGTGTTTTATACACTTAGAGAATCTCCTTTCTTTTAAATCTAATCCTTCCTAGAATTAATATATCTTTCACTTTCTTTTCAATCAATGAGATTTTGTTTTCATTCTCTATAAATACTTTATATTCAGATAATTTTTCTAATCACCTTTTCTCCCTGTTATTAATATTGCTGAAGCTAAAATAAAATGTACCAATTGAACATGATACTTGAGTTAAATGTTTTTATTTGTATTTACTTATTGGAATGAGACATGCTCTTCACCTTGGGTAATTTAAAAACCATTATTATAGTTTAAGGTTCTGTGTTACATCTGTCACCAATATGGTGTGCCCTTCCTGAAGTATACCATCAATTTTGCAAAACAACCTCAAATCCCAGTAAGTAAAGCAGTTCTGCGGGTACTTGTACAATCTGCGTGAGATTTTATTTGACCCCATCAAAAATCTTACTCTAATACAATCATCCAACCTTTTATGGACAGGAAAAGAACAGAAATGCTTACATGATATTTCTGCTTCTGGATATCAGATGTGATTTATTACTGAGTAAGGCAACCGGCACAATGGTTTTAACTGGCTTAGAAGAGCCTAACTGTACTTTCTCCTTAATCATGTTAGTAGCAATCTTAGTATTTAATTACATTTCCAGAGCATCTCAATAGGAGTAGTGTTTTTTGTACATTAAAAATAATCTAGAAAAACTGTTTTCTTGTTTCCTAGACAATGAGATGAGCTAGTCTCTCAGACCAGAAACATTCTAAGATAATAATTTAATATATATGCTTATATTTTAAAATTATTCTCTTATGTGCATATATACATATATCTTTTACAAAACTTTAATGACAGCAAGTATGTTGATAATTATGAGTTAAGAAAAGGCTATATAAACCATTATACTCAGTAATATATAAAGTCTGGAATGTATTTTTGGATTAAAGCTCCTCAATTTACTTAGATATAAGTGAGTTATTATCTTTCACTTAATTTTATTTATCATTTATATTTCTATTCCAGTTGATATTATATTTAATGTTTTAATCATGATATCCTTTAAGCATTAAAAAATCATAGTTTTTAAGCTAAATGAGAATGCCTCTCTCAAACCTGAAAGGACAAATATTTTTGTCCTTGGCTATATTCAGAGTAGGAAAATAAAGGAATATCATGGTTTTAGTTTTCTGGAAAATACATTATGAATAATTTTACCTAATTAGATATGCTAGACATGGTTATGTATAATTTTTTAGAAAACTTTTACAAAGTGAATTCATTCATCTACCTAGAAGAGATAAATATGCACTAAATTTCTTAGATCAGATAAGGTAATAAAGTTGTAGAAATAGGAATAACTAGAGTCTGGGACCTGGATGGTCTATCTACATAAATATTTATTGCAAATGATTTAACAATCAGACAATGAGATTTTGCAGGAAAATTTATTTTCACTCTAATCACTGAAATAACTAAGACTAAAACAGAAAAACCTATTCTTCCTCAAATCCAATGGGAAGAATTAATGAGAAGAAAAAGAGCCAAAAGGCCTTTTGCCAAATAAATAATGATACCATAAATAATCATAATAACAGCTACCTTTTACTGAGTGCCTGCCACAAACCTGGCACTGTGCTAGGTACCCTACGTTGTCCTCATTCCTCACAGCGCACAAGAAACTTAGCGTCACACTCTAGTTGAAGGGCAGAACAAGATTTCGGTCCCTAGCCCACGTGTTTCATTGAGTTACACACTTCTCTGAAATACTTGTATTTAAAAGTACGCACAAAAGCGTAAAATGATTACATCTGTATAAAATGGAAAAACACATTTCTCAAAAACATGTAACATGGTTTATATCGTAGCCAATTAGTATTTTCTTTAAATAACATTGTACATATTTTTTCCAATACTGTTACCATTAATGAAAATACTTTGGGGATGTGGTTCTGGAATTGCCTAAAAATCCTACAGCATATTCCCTTTGATTGTCTAAACTGGTGGAAGATATTTGTCTGGGAGATTAATTTCATTTTTAAAAGCAGCCTGAAGGCATTTAGAACACAGCCACACAATCCCTTGACTTTGTTTTATGCAGAATCTCTCAGATGTATCATTATTCCTCTATAGCTATCAATTTAATTGAGCATTTTATCCAATAATATGAATTCTCCAATAATGTCATTTGTATCATAGGAATAAATCAACATTCATTTCATTTAGATTTTCACAAGTAAACTTTTCTCCATGTTGGAGTTTCCAGGGCAGACTTTAATTGTTTATTTCCAGGTTTTATTGGAAACAACATATTTCATCACCAGTTACCATTTTTCTCAAATACACATTATTTTGTCAAAAGAGCACAACAAATGTCAAGTTGTCACTGTTTGTTAATCAGTCATAATGTGTGAAACATCTTGGCAGAAACTTCTTTCATTCTTGCTTTGTTTTAAATGAAAATGTTTTGTTACGTAATTTTAATTACTCAATCATCATCTTCCCAGTAAATCTGTCTTTTAGTAGCCCAAATCTATGTCCAATTCACTATTTCTATTGGTCCCTTGGGTTCATCATGTATTTTATTTGAATTTTACATCAGAAATATTAATTGAAATAAATTTAACATACAATAATATTATCATCACCAATGTACCTGCTATCAATAAGCAAATATTAACTTTTGGTTATGATTATTTTAGTGTTTTGAAAATATTTCCGATAAAATTTCATGTGCTATCTTCCCTTCCTCAGTTTACATTTCTATGTTTTATTATTATTTACATGGTAACCCATATATATAACGTATAGATGGTTTGTGTTACTTTTCTTTTAATAGAAATTATGTCACATGATATAATATTTTCTGTAATTGCTTTTCACTTAACCTCGTCAATTGGCTTTTGATATCTTAGGGGAGGTGTCTTTTTTATACAGAAAACAACATTTACAGTTAGTTATTTGTCTCTAAATTATTATCCTGTTTAAAAGAGTTTTAATTATAAAGCCCAGTTTTCATGAGATTTTAGAGTAAACTTACAAATTTAAAACTAGTAATTTTGTGAATATATTAATATATCAGCTTTAATTGTTCTTGAATTAATATTCCATTGGTTTATGCATTTAATAGGTTAAAATTCCCTATATATTTGAAAATATTTAAAGAAAATTAAACAAGCTCTCTTAAACATTTTTTTCTTTTCTTTATTATACTTTAAGTTCTAGGGTACATGTGCACAACGTGCAAGTTTGTTACATATGTATATATGTGCCATGTTGGTGTGCTGCACCCATTAACTTGTCATTTACATTAGGTATATCTCCTATTGCTATCCCTCCCCTCCCCCCCATCCCACAATAGGCCCCGGTGGGTGATGTTCCCCTTCCTGTGTCCAAGTGTTCTCATTGTTCAATTCCCACCTATGAGTGAGAACATGTGGTGTTTGATTTTCTGTCCTTGCAACAGAATGATGAAAACCACAAATTGGATATATCTGTTTCTAGCACTTCAAACACCCAGAAAGCAGGCTTTCAAATACTCATAAAACAATAAAATATTCCTAAGCACTCAAACACTGCTTGTAAACAATACACCTAAGTGGATAGTTGTAATAAATCAGATTGCCTTGAGCATCTAAATATTGATTCAAAATTAAGGTAAATATTTGTAAGTATTTCAATTAAAATCTTGGGTCTTTTATGTCAGATTCCTTTAAATGCCTCTCTTTAAAAGCAGATAGCACAAGTTAAAATTAACAAAAAAGATAGAAATCATTACTACACTTGCATTTAATACAAAAGTATTATACTAAGCATTTGTTTCATGTCTTTTCCATCTCCATCATGTGTCATGCTATCAAGAGTTAAAATTGTTTGTCACAGAAGCAAAATAACCATCTCAAACTGGCAGTTTAATTAGAGATCAAGTTTACAGAGAACAGAATTAGGACCTAGGTATGTTTGCAGATTTGGATTATGGTGAGAGATTTGAGACAAAACACATGATCCTGAGTGTACTTTCTTACATGGCAGAGCCAGTGTGATCATTGGGATGGGATCTTCCTCACAGTACCATCTGCTGCGGTGTCAGGTAGTCTTTTGCAGAGAAATGGTTTCTCATGGTCTATCCCATATGTATCCCTTAATTGTCACTCTCACCCATTTTTTTTTAATTTTGTTTTACTTTAATTTCCGGGATACATGTACAGAATGTGCAGGTTTGCTACATAGGTAAACATGTGCCATGGTGTTTGCTGCACCTATCAACCTGTCATCTAAGTTTCAAGCCCCGCATGCATTAGGCATTTGTCCTAATTCTATCCCTCTCCTTGCCCCGACCACCCGACAGGTCCTGGTGTGTGTTGTTCCCTTCCCTGTGTCCACATGTTCTCATTGTTCAACTCCCACTTATGAGTGAAAATATGTAGTGTTTGGTTTTCTGTTCCTGTGTTAGTTTGCTGAGAATGATGGCTTCTAGCTTCATCCATGTCCCTGCAAAGGACAAGATCTCATTCCATTTTATGGCTGCGTAGTATTCTTTGGTGTATATGTGCCACATTTTCTTTATGCAGTCTATCATTGATGGGCATTTGGGTTGGTTTCAAGACTTTACTACTATGAACAGTGCTGCAATAAACATACATGTGCATGTGTCTTTATAGTAGAATGTTTTATAATCCTTTGGGTATATACCCAGTAATGGGATTGCTGGGTCAAATGGCATTTCTGGTTCTAGATCCTTGAGGAATTGCCACACTGTGTTCCACAATGGTTGAACTAATTTACACTCTCACCAACAGTGTAAAAGCGTTCCTATTTCTCCACATCCTCTTCAGCATCTGTTCTTTCCTGACTTTTTAATGATTGCCATTCTAACTGGCGTGAGATGGTATCTCGTTGTTTTGATTTGCATTTCTCTAATGACCAGTGATGATGAGCTTTTTTTCGTATGTTCATTGGCCGCAGATCTCATACAGAACTTTTTACCACAGACTCCTTGAATGTTTACCTTCTGACTTTTTCTAATGAAACTGAGGCAAATAAAATACAATACACTTAAGTTTCAGTTAAGTATCTTCTATAGATGTTATTAAAAATCCATAGGCCGGGTACGGTGGCACATGCCTGTGATCCCAGCACTTTGTGAGGCCGAGGTGGGTGGATGACCTGAGGTCTGGAGTTCGAGACCAGCCTGACCAACATGGTGAAACCCCATCTCNTCAAAAGAGCACAACAAATGTCAAGTTGTCACTGTTTGTTAATCAGTCATAATGTGTGAAACATCTTGGCAGAAACTTCTTTCATTCTTGCTTTGTTTTAAATGAAAATGTTTTGTTACGTAATTTTAATTACTCAATCATCATCTTCCCAGTAAATCTGTCTTTTAGTAGCCCAAATCTATGTCCAATTCACTATTTCTATTGGTCCCTTGGGTTCATCATGTATTTTTATTTGAATTTTTACATCAGAAATATTAATTGAAATAAATTTAACATACAATAATATTATCATCACCAATGTACCTGCTATCAATAAGCAAATATTAACTTTTGGTTATGATTATTTTAGTGTTTTGAAAAATATTTCCGATAAAATTTCATGTGCTATCTTCCCTTCCTCAGTTTACATTTCTATGTTTTATTATTATTTACATGGTAACCCATATATATAACGTATAGATGGTTTGTGTTACTTTTCTTTTTAATAGAAATTATGTCACATGATATAATATTTTCTGTAATTGCTTTTTCACTTAACCTCGTCAATTGGCTTTTTGATATCTTAGGGGAGGTGTCTTTTTTATACAGAAAACAACATTTACAGTTAGTTATTTGTCTCTAAATTATTATCCTGTTTAAAAGAGTTTTAATTATAAAGCCCAGTTTTTCATGAGATTTTAGAGTAAACTTACAAATTTAAAACTAGTAATTTTGTGAATATATTAATATATCAGCTTTAATTGTTCTTGAATTAATATTCCATTGGTTTATGCATTTAATAGGTTAAAATTCCCTATATATTTGAAAATATTTAAAGAAAAATTAAACAAGCTCTCTTAAACATTTTTTTCTTTTTCTTTATTATACTTTAAGTTCTAGGGTACATGTGCACAACGTGCAAGTTTGTTACATATGTATATATGTGCCATGTTGGTGTGCTGCACCCATTAACTTGTCATTTACATTAGGTATATCTCCTATTGCTATCCCTCCCCCTCCCCCCCATCCCACAATAGGCCCCGGTGGGTGATGTTCCCCTTCCTGTGTCCAAGTGTTCTCATTGTTCAATTCCCACCTATGAGTGAGAACATGTGGTGTTTGATTTTCTGTCCTTGCAACAGAATGATGAAAACCACAAATTGGATATATCTGTTTCTAGCACTTCAAACACCCAGAAAGCAGGCTTTCAAATACTCATAAAAACAATAAAATATTCCTAAGCACTCAAACACTGCTTGTAAACAATACACCTAAGTGGATAGTTGTAATAAATCAGATTGCCTTGAGCATCTAAATATTGATTCAAAATTAAGGTAAATATTTGTAAGTATTTCAATTAAAATCTTGGGTCTTTTATGTCAGATTCCTTTAAATGCCTCTCTTTAAAAAGCAGATAGCACAAGTTAAAATTAACAAAAAAGATAGAAATCATTACTACACTTGCATTTAATACAAAAGTATTATACTAAGCATTTGTTTCATGTCTTTTTCCATCTCCATCATGTGTCATGCTATCAAGAGTTAAAATTGTTTGTCACAGAAGCAAAATAACCATCTCAAACTGGCAGTTTAATTAGAGATCAAGTTTACAGAGAACAGAATTAGGACCTAGGTATGTTTGCAGATTTGGATTATGGTGAGAGATTTGAGACAAAAACACATGATCCTGAGTGTACTTTCTTACATGGCAGAGCCAGTGTGATCATTGGGATGGGATCTTCCTCACAGTACCATCTGCTGCGGTGTCAGGTAGTCTTTTGCAGAGAAATGGTTTCTCATGGTCTATCCCATATGTATCCCTTAATTGTCACTCTCACCCATTTTTTTTTAATTTTGTTTTACTTTAATTTCCGGGATACATGTACAGAATGTGCAGGTTTGCTACATAGGTAAACATGTGCCATGGTGTTTGCTGCACCTATCAACCTGTCATCTAAGTTTCAAGCCCCGCATGCATTAGGCATTTGTCCTAATTCTATCCCTCTCCTTGCCCCGACCACCCGACAGGTCCTGGTGTGTGTTGTTCCCTTCCCTGTGTCCACATGTTCTCATTGTTCAACTCCCACTTATGAGTGAAAATATGTAGTGTTTGGTTTTCTGTTCCTGTGTTAGTTTGCTGAGAATGATGGCTTCTAGCTTCATCCATGTCCCTGCAAAGGACAAGATCTCATTCCATTTTATGGCTGCGTAGTATTCTTTGGTGTATATGTGCCACATTTTCTTTATGCAGTCTATCATTGATGGGCATTTGGGTTGGTTTCAAGACTTTACTACTATGAACAGTGCTGCAATAAACATACATGTGCATGTGTCTTTATAGTAGAATGTTTTATAATCCTTTGGGTATATACCCAGTAATGGGATTGCTGGGTCAAATGGCATTTCTGGTTCTAGATCCTTGAGGAATTGCCACACTGTGTTCCACAATGGTTGAACTAATTTACACTCTCACCAACAGTGTAAAAGCGTTCCTATTTCTCCACATCCTCTTCAGCATCTGTTCTTTCCTGACTTTTAATGATTGCCATTCTAACTGGCGTGAGATGGTATCTCGTTGTTTTGATTTGCATTTCTCTAATGACCAGTGATGATGAGCTTTTTTTCGTATGTTCATTGGCCGCAGATCTCATACAGAACTTTTACCACAGACTCCTTGAATGTTTACCTTCTGACTTTTCTAATGAAACTGAGGCAAATAAAATACAATACACTTAAGTTTCAGTTAAGTATCTTCTATAGATGTTATTAAAATCCATAGGCCGGGTACGGTGGCACATGCCTGTGATCCCAGCACTTTGTGAGGCCGAGGTGGGTGGATGACCTGAGGTCTGGAGTTCGAGACCAGCCTGACCAACATGGTGAAACCCCATCTCTATTGAATACAAAAAATTAGCTGGGCATGGTGGCATATACCTGTAATCCCAGCTACTTGGGAGGCTGAGTCAGGAGAATTGCTTGAACCCGGGAGGCAAAGGTTGCAGTGAGCCAAGATTGCGCCATTGCACTCCAGCCTGGGCAGCAAGAGTGAAACTCTGTCTCAGAAAAAAAAAAAAAGAAACGAAAGAAAAGAAAAGAAAAGAAAATCCATAAATGCCTTTGCTTTCATGTATCTTCCACCATTGTCCTAGCTTGTGTAACATTATGAGCTCATGACCTTTGATAGAGTTATCACTTTCTTTTTTGATACTCTGATTGTCATAACCCCAGGAGACTTTTTTTTCCCCCCTTACAGAACCATTCCCAGACATCTTTGAAAGCATTCTCGCTTCCTTGTAACAATTACATAGTTGGAATACAACTTTATTTTCTCTACCCCATGACAGGGAATCAATTACTCTTCAAGGAATCCTGGCTGGCTACTTTTATGGAATATAGAGACCAAAATCTGGGCATTAGGGGTGCAGGTCAAATTGTTACTCATGAGAAAGAAATGGTGATATTTTCCCAGCCTATTTAATGACTGAGCTAGGAGAGATATTTTTTGAAGTTCATGTGAACTTCATGAAGTTCATTTTACCTTTAAATTAAATTTTATTAAGGCTTGTTAAAAACTTTTTTGTTCTAATATAAAATGTCTTATCTCATTTATTTCCCTTTCAGACTATCATTCTTTCACCATTCTGAATATGCCATTTTATTAGTTGCCATATTAAATTATGTGATTAAATTATGAGAATGTCTAACCTTTGTATAATTAGATGTGATTTGCTAAGATCGTGTATCCCTCTCAGCTGTCGCTGAGTCTTTTTCTTTATATAAATCATAATGTTATAGTCATATTTTGGATAAGCATTATGTTTTCATGAAACATTATGTTTCTTTCTATGTTATATATAATTTTTGACTATAAGAGACAATTCTGTAAACAAATATCCTTATGTATGTCTCTATCACTATCTGCCGGTTTCTCTGGGGTCTAAATCTAGAAGTGTAATTTTTAGGTAATAGGTTCTGCTCACTTTTAATTTTACTAGATATTGACAAATCACCTTTCAAACTAGGCTGACAATTTGCACTCCCTCCAAGAGTGGTGGGAGATATGAGATTTCCAATTTCTCCTTATTCTTAACAATACTTGATACTGCCAAATGTTTTAAATTTTGGCCACTTATTGTAAGAAATTACTCCTCTTCATTGTTTTACTTTTCACTGCCTTCATTACAAATGAGATTGAGTATCTTTTCGTATTTTTATTTCCTGTGTAGGATTTCTGTTTAATGAATTTCTTGTCCATATTCGTGCCCATTTCTGTTTTTGTATCTTTTCTTTTCCTAAATGATGTTTCATATTCTAAATATTTACCATATATGTTAATATACATCTTCTCTTAGGCTCTTTACTTCTAACATTGTGGTACCTTTTATTGTAGAGATGTATGTGTCTACATAGACAATTTGACAGTTTATTTAATCATCTTGTGTTTTGTGTCTTATGATATTAAAAATACTTTCTTGCCCTAATGTAATGAGGATATTCTCCTAAATTTCTGAGATGTCTCAAGTTCTTTTTTCACATTCAGGTCTTTAAATCATTTGGAGGGTTTTTGTGTATGATTTTTTTAAAGTCTAATTTATTTTGTATCCCTTTCCAGTGGCAACTGTTCCAATATCATGTTCAGTCCATTTTCCTATTTTCTTTGCTGGTTTTTAATGCCAAGATCAATATATGCTCGAGTAGGCTCCTGAGCTTAATATTCTTTTGCACAGATCTGCTTTTCTTCTATCCCTGTAGCCACCAGTATTCTTAATTACTACATATTTATAACATCTGGTAGAACAACTCACTGCTTCCTGATTTCTTTTTCTTAATTGTTATGTCTAATCTTGGATCTTTACTCAAGATCAAATCACTTTTTCAGTCTGCCCTTTCCCCAGGGAAAACTGTTTATGGTTTGTTTGGAAAATGACAGAATTTATAGAAAAATTCAAAAGAACTTATATCCAAAAAATATTGTCTTTATCTTTTCAAGGTGCTGTGACAAAATAATATAACTAGTGGCTTATAAACAACAGAAATTCATTTCTCACAGTTTTAAACTCTGGGAAGTCCATGATCAAGATGCCAGCCAATTCAGTGTCTGGCGAACGCCTGCTTTCTGGTTCATAGATGAAACCACCTAGCTGTGTCCTCACGTGGTGGAAGGGGCAAGGGGTCTCTCTTGTGTCTCTTTTATAATGGCACTAGTCCCATTCATGAGGCTTGACCTCCATGACCTAATTACCTCCTAAAGGCCCAGCCTCCTAATATCATTACCTTGGGACTTAGGGTTTTGACATACGAATTTGAAGGGGACGCAATTATTCAGACCATAGCACTTGCTATCCATGCACTTGTGTGGCCAAATTCTTGTATTCTGTGAGTAACAATGAAGGTTACAGACATATGCATGTATCCGTTATATTTATGCCTGAGAATCTGAAAGCTTTTGTTGCCCCTGTGAATAGTGCCTTTTTATGCTATTTCATTTTCTACTTTGCCATTGTGGTTGCAGAGTAGCACTACTGATTTTTATGTTTTGGTCTTATATCCTGGCAACCTTGCTGAATTACCTAATTAGCTTTACTAGGTTTTCTATTATCTTGGATATTATATATAAATTATGTCAACTTTTTTCTCTACCCTGCTAAAACTCAGTTTCTTTGTCTTATTGCTTTCACTAGAATGTCCAGTACAGTGTTAAACGGTAGGATTGATAGCCCTTAAAGGCCAAATACCAAGAACAAAAGCATAAACAGTTGGATTGATCCAAGATTGATGGAGCAGAGAGGATTAAAGATGTCGACAAGATTCTGTATCCAACTGGACAGTGCTGATATGATGACGGTAATGATGATCATAGCCAACTTTTAATGAGTGATTGTCACTACATTTCAGAAACAGGGCTAAATATTTTATATCTGTATTGTACTTAAACCTTAAGAAAGCCACAGAGGAAGGAAACTCTTATTATCACCATCTTAGGGATGAGAAAATCAGTCCTAGCAAAGTTTAGTGGCTTGCTCATGGCCACACAGTTATCAGTGGATGGACACAGGGGCCCTAATCCAGGCTGCAGGTTCAATCCCTTAGAATCCTCAACGGTAAACCATCAACTAGTTCTTTAGCTCTATGAAGAACGGAATTAGAGGTAATGGACTTCAATTTGGGCGTAAATGGTTTTAAGCCCATTTTCACTTCTTCTTCAAGTATGTCTCTGTTTATTTTCTCTGGAGATTTTTAAAACAGATAGAAACCTGTGTTTTTTAGATTTCACTTAATAAACGATTATTGCACACCAATCATGTGACAAGCATGATAAGATAGTCAAAGATATTATCTGTCAACATTTCTTTCAAGAGATTTCAGTGTACTAAAGCAGACGAATGAGGATGTGACCAACTAATTTCAAGCAGAATTTTAAAAGTGTTACAAGTAAAAGTACAAGCAAACTGCTACCTTGGATAAAAGCCAGGGAATAGATTATATTCCTTTTTTATTTTATTTTATTTTTGGGACAGTCTCACTCTGTTGCCCAGGCTGGAGTACAGTGGCACAATGTCGGCTCACTGTGGTCTCTACCTCCTGGGTTCAAGTGATTTTCCTGCCTTAGCCTCCCAGGTGGCTGGGATTGCAGGCGCATACCACCATGTTCAACTGATTTTTGTATTTTTAGTAGAGATGGGGTTTCGCCATGTTGGCCAGCTTGTCTCAAACTCCTGACGTCAGGTGATCTGCCCGCCTCAACCTCCCAAAATGCTGGGATTACAAGCGTGAGCCACCATACCCGGCTGTACATAGATTACCTTTTCAGACTGTTTTCAGTGGTGATTCTGCAATTCAGTCATTATTTTAGGATTTTTGATTGTCTATTCGCTGATTAAAAACTAAAAGGATGGAAATGAGTAAATTTATCTGGACACTTGCCCATGCACTTAATTTTTTAAATGAATAGAATAAGGAAAACAAAAAGACAATATACTTTCCCATTAAGTAATAATTTTGTAAAATATATGATGCCACTTCAAAGGCCAAAATACCCCAATTTAAATTTTAAAAGACCTGTGCTATCACAGATATATTTAATCTCTAAATTTTAATCCTGCTATACAAAGAAAGCATCATGTTAAAAGCAGATGTGGGTGGTTCTAAGATTCATTTGCATAATTGTTAGTAATGCAGAGCAGGGTACAGGCATCAACTAGGAAATACTCTTTATAAAAGGCCTGCACTTGCACAAGCAAATCTTGGGGGAACTTCCTCTGAGTACATAAGATACCATAAAACTAAAACTAAAAATGCCCCTAAATGCAGTGAAATGAGTGAGGGAATCCATCAGCAGGTGATGTGTTCAGGGAAAGTCCAAGACATCATATTGTATAAAGTTAAGAGAATCAGATTTAAATGCTCAAAATTTTGGTCCTTTTACTTGGCTTTTCTTTAACTTTTGAGTATTCATTTTCTAAAATCAACATTTTAAAATTCACTTTTGAGGATTTGGGAGTAATTATGCACATGTGTGGACATATTGCTTTTATTTTCTTCCCTTTGATCAGCACACATCATATACATTCTAGGAATGGTTTAACTCACGTCTCTGCATTCTGCTGGGTTGGTGCTAATTGTGAGGTGACTTTCCAAAGAATACATGGAAGTTTGACAACAGTGTATACTTGCATCATCATAAGAGCTTTATGGTCTTTAATTTTGGAAGCAACTTTTTTTCATGTGGGAAAAATAGATCTATATCCCATTTTATCTTCAACTTGATTTTTAGATAATTCTAATGTGACTAACAAGTTATGACTCATGTATTTGTTGGTCTGTAATTAATCACAGGCCTAAGATCCATCAGAAACCCACTCTTCTGTGAGATTTCCAGCAGTTGTGAACCTTATGTTCACCAATCTTCCTGCTTTACTCTTAAGGGGTGTCAAGTAATCATTGTCTGATGAGAGCAACTGAAAATAAAAACAGCACCATGCTCTGCATGTCTCAAAATGTTTAACAACATGATTTTTCCTTTTACACTGTTTCTATCTATTTATTTATACTACCATTACTTTGTAGAGGAGTTGATTCCTCCTGTTCTCAAATGAACAGTTTTTTGTTTTTTTGTTTTTTTCCCGGGTGTGCTGTCTTTGTAAAACAAAGTGAGAAATTATAACATGAAAAATCCTGATAAGACTACTTTTTCTGCTGAGCTCATGCTCTATTAAAGAAATCACTGAAACGTCCATTGTTGGATTTTATAGATTCCTCTTGAAATCTATAATTCAGAGCCAAAAACTTTTAAAAGGTTTAGGAAAAGGAATAAAAAGAAGAGAAAGTCCAATATGAAGCAAATACACTTGGGATGGAGCTGACTCAGGAAGAAGGAAGTCAAAAAAATAGAGCATTTGCAAGGAACAGTGAGAGATAACATCAGAAAGAGAGCATTGTATATGCACAGGATCCAGGGGTGCAGAAGAACTGAACAGAAAAGTTCCCATTGCTACCTGCAGGAAAACCTTATGCTGAAGCTCATTACACAGCAGCCAATGAGTGAGAATAAGAGGAGACCAGGTGGCCACCTGGGCTGCCACAAAATATAAGGAAATGGATAGAACAAAGAATGCAAAAAGTAGGCACCTAAAATAAGGCAGATTAAGAAGTGTAAGGTGGTACTTCAAATGCCAAAGAAGTACAAGTACCACTGAATAAGTACAAGTTGCTGCTGAAAGGATGTCATTAATATTTCATTAATTAATATGTCATGCATATTAATTAAATGCAACTATATATGACATAGTGATCATTATGGTTATTGCTTGTAAGAATCAATGTTCTTAAGGGCATATACAATAAGACTTCTTTAGTTTCTCAGAATTTATATGATGAGATTAATCTCTGTCACATCAAGTAGATCTTCAAAGATATAACTCAATTTAAAACCTGATACATATAAAACAACTGAGGTTTGAATTATTTGACCAAAAGTTTTACATCATGATTATAATGATGTTCTTGCCTGAAGATACTCCCTCCTCAATCTAGGATATAACTCAGAGCCTACAAATCCTGGTAAAAACTACTTTTCACAACTCATGCTATATTAAAAATCCCTGATTGTTGGATTTTATAGACTCCTCTTGAAAATTCAGAGCCAAAACCTTTTAAAGGGTTTAGGAAAAGAAATATAAAGAAAAAAGAAGGAAGAGTCCAATATGAAACAAATACACTTGGAAAAAAAGAAGTCATCAGAATAGAGAGCATTTGCAAGCAACAGTGAGAGAGAGTATCAGAAAAAGAGCGTTGTGTATGCATAGAGGGTCCATCCTCAGAGATACATCCTCACTTTCTTTTTGATGTGTTCAAGTGAATCTCTGAAACCATGTATAGTGTTGAGTCTATAGCAATAGAAAATCATTATAAAAATTCAATAGAATGAGATACTTTTTTTTTTTTTCTTTTTCTGAGACAGCGTCTTGCTTTGTCACTCAGGCTGGGGAGCAGTGATGCAATCTTGGCTCACTGCAACTTCTGCCTCCTGGGCTTACGCGATCCTCTTACCTCAGCCTCCTGAGTAGTTGGGACCACAGATGCACACTACCATGCTCACCTAATTTTTTGTATTTTAGGTAGAGACAGGGTTTTACCATGTTTCCCAGGCTGGTCTTGAACTCCTGAGCTCAAGTGATTCATCCACCTCGGCCTCCCAAATTGCTGGGATTACAGACGTGAGCCACCTTGCCCAGCAAGATAATTAAAAATTTTTAAATGTAGGTCATGGCTAGCTAATCATAATAATTATTATACTCCTCTCTTGCTACACACAAGTCATGTCTCTCAGCCTCAGTTACCCCATCTTTAAAATGAAATATTAATAATGGCAAATTCATAAGATAGTTATGAAGATTAATATGAGACAATAAGCATAGAGTATCAGAACAACTAAGCAATTTTCTAAATAAGAAATGATTCAACAAAAATTAGCTTGTATTATTTTTAATTTGTCAGCTTCGTAAGTGCAGGAACCATTTCAATTTTGACTACCTTTATATATACAACCAGGTTGGTACATCAGTGCATTAGTAAATAACAGAAACTTATTATTTCTTGACTAAATAAATTATTACATGGTAAGAAATGGTTCATGACCTCAGGGTGAACACAATCAACTGAAAAAGATAAAAAATTTGACATTTACAAAAGAATGTACTTTGGTAGGCTGAAGCAGGAGGATCACTTGAGCCCAGGATTCCAAGTCCAGCTTGGGCAACGTAATGAGACCCTCTCTCTAAAAAACTTTTTAAATTTTTTAAAAGAATGTACTAAATATTATAAAATGAGAAATTTGAAGCACTATGAGAAGGACTTACCTTTCTAACAATATGATGGAATATGTACTCTGAAAATCCTTTTTATAACATCACTTACAAAAATACATAGTTGAGCTGACAAAAAAATAAGGGAGCCCTTTAAAGGCCTAAATTAGGAGGGATTTTGAATTCAGAGAGAAAATAGTTGACATCTGCCATGTGCTTCTTCCATTGCCTAGTGGCTGAGAGCTTAGATCACACATGCTCAAGGGAAAGGAAGCTGAGCCTTCTAGCTGGTAAGAGGGTCCCGAGTAAAGCAAAAACTGCTTAAGGACAATTGCTGCAAATAAATAATAAAATCAGGTGAGGTAACCACCTCAGAAAGTGAGAGGCTAAAAAAATAATCTATTTCGACCTTGGATCTCATTGAAGGAAGGAAAAACATCTCCTAGCTCTTACATCAGTGTCAATTTGAATTCACAATATCTGTGTGTTCCCCCAAACCTAAGTTCACACCTCACATAAGCACAAGAAAATCCTCTCTGGGAGAATAACTGTTACCCCAAGACTCCAAGAATTCTAACAAATGAATACCCAAAGAGCTGAGCTAACACGAGTGAGGGTCAGCAAAAGAAACAAATGACAGACTCAGACTATCACACAGATGGTGTGTCAGGCAGTTTTGGGATGTAAAATAGACAAGTAAAATCTTCAATAAATAAAAGAGCATTCCATAAATATGAGTGGGGAGCAAGGGAACTTAGAGATACAGAGGCATCATGCCTGAAAGAAGAATGAATATAACTTATAGAAATTATTATGTGTGTGTGTGTGCGCATGTGTAGTAAACATTAGCATCTTAGACACAACTGAAGAGAGAACTAGTAAAATATAGACATGAAGAAATTACCGAGAATGCAATATAAAGAGGAAAAGGATGAAAAATATGAAAGAGAGGTTAAAAGGTACATTTAATCAGAATTCCAGAAAGAATACAGAATTATAGAGAAGAGGAAATATTTTAGAACATGATTGTTAAGAAATTTCCAGAATTGAAGAGAAACAGCAGTTATCCAATTCAAGCAGCCAAATTTGTTCCAAAGTGGAGTAATAAAACGAAATCCATACACACTATAGACAAACTGTAGAACACAGAATAGTCTCATAAGAAGTCAGAGAAAATAAGCAGATAACATAAGAAAGAATGACAATTAGACTGATAATTCTTAGCAATAATGGAATATAGAAGGCTGAAATAATTATTTGAAAGTTCTGAGAGATAAATTACCGACAAGTGTAATGATATGTCTTTTAAGCACAAAAGCAAAACAACTTTGTTTTGGTCATTCCAAAAAATAAATATTAAAACTGAAACTAAATAATTTATTACCCAGAAATGCTCACACATGTATTTTCCTAAAAGATCTACTTAAATAAAAAGGCAACTTGCCCTAGAAAGGTTGTCTTATCTAAAGACAAAAAAGAATGATGAGCATTATTATGTAATTATAAGCAAATAGATGGAAAAGCTAATTGTTATAGTGTTAAAACTACTGGAAAACAATTGCAAATAAACTTTAAGAGGATTATCAGAATAAAATGTTCTAAGAAAGAAGGAAAATTTTCTTAAAGGAGGATGTATTAGTCCATTTTTATGCTGCTGATAAAGACATCCCTGAGACTAGAAAGAAAAAGATGTTTAGTGGACTCACAGTTCCACATGGCTAGGGAGACCTCACAATCATGGTGAATGGCAAGGAGGAGCAAGTCACATCTTACTTGGATGGCAGCAGGCAAAGAGAGAACTTGTGCAGGGAAACTCTCATTTTTAAAACCATCAGATCTCATGAGACTTATTCACCATCACAAGAACAGCACAGGAAAGACCCATCCCCATAATTTACCCACCCCCATAATTCAGTCAGCTCCTACCATGACACGTGGGAATTGTGGGAGTTACAATTCAGGATGAGATTTGGGTGAGGACACAGCCAAACCATATCAGAAGATCTGAGATACAAGAGAGTATGATGAATAGATAAATCTAAACAAATGTTGACTATAAATAATTGAAAATTATATTTAATTTGCATATAATTAATACAATTAAAAAGCAAGACAACAGCATATCAGTTGTTGATAGTGGTGGTGATTAAAGTTGTGTTCAAATGTCCTTGTATTATTCCTAAAGTGGATAAATATACTGATTAAACTGTATTGAGTTGTGTATGCATATTAGAAATTAGAGTAAGCACTAAAATTATAGAGTTCAAGACTGCAATTCCAAAACTAGCAGACAGAAAAGCTAAGAAGGGGGGGAAAAAACCTAATTAGCTCAAAAAGATGAAAAGGAGAAATTTTTTAAAAGCACGAATATACTGTTAACCAAGTGAGTGAAAATTGGCTACATACTTGAATTAAAAGACAAAGAATGACAGATAATACATTTTAACTAACAATATTATGCTTATAAGCAACCCACTTAAAAATATAACACATTAATATTAAAAATAAAATTGTGAGAAAATAACTACCAAGAAAACAAACCAAAGGGAGCTGACACAGCTTTAAAATCAGATGAAATAAAGTTTAAGATCATGAAAAACATTGTCATAGATAAAGAGGGTTAATACATAAAGTAAAACGTTAGAAGTTGGCAGAACTACAAGAAGAAACTGGCAGATCTCGTCTGCTAAGAAGTAGAAGGTAAGTTAATGCATCCTAGGCAGTACAAGGAAGGTTTTTCAGAAAAGATGAGACCTGTATTGGAACTCCAAGGTGCGGAAGTTGGCAAAATAAATAGGATAGAATTGATAAATATCAGGAAACAAGTTTACAAAAGCAGAGAACATAGCATTTCTGAGAAACTGCA
Source organism: Rhinopithecus bieti (assembly GCF_001698545.2). NCBI lineage: Eukaryota > Metazoa > Chordata > Mammalia > Primates > Cercopithecidae > Rhinopithecus > Rhinopithecus bieti. The sequence goes on along the minus strand of NW_016805139.1, from coordinate 1,910,905 downwards.
AGTGCTTTAATATGACTCTGTGCACAGAGGGCCGGTAATAATGAGTAAATGAAGAACTAGCATACTAGTTTTATGCACTGTTAGACTTTATCTTGAAAAATGCGGAAAATCACTGAAGAACCTTAAGCAGACAAGAGTCATAGTCAAATTTTACTTTGAGACCAATAATTCTGGTGGTGCTGAGCATAATGGCTTACAAGGGATCCGGACTGCATTTGTGATGAACCATACATGTTTCTGGTCTCAGAGTTGGAGAACCATAAAGTATCAACAATGGCTATAAAATCAAACATCAGTCCACATGATCTGGGCCTTACTGCTCTTTGTAATGCCCAGATAATAAGATTCCAGTTCCACTAAGTGTTAGTGAATACCCATCACTTGGCCAAATATAGGGATGTCTCACTTTTCCGCCAGGTTGCATTCCTGAATAGTCCTTCATTCACATTTTTTAAGTTAGTTAATATTTATTGTGCAAACTACTACTTCCAAGCATACTTTCGTAGGCACTGGGAATACAGCAGTGGGCAGAAGAAAAAATTCCCTTCCTTCATGGAGCCCACATTCTGTATGTATATCTGTGTGTCTGTGTCTCTGCGTGTTTGTATATATATAGGAAGATACAGACAATAAACATTCCACATAAGTAAATTATATAGGACATTAGAGAGTAATAAATAGTATGGAAAAATAAAAGAGAGTAAGGGAGATGGAGAGTGCCTAAACAAAGAACAGATTATGATTTTTAGGTGTCATGAGGGAACCTTGCTAAGGAAATACCTGAACTAGGACTTGAATGCAGTGAGGAATAAACCATGCAAATATTGAATGAACAGTATTCCAGGCAGCAGCAACAATAAAGTTAAAGACCCTGGAGTGTGATTGTGCCTGGTGTGTTGAAGAACATCAAGGAGGTCACTGTGGCTGGAACAGAATGAGGCAGAGGGGGAACAGAATGAAGCAGATGGGAAACAGATTAGATAGGACCTTGGAGCCTTGGGAGCCACTGGGAAGCTTTGATCAGGGAGTTGGTCAACAGCGTATAACTGATGCATTTATAGTGTGTGTTAGGAATAGCCTGAGATGTATTCAAGTAAAGACTTACATTACCCCTTCACCTTCCACCCTCCTTTCTTGCCATCTCTGATTATTGAAGGTATAAAATGAAGCAGTACCACCAAGGCCATGGTAAGAGAAACAAACTCACTTTGACTCAGTATCTGCTATGTGCTAAGCGCCATGCTAGAAACTATACTTTCATCTCAATTCAGCAGCAAAATCAGTCTATCAGGTTTCAGTGGCACAAAGAGAACACAGAAATATTTTAGTCAATTACCAAATGGTAAGCTATAATTTTTTAATAAGTACCCCCTGCATAAAGAAAAGATAAATGTTTAAGTTGGTGGATTTCTGAATTACTCTGATTTGATCATTATACATTATATGAATGTATCAAAATATCGCATGTACCTAGAAAATATGTACATCCATTATGTATCAATAATAATTTTTTAAAAGCTCCCAATCCCTCTCGAACATTTGCTAAGGGCACTGTGGCTGTTTGCAGCCCTATATGCAGAAACCTCCATGAACATGTAGGGTACAAGGCAGAGAAAACTGAGTTCAGTCAGAGCTGAATGGTGCCTGGAATGTGCCCAGCCTCCCAAGAAGATGTCTGCTTACCCTCAGCGAGCAGTCACAGTGCCCTCTGCCCAGGAGGGCAGGATTAGCTTTGAAGCAGGGTTCTTTATTTCTTTTTTTAGAAAGGCTCTGTTGAAACATAATTGATACATTTAAAATTGCACATATTTAATATACACATTTTGATGAGTTCGGACATATGTACATACTTGTGATACCATCTCCCTAATCAGCGTACTAAGCATATTCATCACCCGTCAAAATTACCTTGTGTTATTTTGTGGTTTGATTTTGTTTTGTGATAAGAGCACTTAACATGAGCTCTAGCCTCATACTTCAAAGGGTAAGATACCTTATTGTTAACTATAGGTACTATATTATACAGCAGATCTCTAGAACTTATTCATCTGGTATGACTGAAACTATATAGGGTTTTTCATTTCTGTGGCAACTCTCTATATGAAAGAGCTCTTTGTGAGGGAAGTTATTAGACTGCATTAAAACAAGTCATTGAGAATAGCAGTGGCTGCTGCTATGGGAGGTTGTGTGCCTGGTGGTCACGAATTGTGCCACCACTGGCACCATTTGAGAATGATGGAATACTAGGACACACCAGGATCAGAAACATCTTGCCAAGGTTCTTATTCTTGATGGAAATAGATTCGTATTTCATAAATTATCAGATAAAAACCTTTGTGTCTTAACTAAAAGTAAAGTGGGGGTCCCAGTGACAAGCTTTGCAAAACCCCCACATCACATAAGCACAACATATCAGAAGACAGTTGAAAGAATTGTGAACATCAAGATTGACACCAAACATCCGGCCCTTGTAAAGAGAACATGTAGCCCTCCCAAGGGAATTCTAGTAATTGGAATGGAATGAACTCTATCCAAGTATCTGCAAAACTCCTAAATGAGATTAACAAATCATTGTCCACTGTTGTGGAAGAATTTTGGGAAATGGGAAAGGTGCTGGAAGACTAGAGACAGACAAATTTTATTGCTGATTCTACTATGTTAGGGAATTTCAAGAGCCAACCAGCTTCACATTGATCAAAAGCAATATTCTAGAATGAATTTAATAGGTGGGTATATGAGTAATTTGAAAAGCAAGTGTCCTTGGGATCCTGTATATGCTCACCAATAACAAATCACGTTACTCTTACTTTAATTCCTTGTTTGACAGATTTACTATGTCCATAACACTAGTATTGCACAGTGAAATCCAGATTTCAGTAGTTGACGAAATCTAACCTGAAAGTCTTCAGAAAATGTTCATTTATTCAATTCTACACATTGAGTATGTGTAAATGGTTGGATGACCATACTCAAAAAGTGTCAATTCAGGTATTCTAGAGAATTATCAATATATGAATGAAGATATGTGGATAAAGGATCCTTCATACCCAGATAATCTATGATTTTAATACTCTTACCTGATTGCTATCACTGTTAACCATGGCTAAAAAGCCTAGAAAAAAGGTGACAAATTAAAGTGATTTAAAGAAAACACTATGTAACTAAAATTGCCTGCTCCATATGCCCCCCACAGTGGTTACATAATCTACAGTCATGTAATTAATGCCTCAAAAATAATGGAGTTGCATAATTTATGCAATGTTAGAATTCAGTGCCACCTAAGGTGAAACTCTACCATCTTGTTTAATCCTTTCTAAAATAAAGAAATATATAAACATATACTGATATTAGATGCTTAATTTTAAAACAAAAATATAATCACTATTATCAAGCAAGACTATTCTAGAATCCCTTATCATCCATTCTCCATTTACTCAAAAATCTGATAGTAATCTAGAAGGCAGGAAGGCTTGAATGTCCACACATTTGGATATAGGCTTTCAGAGGCTCTCAGATCTGGGGTTATAGTAATTATTGCTATGTTAACAACACCATGAATACTACACTTTATGGTCAACTTAAAGGAAACTTAGGGTCATTTTTACTGTGTGTAATGGTATGTCTTTCTCATTAGATTTAGAGCCTAATCCCCATGTAAGAGGCTACTCGCATTTGCATTAGCTATATATACACTATCACAGAATGATGGACAAAGATTTCTCTCTCCCCTCAAAAAGGAAAACTATTAGCATTTACTGGGTGCTTGCTAGAAGAGCATCATTTTAGGATCTCTAAGTACTTTAATTAAAACATAGAACCTTCCTTCAGGAAGGTCAGAACTCATCTCCACCAGGAGCAACACTTTATGCACAACAGAAAGTTCCTGTTCTTAGGTTCTTACTGCTCTAGGTTATCTTAGACTGGTCTAGTAGATCTAAAATAGGTCAGGTTTGATTAGATAATTTGTAGTGCCTCAATTGGTCAGAGCCCTTGACAATACATAGGTCTTCCCTAGTTTTGAGGATGAACATTGCTAACTCACACTTGTGATGAAAGTTCACCCAGATCCCTGTAGCAAACTATGCCAGTGGCTTTACTACAGAGGTACCTCTCTGGCAGATTTGGAGATTTCAAGCAAATGTATCAAACCCTAATGTGCTATGACAGGAGGATTTCCTCCACCAATCATAAGTAGAAATGCCTGGGAGCTATTATTCAATAGGAAACAAAGCTCCTTCAGCTGAAAAGCAATTTGCAGACTGACACTCCTGCTACAGCAATTTTTATCATGAGTTTGTACTTTGAATGGAACCTACCTTAAAAAAAAAAGACAATGTAATATCCTGGATGTTCCAGATGTTGAAACAGAACATTCATAGCAGAAAGTATCAGTTTTCAGAAGCTCTTCTGCTCTGAATTAAAATACCTGAGTTAGGTTTTGTTGTTTTTTTGTTTTTTTGTTTTGTTTTTTTTCTGTTTAAACAAGAAAAAAGTATAGTACCCATAACAAATTATATTGTTTATCAGTCATATAAGCCCATAAAGCAGAACCATATGAATACAGTCCCTGTAAAGTTATTGTGGGAAAAAAATAGACATATGGACATCCCGGGGGAAGAGGCGTCCATGTTCATTTTCCATTTGCCTACCCCAGAATATTCCATATTGTGTAAAATTTTTCCATGCATGCGCATCTCCAAAAATGAAAATAAGAATTATAAAACAGCTTTGTGAGCATGGTGCCAGCAGAAGAGTACGGTAGGGCTGGATGCATAATCAACCTTTTCGATGTAAGGACTGCTGGCAAGCAGTGTGGGCCAGCAGAGCACACGGGAAGCTGAGGAGCGGCCATAGATACACTGGAGACTGGAGACTTCTCTGACCTAGGCTGCACTGAGATGTATGCATCAGGCTATTGTGCTTTTTTTTTAAATACCAATTCTAGACATTTTTTCTTTGTAAAATAAGGTTATCAAAAAGAGGAGCAAAGAATGTTTCCACCAGTTTGTGAGTGTGTGGCAATGGGCAGGAAACCTGGCTGTCTTCAACAGAAAGGGAGTGGGAACCACCAGGAGATTGGAAGAGATGCTTTTGCAGGGAGCTTGAGAGAAAATTTTGACACACATCTTCCCCAACCTAATCTGCAATGCAATGCTTTAGAAGAGCTGGGCACCATGTTAAAATCTGGTTAAACTAAATATTGTACTGTTACTGTTTTCTTCTCTTGGTAAACACTGACTTGGTAAGAAAAAATGATATCCTTTGTATATGAATTTGTTCTCCCAGTAATAATAATGGATTTGGAGCTATTTTCCACACCATTTTGCTGCCCAGGCAGATATTATCAAGCCAGCTCACTAAGCTTACATGAGTAATCCACGAACATTCATTTATTTAATAAATTTTAATTAAGCATCTACTCTATGCCAGGCACAGTGCTTGGTACAATCATGATAGAAATATTGCTTCTACTCCAAGCTCCTGCTTATTTAAACTATATCAGGGAGGCCTAGCTTTCCCAGGTCATCCTGGGGCCCTAAACCCACAGCTCCTAGCAGGGATTCTCATCCTTTCTGATGTTCTAATACTATATAATTAGGTATATAATTAGGTACTGTGAACAACCTTCACTCCTAAAAGAATGATTAGTTTGTTTGCCCTATACATTAAATTGAAAATAATTTGGTGTAGAACTTTATAGTAGACTTCAGGATAACTTAAAACATTCCTAAATACTGAAATCTAAACAACCATTCTGCAAGAGCAACTTTTCTGGGCCCTTTTAACATTTGTCATCTCTATTGACTCAAATGAGTCAAAGTAATTATTCTGACACTTGAAATTTTACCTTTAACGTTTCCTAGGAAACATAGCTTATACTCACCTCTACACTTCTTGTGGGTTCATTTAAAGAGGAAGTAATCTGGAAAACAGCCATGAATAACAGAATTACCTAGTACCTTGATGTTTTCTCATTTCTCTGCAGGCATTCAGCCCAACAGCTGTCGCTGTACTTCTATAGGAACTTAGTTCTTGTATGGCAACTTGAGTGGCATCAAGCTCTGATATAAGGTCATAACATCTTTGTTTGAAATAATATGCAAATTTTTCCAAGAGGTTATGTCTCAAGTTTCTATTCTAAAAGCAAGAAAAGTCACAAAACAAATTTCTTTGTAGATCAAATATTAAGAGGTGAAGAAAATTAATTTCCCTCTGGCTTTTGTCTTGGTTGACAATTCTTCTGGGATAAGCTTGATTATTTTTATGATTCCTCATGGAGACTGTCAGCTCTGCCTGATTAACTGAAAACTAGCACAAAAAGATTGTATAATGAACATTATTCATATAAAATTATTCCTTTTAGAGGCTAAATAAGAAAATTTGCCTTACATAGAGGGAAATTTGGCACTCTATGTTGGTTGTCTTACTTTGATTACCAAAATCACTTTTGAATCCTGTATGATAACTCCCACATTTTAGACTAGCAATTGATCTCAGAGGGAGTAAATAACATGGCCACACAACTATTATGTGGTCAGACAAGGATTTGAATGTGGTAATTATTAACTGGGAGTCTCCATGAGCACGTGTGCGCACACACACACACACACACACACACACACACAAGCCTCAGTTCCACACATTCTGATACAGTAGGTTTAGGGTGGAGCCCCAGTAATCCCAGCACTTTGAGAGGCTGAGACAGGTGGATCACGAGGTCAGGAGATGGAGAGACCATCCTGGCTAACACGGTGAAACCCTGTCTCTACTAAAAAAAATTTTTTAAATAAAATAATAAAATAAAATTAGCCAGGCATGGTGGCAGGCGCCTGTAGTCCCAGCTACTTGGGAGCTGAGGCGGGAGAATGTGTGAACCCAGGAGGCGAGAGCTTGCAGTGAGCGGAGAATCGGGCCACTGCACCTCCAGCCGGGCAACAGAGCAAGACTCCGTCTCAAAAAAAAAAAAAAAAAAAAAAAACGCTCCATAGGTGATTTGTATGCTTATCCCAGTTGAGAACCACTACCCAATATGCTACTTCAACTTTAGAAGGGCTGTGAAATGACAAGAATGCTCCCCAAAACATCTGATTAACAATTTAAAAACATGCCATTGATAACATGATTTTTTAAAATAGGACCTTTTGAAGGAAAAGAAGAAAGGGTGCAGTCATATGGATTCTTTAAGGAAAAAAAAACAAGAAGAACACGGGTTAGCAGGAACATTAAGTAACACTTTAAATTAGGCATTACCATGTACAGTATAATGAACTCAATTTCTGAGTTGTTTAACCACTGAGGAATATGTATAATGTATATTCAACATGTATATTAGAGTCAACATATATATTATATATAACATATACTATATATATTCAACATATATATAACTTACCCATAATAGGCCTAATGCATTTATTTAATGTTTATGTATATTAAAACTGTTAGTCTTTTAAAGAATGGAAAAGGACTTTAGAGGCTTTTCTCTTACATCCAAAGTGGTATATATTAATTCTCAAGGGATTTATAAAGTATTACAGGTCAGAAAGTCTTTGTGTCTATTCCAGAAAATGAAAATACTTACTAGAAATTTCAGTGAGATCTTTACTAGATGGATTGGACAAGTTCTAAGAGATTTGGACATTGTAGAAGGATTTTTTTTTATTTTAAAACAACGTGCCTAAGTCACAAAACTTAATAGTCTCAAAATAGACAATGGATTGAGTTCCAAAAGTTTATTTCTTAGCAAGTCTATTAAATTATAACAAAGTTATGTACAAATTATAATAAAGTACCCAATGAGAGTTTGTAAAGGAGGTCACAATGTAGTTGAAATGTCATATAGTTGCCTTGAAAAATGCTTGAAAATAATACTTCTATACTTATTTAACAGTATTTAAACCAAGTCTTTAATTGAGTAGCCATAGTAGGTATAAAAGCACTGTTGGAAATGGCAGACAAAAAGCAAGTTTTAACTTTGCATGTTGACTGTACCCTAAAGGTACCCTATGTGGATTATTTACTTAGTAAATTGTGTTAATCATGATCTCCATTAAATGTTTAGAAGAAGATTATTGAAGAAAACAAAAGAAATACCAACTTGTAAAAAAAAAAAAATTTAAAGTAGTGGGTCTCAAATTTCAATTACCAAGAAACTGAAGAGTTTATGTAAAATGCAGATTCCATGCTGTAATTGCAGAGATTCAGACTCAGAAGGTCAGATATTGGAAATTTTATATTTCTAATACACAGTAAGAAGCACTAAAAATTTGTCCATAACTGTACTGCTTTTGCTTGTCCCAGTATAATTTTAATAACACCCACTCCCAGTCTCAATGTACTTATTCGGATGATAAATTATGGTCAACGGAGGTTCAGAGTACGTAGAATTCTCTAAAGTCTTCCAAGCTGTAAAAAGTGCCGCTCCTAGAATTGGTAGGACTCCCTGCCACCCTGAAGTCACTGGTACTTTGCTGTGTGGTACTTTGCTGAGAGATGGTGGTACAGAGCCATCTCTCAAAAACTCATAGAAAACGCAAGTATTGTTGAAACCACTCCAAAAGAGGTCTCCTTTGGTGTTTTCTTACTAGAGAATCCTGAGTCCTGGTTTTTTGTTGGTTGGTTGGTTGGTTGGTTTTTTGTTTGTTTCTTCTAGTAAATTCTTATCTACCATGTTCTCATATTACAGTCATCTTAGGAGGTCATTCCGAGAAACATGAAAAGCAAGAATAAGAGCCCCAACATAGAAAACAAAACATATTTGGGTAACGGCGGGAAGAGCAGAGTACTCCAGGCATAGAAGGAGAAAGAAGGCAAAAGTGCAGATTGGACCACTTTGGGGCACAGGATAATGGGGGGAAAAATTATTATTACGTGGCTCCTGTGATGGAAATTATTAGGAAAAAAATTATTTAAAAATGAGGGTCCAGCAGGGCAAGGTGGCTTACATCTGTAATCCCAGCACTTTGGGAGGCCGAGGTGGGTAGATCACTTGAGGTCAGGAGTTTGAGACCAGCCTGGCCAACATGGTGAAACCCCATCTCTACTAAAAATACAAAAAAATTAGCCAGGCATGGTGGCACACACTTGTAATCCCAGCTTCTTGGGAAGGTGAAGCAGGAGGATCACTTGAACCGGGGAGGCAGCTGTGGTGGGGAGCCGAGATTGTACCCCCACATTCCAGCATGGGCAACAGAATGAGACTCTGTCTCAAGAAGACAAACCAAAAAATGATGGTTACTCAGAGATGAAACTTTTCTTAACTTTTTCTTGGTTAACTAAGAGAACACATATGAAAATACTTGGTAAACAATACTCATGAACCATTTTCAGGGTCAAGGATGTCTCAAAAAAAAAAAAAATGGAACCAAGAGAAGAAATAGCGAAAGAAAGGGCAAAAGGAGGATAGGAAGTATGCAAGCTGTGGCTCCATTAGGACAGGCCTGGAAGTGAGGAAGGGGAGGACCACAGCCTAAAATCATGGCTTTGTTGGGAATGGGGGCCAGTGGAAGGGAAATATTTCTAAAACTAATTTTAAGAGTAAATGAACTTCCTAGAAAATATTTTTGTCTTACAATTGATACTGTGCTTCTTCTAAAAAAAAAAAAAGCGGGGGG
>NW_016805139.1:1882802-1899177 GCF_001698545.2 Rhinopithecus bieti | reverse complement strand
GGAACCAAGAGAAGAAATAGCGAAAGAAAGGGCAAAAAGGAGGATAGGAAGTATGCAAGCTGTGGCTCCATTAGGACAGGCCTGGAAGTGAGGAAGGGGAGGACCACAGCCTAAAATCATGGCTTTGTTGGGAATGGGGGCCAGTGGAAGGGAAATATTTCTAAAACTAATTTTAAGAGTAAATGAACTTCCTCGAAAATATTTTTGTCTTACAATTGATACTGTGCTTCTTCTAAAAAAAAAAAAAGCGGGGGGTGGTGTCTATTCTCTCTACACTTCCCAAATCCTGTCAGTCCTATTCATACTACCAAAACTGACCAAGGCAGGAATGGTTTTCTTGAATATTTTGTTCATCTTCCATGACAGATGTAGTTCAGGTACTAAAAGTTTGCTATTTAATTAATATTCAGGCAAAATACATTTTCTATTTGTTAATGAACAATGGCACATGAAGGGAAAATGTCTGTATACATGAGGGAGAAATGTTTGTGTAATGAGATTTTTTTTTTTTTTTTTTTTTTTACTTTAAGTTCCAGGATACATGTGCAGAGCATCAGGTTTGTTACATAGGTATATGTGTGCCACGGTGATTGGCTGCATCTATCAACCCATCCATGAGGTTTTAAGCCCTGCATGCATTAGCTTTTTGTCCTGATGTTCTTCCTCCCCTCGCCACCCCCGCCCCCTCGCAATAGGCCCCAGTGTGTGTTGTTCCCCTCTCTGTGTCCCTGTGTTCTCATTGTTCAACTCCCACTTATGAGTGAGAACATGTGGTGTTTGGTTTTCTGTTCCTGTGTTAGTTTGCTGAGAATGATGGCTTCCAGCTTCATCCATGTCCCTGCAAAGGACATGATCTCATTCCTTTTTATGGCTGCACAGTATTCCATGGTATATAATTTACCACATTTCTTTATCCAGTCTATCATCGATGAGCATTTGGGTTGGTTCCATGTCTTTCCTATTGTGAATAGTGCTGCAATAAACATAAGTGTGCATGTATCTTTATAACAGAAAGATTTATAATCCTTTGGGTATATACCCAGTAATGGGATTGCTGGGTCAAATGTCATTTCTGGTTCTAGATCCTTGAGGAATTGCCACACTGTATTCCATAACGGTTGAACTAATTTACACTCCCACCAACAGTGTAACAGCATTCCTATTTCTCCACAGCCTCTCCAGCATCTGTTGTTTCTTGATTTTTTAATAATTGCCATTCTGACTGGCATGAGATAGCATCTCATGTGGTTTTGATCTGCATTTCTCTAATGGTCAGTGATGTTGAGCTTGTTTTCATGTTTGTTGGCTGCATAAATGCCTTTTTTTGAGAAGTATCTGTTCATGTCCTTTGCCCACTTTTTGATGGGGCTCTTTGTTTTTTTCTTGTAAATTAGTTGAAGTTCCTTGCAAATTCTGGATATTAGACCTTTGTCAGATGGGTAGATTGCAAAAATTTTCTCCCATTATGTAGATTGCCTATTCACTCTGATGATAGTTCCTTTTGCTCTGCAGAAGACTGAGACATTATTGAACAGATAATTTCATGGCCTGATATTTCATTTACATTTTAACAAAAAGATTTTCTCCTGATATTCTGTTTTATTCAAAAGTCATTTCTAATAACCATATACTGTTCCAACTTCCACATGTACCAATATTTCCCAGCAACCATCATCCATTCTTGATACATTTAAGATTCTTTTTCTCTCAAATATTGCTGTGCATAGGATTTTCCTTCTCTCAGATCATTTACTAATGATAGAATCATGAGAGTATGATTACTGAGTCAAGCAATATGAGTGGTTTTGAGGAGCATGGTACATATTTCCAAACTACTTGAAAATAGATTTATACACACATTCTGCACTACGTAAAATTTTTGTCTCAAATTTAATTATTTTGATAATAAAATATATTAATTTTTCTTAATTTACTTTGGTTTACTTATTAGGTCAAACATATTTACCCATATTTTCTCTTTCTTTGAGGTTTTCTTTTTTTATTTTTATTTTTCCATAGATTATAGGGGTACAGGTGGTGCTTGATTACATGAGTGAGTTCTTTAGTGCTGATTTGTGAGATTTTGGTGTACCCATCACCAGAACAGTATACACTTCACCCTATTTGCAGTCTTTTATCCCTCACCCCCCTCCCACCCTTCCCACCAAGTCCCCAAAGTCCACTGTGTCATTTTTGTGTGTGTGTGTGTTTTTTTTTTTTTGAGACAGAGTCTCACTCTGTCGCCCAGGCTGGAGTGCAGTGGCGTGATCTCGGCTCACTGCAATCTCCACCTCCCAGGTTCAAGTGATTCTCCTGCCTCAACCTCCTGAGTAGCTGGGATTATAGGCACGGACCACCACATCTGGCTACTTTTTGTATTTTTAGTAGAGATGGGGTTTCACCATGTTGGTCAGGCTGGTCTCAAACTCCTGACTTCATGATCCACCCACCTCAGCCTCCCAAACTGCTGGGATTACAGGCATGAGCCACTGTGCCCGGCCTATTGTATCATTCTTATGCATTTGTGTTCTCATAGCTTAGCTCCCACATATCAGTGAGAACATATGATGACTGGTTTTCCATTCCTGAGTTACTTCACTTGGAATAATAGTCTCCAATCTCATCCAGATCACTGTGAATGCCATGAATTCATTCCTTCTTATGTCTGAGTATATATATATATATTCCATCATATTATATATATTCCATCATATATATATTGCATCATGTATATATTCCATCATATATATACATATATTCCATCATATATATATTCCATCATATATATATATTCCATCATATATATATATATATATCACAGTTTCTTTGTTCACTGTTGATTGATGGGCATTTGGGTTGGTTCCACAATTTTGCAGTTGTGAATTGTGTCACTATAAACATGCATGTGCAAGTATCCTTTTCGTATAATGGTTTCTTTTCCTCTGGGTAGATAACCAGTAGTGGAATTGCTGAATCAAATAGTGGTTCTGCTTTTAGTTCTTTAAGAAATCTCCACACTGCTTTCCATAGTGTTGTACTAGTTTATATTCTCACCAGCAGTATAGAAGTGTTCCCTCATCACTGCATCCACACCAACACCTACTTTTTTTTTATTTTTTTTTATTGTGGCCATTCTTGTAGGAGTAAGGTGGTATTACATTGTGGTTTTAATTTGCATCCCCTGATTATTAGTGATTTTGAGCATTTGTTCATATGTTTGTTGGCCATTTGCATATGTTCTTTTGAGAATTATCTATTCATGTCCTTAGCCCATTTTTTGATGGGATTTATTTTTCTTGCTGATTTCTTTGAGTTTGTTGTAGATTCTGGATATTAGTTCTTTGTCAGATGTATAGATTGTGAAGATTTTCTTCCGTTCTGTGGGTTATCTGTTTATTCTGCTTACTGTTCCTTTTGCTATGCAAAAGCTCTTTAGTTTAATTAAGTCCCAGCTATTTATCTCTGTTTTTATTGCATTTGCTTTTGGCTTCTTGGTAATGAAATCCTTGCCTAAGCCAATGTCTAGAAGGGTTTTTCCAATGTTATGTTCTAGAATTTTTAGAGTTTCAGGTCCTAGATTTAAGTCCTTAATCAATCTTGAATTGAGTTTTGTATAAGGTGAGAGACGAGGATCCAATTTCATTCTCCTACATGTGGCTAGCCAATTATTCCAGCACCATTTGTTGAATAGGGTGTCCTTTCCCCACTTCATGTTTTTGTTTGCTTTGTCAAAAATCAGTTAGTTGTAAGTATCTGGGTTTATTTCTATGTTCTCTATTCTGTTCCGTTGGTCTATGTGCCTATTTTTATACCAGTACCATGCTGTCTTGGTGACTATGGCCTTATAGTATAGTTTGAAATCAGGTAATGTGATGCCTCCAGATTTGTTCTTTTTGCTTAGTCTTGCTTTGGCTATGTGGGCTCTTTTCTGGTTCCATATGAATTTTATCATTGCTTTTTCTGATTCTGTGAAGAATGATGGTGATATTTTGATGGAAATTGCATTGAATTTGTGGATTGCTTTTGGCAGTATGGTCGTTTTCACAATATTGATTCTACCCATCCATGAGCATGGAATGTGTTTTCATTTGTGTGTGTCATCTATGATTTCTTTCAGCAGTATTTCATAATTTTCCTTGTAGAAGTCTTTCACCTCCTTGGTTAGGTATATTCATAAGTAGTTTTTTTTTGCAGCTATTGTAAAAGGGGTTGAGTTCCTGATTTGATTTTCAGCTTGGTCGCTGTTGGTATACAGAAGAGCTACTGATTTGTGTACATTAATTTTGTATCTGGAAACTTTGCTGAATTCTTTTATCATTTTAATAGCTTTCTGGAGAAGTCTTTAGGGTTTTCAAGGTAAACGAGCACACCATCAGCAAACAGACGATCATGTGATTCTGGTTTTTAATTCTATTTATGTGGTGAATCACATTTATTGACTTCTGTATGTTAAACCATCCTTGCACCCCAGTATGAAACCCACTTGATCATAGAGGACTATCTTTTTGATATGTTGTTGGATTTGAGTAGCTAGTATTTTGTTAAGGATTTTAGCATCTATGTGCATCAGGGATTTGGGTCTGTAGTTTTCTTTTTTGGTTATGTCCTTTCCCGGTTTGGGTATTAGGGTGATACTCGCTTCATAAAATGATGTAGGGAGGGTTCCCTCTTTCTCTATGTTGTGAAATAGTGTCAACAGGATTGGTACCAATTGTTCTTTGAATGTCGGGTATAGTTCTGCTGTGAATATAATGGTCTGGTCCAGGACTTTTTTTGTTGGTATTTTTTAAATTATTATTTCAATATCACTGCTTGTTATTGGTGTGTTCAGGGTAGCTAATTCTTCCTGCTTTAAGCTAGGGGGGGGTTGTATCTTTCCTTCTCTTCTAGGTTTTCCATTTTATGTGCGTAAAGGTGTTTATAGTAACTTTGAATGATCTTTTGTATTTCCTTGGTGTCAGTTGTAATACCTCCCGTTTCATTTCTTCTTGAGCTTATTTGGATTCTCTCTCTTCTTTTCTTGGTTAATCTTGCTAATGGTCTATAATTTGAGTTATCTTTTCAAAGAACCAGCTTTTTGTTTCATTTATCTTTTGTAATTTTTTTGTTTCAAATTCATTTAGTTCTGCTACGATTTTGGTTATTTCCTTTTTTCTGCTAAGTGTGGGTTTGGTTTGCTCTTGTTTCTCTAGTTCCTTGAGGTGTGACCTTAGATTGTCAGTTTGTGTTCTTACAGTATTTTTGATGAAGGCGTTTAGGGCTATGAACTTTCCTATTACCACTGCCTTTGCTGTATCCCAGAGATTTTGATAGGTTGTGTCAGTATTGTCGTTCAAGTCAAAGAATTTTGTAATTTCCATCTTGCTTTCATTTTTGACCCACTGATCATTCAGGACCAGGTTATTCAATTCCCTTGTGTTTGCATGGTTTTGAAGGTTCCTTTTGGAGTTGATTTCCAGTTTTACTCCACTGTGGTCTGAGTGCTTGATACCAAGCTGAGTGCTTGATATAATTTCAATTTTCTTAAATTTATTGAGGCTTGTTTTGTGGCCTATCATATGGTCTACCTTGGAGACAGTTCCATGCACTGTTGAATAGAACATGTATTCTGTGGTTGTTGGATGGAATGTTCTGTATGTATCTGTTAAATCCATTTCTTCCAAGGTATACTTTAAATCCATTATTTCTTTGTTGACTTTCTTTCTTGATGACCTGTCTAGTGCTATCAGTGGAGTATTGAAATCCCCCACTATTATTTTGTTGCTGTCTATCTCATTTCTTAGGTCTATTAGTAATTGTTTTACAAATTTGCAAGCTCTAGTGTTAAGTCCTTATATGTTTAGGACTATGATATTTTCCTGTTGGACAAGGCCTTTCACCATTATATAATGTCCCTCTTTGTCTTTTTTAACTGCTGTTGCTTTAAAGTTTGTTCTGTCTGATACAAGAATAGCTTTAAATGTGTTTTGTCTGATGTAAGAATAGCTCGTTTTTGGAGTCCATTTCATGAAATGCCTTTTTCCACGCCTTTACTCTAAGTTTAATGGTCCTTACGTAGACGAGTGTCTTGAAGGCAGCAGATAGTTGGTTGGTGAATTCTTATCCATGCTGCAGTTTTGTATCTTTTAAGTGGAGCATTTAGGCCATTTACATTCAATGTTAGTATTGAGATGTGAGGTGCCATTGCATTCATCATGCTATTTGTTGCCTGTGTACCTTGGTTTTTTGTTTTGTTTTTTTAATTGTATTTTTGTTTTATAGGTCCTGTGAGATTTATGCTTTAAAGAGGTTCTGTTTTGATGTGTTTCAAGGATTTGTTTCAAGATTTAGAGCTCCTTGTAGCAGTTCTTGTAGTGGTGGCTACTAGTGGTGAATTCTCTCAGCATTTGTTTGTCTGAAAAAGACTATCTTTCCTTCATATATGAAGCTTAGTTTCACTGGATACAAAATTCTTGGCTGATAATTGTTTTGTTTGAAGAGGCTGAAGATTGGGCTCCAGTCCCTTCTAGTTTGTAGGATTTCTGCTGAGAAATCTGCTGTTAATCTAATAGATTTTCCTTTATAGATTACCTGGTGCTTTTGTCTCACAGCTTTTGAGATACTTTCCTTCATCTTAATTAACTTTAGATAACCTGATGACAATGTGCCTAGGCAATGATCTTTTTGCGATGAATTTCCAAGGTGTTCTTTGTGCTTCTTGTTTTCTATGTCTAGTTCTCTAGCAAGGCTGGGGAAGTTTTCCTCAATTATTCCCCCAAATATGTTTTCCAAACATTTAGGTTTCTCTTCTCCCTCAGTAATGCCAATTATTTTTAGGTTTGGTCATTTAACATAATCTCAGACTTCTTGGAGGCTTTGTTTATATTTTCTTATTCTTTTTTCTTTGTCTTTGTTGGACTGGGTTAATTCAAAGGGAAGGACCATCAGGTGGGGGCAGGGCTAGGCATGTCTGAGTTCAGATTCTCCTTGGGCAGGCCTTACTGCCGCTGCTGTGGGGGATGGGGGTGAGGTTTCCAGGTTAATACAGTTATGTAGGTAGGAGGATTATGGCTACCTCTGCTGAGTCATGCAGGTTGTCAGGGAAGTGGGAGAAAGCCTGCAGTCACAGGCCTCACCCAGCTTCTATGCAATCTGAAGGGCCAGTCTCACTCCCACCATGCCCCTGCTAGCAGCACCGAGTCTGTTTCCAGGCAGTGTGCAAGCAGGGCTGAGAAATTGCACCCAGGCTACCTGCCTCTCAGCTGCAAAAGAAAGTAGGGCATTAGTTCTTCTCCTGCCTGTGGAGTCTGCACGTTGGATTTGCACCCTCCTCTCAGTTCTGGCCAGGAGGCTTCTTGACCAGTTCAAATTGTTACAAACTTCAGCTGGAGATTTCCTTTTCCCTGTGGTGTTTTCCCCGTGCCCCTGGCCACCTTCCTGAAGGGTCCCTGTGGTGCCAGGCAGTGATGGCCTGCTTGGAGACCCAGTGAGCTCCCAGGGCCTTTCCCACTGCTTCCTCTAACCCTGTATTTCACTCAGCTCTCTAAATTGACTCAGCTCCAGGTAAGGTCAGAATCTTCACCTGTAAACTAGACCTTTAGTTTCCCCAGTAGGGATGTGTGTTCAGGGGTGGAGGATCTCCCTTTCCCACTTCCACATTTGGGCACACACACTATTTGGGGTGTCTTCCAGGTCCTGCAGGAACAACCCACTTCCTTCAGAGGGTCTGTAGGTCCGTTCAAGTTTCCTGATTTATTCCTGCAGTTGCTCTGGGGCAAAAATTCAAGATATAAGCCTCCACACACTGCTCCATCCATCAGAGTTGGGGCTGCAGTCTAGTCCTGCCTCTCATCTGCCATGATGAATTCTTTTCTTTCTGAAGTTTTCTGGTTATGTTATTATCTATTTACTAGTTGGGGTCATGTTTTTCTTAAAGATTATAAGAAATCTTGTAGTCAATGACTGCCATATTTTTGACCATGCTTTTTTGTTTCCGCCTAGACTATAGGGTGCCTTTTAGATTTTAGTGTATTCCTTTGAATCACATAAGAATTTCAAATATTTATTACTTTTACTCTGTTGTTTTGTACACGCTTATAAAAGTCCACCTCCTGAGAGGAGGGAGAGGATCAGAAAAATTACTGTTGGATACTAGGCTTAGTACCTGGGTGATGAAATAGTCAGTACAACAAACCCCTATGACACAAGTTTACCTGTATAACAAACTTGCACATGCACCCCTGAACCTAAGGTAAAATTTTAAATAAATAAATAATAAAAGTCCATCTTCAAATTGATTTCCTATAACTAATCATTTATATTTTTATTTAGACTGTTTGGAGCTTTATTATTTATATCTAGCCCCAGTATATATGAAATTTATTTTTGGTTAATGCTGTGATACAAAGACTTCACATTATTTTCTCTTTATAAATAGCCATTTGTCCTACAATTTATTAATCCTTCCTTTCTCTATTATGAGAATTGTGGCTATTTCTTTTACTATAAGTAAAACGAGCTTGGTATTTATTTCCTCCTAGGCTATCTCCTTTTCTTCTTTCACATTCCTATCAATCATATGACATGACAGACCATCTTAACTATTATACCTTATACTTTTATTAAAAATAAACTTTCAACACAGTTTATGACAAGTCAATATAAATGATTTTACTTTACTTGGAGAAGAGATTCTCACCAATCTTCATCTGCAAAATAGGTTAGCTGAGGTTTCTAAGCAGTCTAGTAAAGACTTTTATAAAATGAGTTTGGATACTTTTTTTAATGAGAAGGAGGTCACTTAAAAGATGTAATGTTCCAAATCCACATCGTTAAGAGAATAAAACTTAGTGGTGCCTTTTCTGTTAATTATTTCTAACAACCTATCATGCTGTGACACCAGTGAAGATATAGGCTTTTTCTTTTCCTAAGAAATTAGCACATACAATGAACCATGACAAGTAATTATCATAACCCTTGAAATTTCAATATATAGGAACATTGCCACAGTGTTATTTTTAGACGGATCTCCTAAATTGCTTTCTAATAGTCTTTCTATGACGTATACCTTGAAAATGTGGAACATTTCAAAAGAGCTCAAATACACAGAAATAGAAAATGAAAGAGTGGTTACCACAGGTGGAGAGAGGGAGAACACAGGGAGATGTACACCAAAGGATACAAAATAGCAGATATGTAGGATGAACAAGTCTAGAGATCCAATGTACAACATGAGAACTAAAGTTAATAAAATTGTGTTGTGCTTGGAATTTTTGTTAAACAAGTAGATTTTGCTGCTCTTGTCACAAAAAAAGTAATTATGTGAGATGATAGATATGCTAATCTTCTTCACTATAGTAACCCTTTTGCTATCTATATGTATCCCATAATATCATTTTGTAAAACTCAAATATGAACAATAAAATTTGTAATTTGTAATTTGATCTTTATTTTCCCCGAGACATTTAAAAATATGTCAAAGAATATACCTCATCCACTGGCAGATTTTTCATATCCATTTAACTATGCCTCCAGAGAGCACTTATTAACAGAAGCTAAACATATGGACCTTCTAAAATTAAGAAAACCTTTTTGGAACTTGAAAAGACTTTTGAATAGGGCTAGAAGCAACAAGCCGTAGTGAATTATTCAAAACCAGGATATCAAAGAAATGGAGGAAGTAATTTCGTGCTGTAGAAGCAACGCTCTGTAAATTGATATGTGATGATATTCAGGATAGTTTAATTTGGTAGCCTGGAAGAGAATCAAATGAATTGAAAAAATTCTTATAAATATTTCTATCTTCTTTTTTAAAATTAAAGATATCTGCTAATTTAAATATGCCACCTGTGCTTTACTCCAGTGTTCAAATTTCTTTTTATAAATTGCAAAAAATGCATCTAATTTTACAAATATTCCTCATTCTCTACAATTAAAAATATATGCATATAATTTAATATTCTTATGAAATCAAATATCTAAAATAGAAAAATCCTAACGCAGACCTTACTTTATGATCATCTTTGTGATATTCTAAATCCTCGGATGTTTTAAACTTGAAACAATGGGGAAGTTTTCAAATAAAAGATCTTATTTCACTTGAAAGAAAAATGTAGGTGTAAGGGGAAAAGTTTTAGGTAATAAGATTGAATGGCTGTGAGAAATAGACAAAAACTGATAGTGTTCTCTAGAGAAAATAGCTTTGGGGCAGACAGAAGAGAAATGAGGTGTGATACTGCGTGAAGTTTTAAAAATAAAGAAAACAAAGCAATTATAGCAGAGAAAGAACAAGAATTAAAGAGAAAATTTAATCAGAGGATAACATGTGACGAGTCCCCAAACTATTTTCTTGATCAATATGATGGGAAATTAAGCATTAGAGTAAATTCTTCCAAAGTGAGAATAATGATCTTTGACCAACATTAGCTTGTTTCCATGGATAGAGGCTAGGATAAGGTAATGTTTGTAGTGGTTTAGGTGGGGAGACAGTCTGCACTGAGGCTCTGGTCCAGAGCTGGGACCTTAAGAACCATGATGTGAGCTAAGCAGTTCAAGAGGATGTTTTCCAGAACTCTTGAACGCTAATGGAAACCCAAAGACTGGAAGCAACAATGTTCAAAGACCCTCACTCATCGTGTGCCTATTGGGAGGTTCCGTAGCTTCCTAATATAGAAGACAGGATTCAAAGCATATACCTAAAGGAATATCTGGGAGATTTCTAAATTAATGGACTGACTCTATCTAAGGCAGAAAATAAAATGTTTCAAACTGATAATCACAGGCAATTTTACATTAAGTGATATTAAAGATTTAGGACATCCTCTCAGCCAAACTTTAAACATCAACCCACATTTACTGGATAAAACAAAATGTGATAATCAGTGAGAACAGTTCCAGGTTGTTCCTTACTCTTGAATGTGACAGACTTTCTTTAATGTGGAGTTATATAGCCATTAATAAAATGAAGTCATCCCTTTATCAAAATATATGCATCCCTTTATCAAATGCAACTCAGTTATATTTTTTTACTTGAATTGCATGACTACACACATATTACTGCCACCAGTTTGTGAATACAGCTAAATCACAGGAATACTATTTAACCATAATAATAATCTGATTATTATTTATAATACTAAGTTCTAGGATTCATTATGATTTTATTTCCACACATTTCCAAGGAAATGCCAAATTATTAAGTTTAGAGCTGGACAGGACCCTTAAGTTGAATTCTTTTAACCTTCTCATCTTATAGTTGAGGAAATAAAATGATACCATTTACATTTGTTCAGTGTTAACACAGTGAGGGGTAGAAAAGGAAACATCTGCCAGTGCATATGCTTATATTGAATATTATAAGAATTACATTTTTACTACTGCTTCCTATGGACCGTTCTCTTACCTATCATTCTTTACCTGATTAGCTATTAGTGTGTAGACATTCATAAACCTAAACCCTTTCAAATATAATAACTCTTACAGAATGGAAAGGTAGGGGTGTGTGTGTGTGTGTGTGTGTGTGTGTGTGTATGTGTGTGTCTGATAAATTATTGACTTACGTGTACTTTTCTTTTTTTTTTTTTTTTTTTTTTTTTTTTTTTGAGACAGAGTCTCGCTCTGTCACCCAGGCTGGGGTTTTACCCATACTTTATCACCTCTTACCTGGACCTCCTTCTCTTCTAACTCAAATACCTTGCACTCTAAATTTTGTTGCTGTGTCTCTGGATAACTTCATAAAGAAGAAGCTGAAAGAGGATAAAAGTGAACATAAATATCGATTTATATATAAAGTGGGAAGCATGAATGTGACTTCCTACTCACTCTATGAGCAGCACTGAAGCAGGTACAGGGATTTATCAGCTTCATGTCAGCTGACCACCACAAGAAGCCATAAATGGAAGATACATGTTGTCTTAGACACTTGCAAGGGAGGATAAGTGAGAGAGAGGCCTGAGCAAAGCAGCTCACACACAGAGCCTGTGCCCATGACTCCAGATGAAGCCAAGGTCAGGCTGTGAACAGCTCTGTTAGCTATACTAACCAAGAAGTTTTTAATTTTATCCCAAGGTCAATGGAAAGCCGATGAAGGCTTTAAAGCAAGAAAATGACAAGACGAGATTTATGTTTTGGAAGAATCCTCCTGGCTTAAATGTAAGGAATGGAGAAAGAGTGGTGCAAAGGACAGGATGTTTATGACACCCACCCCCAAATTTGTGTTGAAATTCTAACTCCCAATGTGATGGTATTGAGAGGTTGGGCCTTTGGAAGGTAATTAGGGCCATTAGGGTGGAGGCCTGATGAATGTTATTAATGTCCTTACAAAAAGAAGCCAGAGAACTAGCTAGCCTCTCTTTCCACCATGTGAGGATACAATAAGAAGTTGGTAGTCTGCAACTCGGAAGGGGGCCTCACCAGAACCCCACCATTCTGACACCCTGATCTTAGACTTTCATCCTCTAGAACTGAGAGAAGTAAATTTCCATCATTTATAAGTCAACAGTTTATAGTACTTTGTTACAGCAGCCCAAACTGACTAAGACAAGTGGGAAGGGGCTGAGTAGTAAGACTAATGCCTAGAATAGTGCCTGGCAAATAGGAGATGACAGATGAATAACTGCTGAGTATGTATGACAGCAGAGAAACCAATTATGATGCTGTTGAGAAATCCAGGCAGGAAAAGGCATCACTGGGGCCAGCATGGTAGCTGTCACTGAATGTGCATTAGGATTAAGTGTCTAATGCAAGTGTGCAGAACTAAGGACATCCTATGTTTTTGTGGTGTGTCCAAATCCAGAGTAAAGACAACGTTTTTTATTTTGTTTGCCAAGATAGCATTTTACTTTTAGCAGTTTTTCTTCTTTAAAGATGTTGTACTCTTTCACCACTAAAGTTGCATTACCTCTGAACTGGCAGTTTTGCTGATGGCTTCTGTGGTCTGGAGGCTTGCCCATTTATTTTCTGATTTCCCCTTTGGCAGTGCACATTTCTGCTCTCATTCTTCACTACAAGGTTCAAATATATAAGCGTTCTAGTTACTAACAACCAAGAGATGAAGAGATTGGGGGATACAAGTACAAGAGTAAGCAGATGCATACCTGATGAGTTCTTAGAGTGTTTCCCTTAATCAATGTTATTGTCATCCCAAATGTTGACAGGTCAAGCTTAGATAGGATCCAGTATACTCACTTTCACTGAAAATAGTTAATTACTTGGAGGGCATTATGTGTAGTGGCAGTACAGGGCTATGGACATATGGGCAAGTCAAAAAGAAACTTAATGGGCATATTAATTCATAACTTCTTCATAGTAAGCATCGATGGATTAGATCTGTTTACTAAATTTATGGATACTTCCACTAGAGAATGAAGTTTTTCACCTCCTTGTTAATCCAGGGTCCTCCTTGCTTAGTTTCAGAGCTGTTTGATTTACCGGCACTGGCAACTACTGTTTTCCTTTTCAGTTGATTTATCAGAGAGGTTTCTAGCCTTGTGTAATGCAAAATGCTCAGGCTTTGTTACCATACTAATTTGGGTTTAAATTCAAGTCATGGAATATTTTAGCTTGGTGACCATGGGCAAGTTGTCAAATTTTTCTGAGTCTGGCATTCTCCTAGTATAATAATCACAATCCCGAAGAAGTGCTTGATGAGTTTAATTTGATTATTTATGTTCTGTTAAGTCTAGCACAATGCTAGACACATAAAAGGAATGAATCTTCATGACCGTTGTATCAAATAAAAATGTTCTCCAATGCTATCTTTGTTGTATTTAAAACATTAGATAGGCTAGAAATATTTTAAATAGAAGCTCAGAGATAATCACACTGGTGTTATTTGAATTCTATATTATTACGTGGAAGACTTCATTAACTTCCTTTAAAAGGACATGGGGACCTTTCAGAGGACAGAAGGTGAGAGGTGGGAGAGGATCAGGAGAAATAACTAATGGGTACTAGGCTTAATACTTGGGTTATGAAATAATCTGTTCAACAAACCCCCATGACACAAGTTTACCTATGTAACAAACCTGCATGTGTACCCCTGAACTTAAAATGAAAGTTTTTTTTAATGGTGCATACTTCTTCATTCTCACTTATGATATATACATTAAGCCTAATTTAATTTAGATAAAAATAAAAACTCAAAGTATTTGAGATAATAGCTTGAAATTTTAGGTGTGTCTTTCCAATTTCTATTTTTTCACCACAAGTAGATTTCAGTAAGATTTTAATCAATGGCAGTGTTGATGCTAAACAAGACTGGGGAACTCTCAAGTTAGCCCTTGTGAAAAAATTCTGGAAATTCAGATCTAAAATACATCTTCAAGGCCACTAGATCGTCATGAGAGTTTAAGGTAGTAAGTGGCACCATGGCAACGTAACTATTCCCCAGAGCAGTGGTTCCCGTTTGTATTCTGAGGACCAATGGGAGACTTCGAGTTGTGGCAAGGCGTGTGTGAGTCCATGGGTCCACTGTTGACTGAAGAAAATCAGTATTATGTATCCTACATATGTATGTAGCTGCTTCTCAAAAGTATACAGACACTATTGTGATTAGAAAAATACAAATTCATTCCAATGCATTACTGCATTTCGGTAGTGTTTTGTTATTTGTTTTCTTAACCAACAGTTGTGTAAAGTCTATCTGTTCTCATGTGAAACCTTTAGACATTTTAAACAGTGTAGGGGAAGGAAACATCTTGTCTTCCCATCTTAAAGTCATGGCTGAGGCCCCTGTAAGAAAATATAGATTAACAAGGAAAGCTTACAGATCCGTTTAATGTACATTTTCATGACATGAGAGCCTTCATAAAGAAATGAAACAGGTAAAGTTGTGTATTTATGCTTAGGTTTGATAAAGAGTGGACAGTCCTGAGAAATATGGTTGGAGGACAAAAGGGAATGACCTAATAGTAACAAACTGGGGGAACTTAGCAAGGCATATTTGTTCAGATTCTTCTCTGGGTCTGTGTGTCATGAAAGATAAGGATGTTCCTTTCCTCCAGGTATGGTGAGGGCACCTCTGGAATGAGCATCTTATGACCTGCTTCAGGGGATATAAGGGAGGGAAAGGTAAGACTGACCTTGCTTCTTAGGCTGTTTTGTCAAATACCAAGGTGATATACTTTGGGGTAGAATGTCCTGAGCCCCCACCAATGGAGTCCTTGTATTTGAATGTCAGAGGTTTGGATTTATTCATATGGGCATAACAACTTTGAATAAAGAAACCATGGCATATGCGGATAGAATCTAGAGTGCTTACTCAGTTTAAGCTGGGGAAGAAAGTAATGAGGAACTTGATAAAAGAGAATAATACCAGTACTAGATAAAAGCTATGAAGGATACATGGGCTTATTTCCTTGGTGAGGGAAAGGGAAGCAAGATGATTTTTAGCCTGCCAATGTTTTAATTGATTAAACTACCTGAAGGGAGTACTTTAGGTAGCAAAGCTCAACAAAGGGCTATCTTTCACAAGCAGGCCACCCTGTGAACTCAACTTCTTCAGTGCCAATAAGGAGGACTGGTCTCATGCTTCAAGGTTCCAGCTTCCCCCTGACACCTCTACCATACCATAGGGTTCTCTGTTGCCCATTTTAGATGTGAAAATATAAATTTAAATTTAAAACAAGGAATAAATTAAACAGGAAAACTCCCATTGCTATGACAAAAGAATCTTCAAGGCCTCAAAGAGCTAAAGAGTAGATCTTGGTTTCTTTGCTAAGGAGCTTGTCTTATGAGGCTAAGTTGATGGAGGGCTTTCTAGCCACCGGTGGCCGTGGAAGAGCCATTGGCTGGATCCTTACATTCAGGTCTCAAGCCAGGGGGCTCGGGCAGTAATGTATTATACCTGGGGTGGAGGGGGAGCCTTTGGAAGAATGCAAGCCCAGCAAGTGTCCTAGTCAAAGGAAACATGCAAAATCCAGACCAAAAAAAAACACTTCTGGCTGTCTATGGCTCTCTTCACCTCTCAGTAGAGAAGGTTGCTTTTCTATGGCCCTGCACTTTCAAAAAAGATATAGAGGGGAAGTTACAAGAATAATACAAGAACCAGAATATAGAACCTGTTAATTTAAAAAAAGATAAACAGATTGAGGTTATTTAGTCAAGAGAAGAGATGCCAAAAGGAACATCTTAATAATGGCTTTTAGCAAAAGTAAAAAATAAAATAAAAAATGCTGCAGTGAAAATGCAGATTTATTTTTTTCCACTGAGGCAAAATAAGAAGTAGCCAGAGTTGGCAACAAGATATATTTAGATTAGACATGAGGAAAGACTTCTCAGTTATAAGGGATGTCTATTCTAATTATAAAGGGTATATAGCTTGACTGCTTATACGGTCTGGCTTCAAGGATATTTTACCTCTTATTTTTAAAAGCTTAAATAACTATTGATTCTTTTC
>NW_016805139.1:1852960-1880758 GCF_001698545.2 Rhinopithecus bieti | reverse complement strand
TTTTTTGAGATGGAGTCTTGCTCTGTCTCCAGGCTGGAGTGCAGTGGCATGATCATGGCTCACTGCAGCCTCCACCTCCCGGGTTCAAGCGATTATCTTGCCTCAACCTCCTGAGTAGCTGAGACTACAGGAGCATGCCACCATGCCCAGCAAATTTTTGTATTTTTAGTAGAGACGGGGTTTCACCATGTTGGCCAGGATGGTCTCGATCTCTTGGCCTCGTGATCCGCCTGCCTCGGCTTCCCAAAGTGCTGAGATTACAGGCATGAGTCACCATGGACGGCCAGGAGCTCCCTTTTCATAACGTGTTTTGCCCTGGCAAGGAAGGACATGCCCAAGAAGCCTGCTGCCCACTCCCTCCCACTCCACCCTTCAAGTTACTATGCCCTGGATCAGGATTTCTCAACATCAGCACTATTGACATTTGGGCCAGGTGATTCTTTTCTGGGGGGGGGCTGTCCTGTGCCTTGTAGGATGTTTAGCATCCTTACAGTCTGCCCACTAGATGCAATAGCACCCTGCACCCCTTAGTTGTAACAACCAAAAATGTCTCCAGATATTGCCAAATATTCCTGGGAAGGGTGTGAGGGCCAGGGGGAACAAACTGTATCCAGCTGAGAACCATTGATCTAGATGAAACTTTCCAAACTGAGTTCCCTGTGTCACTATGCCCCATAAAAATGTGGCCTCTTGGGAAATGGTGCATGCTTTCTTCTCTCTTAAGGATTCCTGCTGCACAGTAGCATATTAGAATCTCTTAAAGTCCAGCTTGTCTTTGTTTAAACTCCTACCAAATTTATTTAAGTATGGGACCCCTGTTTTTCAGTACTGTACAGTACTTTGTGGAACTCTTTGTCCTTGAAACACTCTGCATTGCCTTGGACTGAGAGAGCCTAGTATAATGGACAATTCTGTTTATATTAATTGTTCATGTGCTCAAAAGTCTCCGAACATGAAAGTTATCATTTTTGTGAACGTGTCTCAAGATCATGAGAGAGGGGTCTTTATATGAGGAAAGGCACATTTTATTTCTCCAGGACCTTGAACATTTAGGGGAAAGTCAGAGTGATAGAGAAAAGGACAGAGGTGACAGAAAAGTTCCTAATTAGAATTTCAAAGGAAATTGAGGGCTGGCTGACCTTACCTTCCTTTCCCCTCCAGAAAATCAAGCCAAACCAATCAATACAATGAGAGGGAGATAAATGGCAATTCCTGGCCTAGAGAGCCACCAAATAAAATTTTGGGTCCTATCTACTAATTGGGGCCCCTATGCTGTATATGTTTCTATGATACTATAATATGTTAGGGTGAAAGAACGAAAGTCATGCAAACAAGCTGAAATAAACAAGCAGCAAGTATTGAAAAAGAAAGTTGTATGAAGTCCACATTTATGAAGACTAGAGCTAGAAAGAGAAAATTTCAGGAGCTGAAGTGCTGCCTTCTCTTCTCCCCTCTTGCCTTATCTTCTCTCCTCTTCTTTCCTTTTCTCTCCTTTTGTTCTCCTTTCTCTCCCTCCCCCCTACTTCCCACTCCCTCCCCTTCCCTTCCCCACCAACTTCCTAATGGTTTCAGTTCTCATAATTTCAGTTAGCACATGACTTTGTGACTTTGTTGTGCTCTAGGGCTGAGTTTGGCCCTGATTCTAGATGGCTTTTTCCCAAAATGACTTGATCATTCATGGCCAACCAATGGACTAGGTGGCCTTGGATCAGGTGTTTGCCTCTGGTCCAGTCATCTGAAGCCAAGGAAAGATGAGGCAGGCACAAAATAAATTAGAGGGTCACCTCGACTACTCATTCAGCAGGCTGTAAGGACAAAGGCAGCTCTTGAAGTCATGGGAGAGACAGAAACATCAAAACATAGCTATTGCCACCTATGCTGTGTATAGTTTAAGCAGTAGTAGTTGCATAAACAACAACAGTAATAATAGCATTATTGAGTGGCTGAGTGCTAACAATAAATATGTCAGGTACTTTTCTAAATGTTTTTTGGTAATACACTCATCTTATTCTCAAAACAAATCTGTGGGTTAGATATAGTTATATGTTCTATTTTTCAGATGAGGAAACAGAGGACTGAAGTTCAGTTCCCAAAATCAAGCAGCTGATAGATGGCGCAGCCAGGATTCAAACCTAGGCATCTGGCTCACAGTCTATGCTCTTAATTAATCTGCTAAACTCCCTTTCTGAAAAAAAATTAATAATAATAATCAGAATGTAAAAAATATGACTTCAGGAAATTAGATGCCTAGATTTTGGCAAACTGTTCTGGGTGGGCTTGCATTTCAGAAAAAGTATCAGCCAATATTGAAGGAAGCCTGCCTTTGGTTATAGACCAATCATGTCATTTGTCTCTGACTTTCCATGCCCAAGATGGATGTGTTCTTCGAGAGCTCACTAGTAATTTACTCCACTTAGAGTTTGTCATTGCTTGGAGCCAAGAGCCTAAGCCCAGCAACTGTACAGTACAATCCAGAGCTGCGGCCTGGCTGCTCACCAAAAGTGTCTTGCAGCGGCACTGCCTCTACCTCCATTTCGTAAGAGAGTGGGGCCAGGTACAGTGGTTCACACCTGAAATTCCAGCACTTTAAGAGGCCAAGGTGGGCGGACCTGAGGTCAGGAGTTTGAGACCAGCCTGGCCAGCATGGTGAAACCCCATCTCTACTAAAAACACAAAAATTAGCCAAGCGGGCGCCTCTGATTCCAGCTATTCGGGAGGCTGAGGCAGGGGAATCGCTTGAACCCTGGAGGCAGAGGTTGCAGTGAGCCAAGATCACCACTTTACTCCAGCCTGGACAACAGAGCGGGACACTATATCAAAAAAAAGGGGGGAGGGGGATTCTGCCTGTCTCCTCACTTCCAGTCAGTCTGTCCATCTGTGTTATAAGATGTACCTCTCTGCTTTATTGGTAAACCAAAAGAATGATTTGATCCCTTTAAATATAGTAGAGTGTTCTGAGCCAGAGTGTTGGAATACGCATCTAAGATGATCCGTGACCCTACGCAGATCACATATACTCCCCATAGCTTGCTCTATTATTAATAGGTGGCCATTAAAGCCTTTTTCTGAAGACTTCTGCCACTCAGGTGTTATTTCAGAATCAGGAAACTCTAACCTTTAACATTTTCCTAACATTTATTTGAGTGAAGAAAAGCCTGACGCTCTTATTTTCTATGTTCTACATTTTGCTCAGAATAATGTTAATGGTCTGTCTTTTAAAATATATTTTTTTTTACTAAATCTCAGCTAATCCTTTTTATGTGTGTATTTTGTCTGATTTTCTAAGTATAGTGGTTTTGCCACATGCTAAAATGTGGATGGATCAACCATCTTCTTTAACTAGGTAGTCAAGGGGTTCTGCTTGCTACCACAGCACTTACCTGGCTTCAGTAGATATAATCTTAGGCTGTACACTTGAATTGCATTCAGTTGGGAACAAAAATTACCTTAAATGTTCTTCCTTATGTATTTAATTAAACTCAATTCAACAGACATTTATTGGACCACCGGAAACATGAAAAAACACTGTGATACTGCCCTAGTGAACTCAAAGAAAAGTAAAACAAAGCCCTGCCAGAAAGGGGCTTATTGTCTAGTGGGCTGAAGGGATAGAGGAGGAGACAGACTACAACAAGAGTTAGAGTAAGCAGCCCCAAGTTCCATGTTAAGATTGACCTCATAACATGGGGAATAATATACGTGTTATAAAATCAGTATAGCCATGCTGCTTGAGTTGAAAGGAAACAGCAGTAAGATTCAATTAGAAATGAATAGGAAATACTTCATTAGAGGACACTGTGCA
Organism: Rhinopithecus bieti; assembly: GCF_001698545.2. Taxonomy (NCBI): domain Eukaryota; kingdom Metazoa; phylum Chordata; class Mammalia; order Primates; family Cercopithecidae; genus Rhinopithecus; species Rhinopithecus bieti. The sequence continues at coordinate 1,876,956 of NW_016805139.1, read as the reverse complement.
GGAAGTATAGTTAGGAGAGCCAGATGTCAAATATATGAAGAAAGACACAAAAATAAGAATACATATGGCAAGTTTAGAAAATAATGTGAAGGTTGATTGGGCTGAACAGCATGTTTGGTGTGAGTAGAAGATGAGCAAGAATTAGTTGAGCAGGGGCATTTCTGGAAAGCCCAAGTATGTAGTGAGTGGCAAAGAGCAAAATAGTGGTGTACTGGGGAGTTTCGGGGAGTAGACAGGAGTATCAGGGTTTGAATCCTGGCGCTGCTACTTACTAGTTGTATGACCTTGCTTGCATGAGAGATTCTCTTTGAGCTTCAGTTTCCTCCTCAGTAAAACGGGGAAGGGAAAATAAGAGAATCTACTTTACCAGGTTATTGCAATAGTTGCCTCAGCTAAACCATTTTAAGTTCTTTGTAGGCACTCGATAAGTATTTATTAATAAGTACTCATAATAAGTACTCCAAATTTGTTGACTAATCTTTGTTCTAGAGTCTTGAAGTGGACATTTTTGACAGAAAATTTCCCAGTGGACCAAAACAAAGCTGGGTGTCAGTAATTCGTAACTCATTAAATCATTGAACCTAAACCCAATTTGGCTTTATGATCTGAATATATTAACTTTGTCAGTTAAGGATGCAAAGGAAAATTTAAGACATGTGGCTCCCTCAACTTGAAATTCTTGATACAGTTAATGAATGTTCTTCCAAAAAAGGTTGTGGGTGGGGGAGAAAAGGGCCAAGAAAATCCATTTACTTACAGCTTTTGGTGGTATGTAACCAGCAATTCATTCAAACGATATCAGAGGTACTGTCCCGAGTTCTGTATTAAGACCAACTTCATATTTGTGGACATATTTTATGTATAAATGTCCTAAGGAATCTAAACATATAGCAAACAGTTAATCCTCATGGATAAAGGAGAATATAATTTTATTGTCTGTGCTTTAGCTCTCTGTTATATAATACTCTACTTTTTATACAATCTTTATTATTTAATTTTATTTTTCAATTAAGAAATAATATTGTATATACTTACAGATTACAACATGATTTTTGACATATGTATACACTGTGGCATGACTAAATCAAGATAATTAACATATCCTATACCTCATTTTTTAACCTCATTTATTAAATATAAGAATATTTAAAGTCTGCTCTCAGTAATTTTCAAGTATGCAGTACATTGTTGTTAATCGTCGTTACTGTTATCCACAATAGATCTCCTCAGCTTATTCCTCCTGTCTAACTGAAATGTTGTATACTCTGACCAACATCTCCCCATATCCCTCTCACCAGTCCCTAGTAACCACAATTCTACTCTCTACTTCTATGTTTTTAACTTTTTCAAATTCCATGTAGAAATGAGATCATGCGGTATTTGTCTTTCTGTGCCTGGTTTATTTCACTTAACATAGTGTCCTCCAGTTTCATCCATGTTATGGCAAATGACTAGATTTCCTTCTTTTTTAAGGCTAAATAATATTTCATTGGGTATATAAGACACATTTCTTTCTTTCTTTTTCTTCTTTTTTTTTTTTTTTTTTTTGTTTGAGATGGAGTCTCACTGTATCACCCAGGCTGGAGTGCAGTGTCTCAATCTTGGCTAACTGCAACCTCTGCCTCCTGGGTGTAAGTAATTCTCTTGCCTCAGCCCCCTGAGTAGCTGGGATTACAGGCACCCACCACCACTCCTGGCTAATTTTTGTATTTTTAGTAGAGACAGGGTTCCACCATGTTGGAGAGGCTAGTCTCAAAGTCCTGACCTCAAGTGATCCACCTGCCTCCGCCTCGCAAAGTGCTGAGATTACAGATGTGAGCCACTGCACCCAGCCAGGACATATTTCTTTATCCATTTATCTATTGATGGACACTTAGGTTGATTCTGTATCTTGGTGATTGTGAATAATGCTTCAGTAAACTTGAGAGTGCAGATATCTCTTCCATGTACTGATTTCATTTCATTTAGAAATAGAATTGCTGGATCATGTGATAGTTCTAAGTTTATTTTTTTGAGGAACCACAGAACATTCTGTTTTCCATAATGGCTGGAATAACATTCCCACCAACAGTGTACATGGGCTCCCTTTTCTCCACATCCTCACCAGTACTAATTATCTTTTGCCTTTTTGGTAATAGCTATCTTAACAGGTGTGAGGTGATGTCTCATTACGGTTTTAATTTTCATTCCCCTGAGGATTAGTGATGCTGAGCCTTTCTTTATATACCTGCCGGTCATTTGTGTGTCTTCTTTTGAGAAATTTTTTTAATCTTTTGCCCATTTCTTGCAGTTTTTAAAATTTCAACTTTAATTTTAGATACAGAGGGTATATTGTTACATGGGTATGTTATGCCCAGGTAATGAGTGTAGTACCCAATAGGTAGTTTCTCAATCCAAATCTGCCTTTCTCCCCACCCTAGTAGTCTGTAGTGTCTATTGTTCCCAAGTTTATGTTCATGTGTGCTCAATGTTTAGCTCCCACTTATAAGTGAGAACACACAGTATTTGGTTTTTTGTTCCTGCATTAGTTCACTTAGGATTATTCTTTTGCCCACTTTTATTTGTTTTTTTGCTGGTGGGTCATTTGAGTTATACAATTTTTAAGTAAGAGAGAACCATAAACAGTTTTGTCTTGGGGATAATTTTTTAACACAATGATTTCCTTTTCATGTCAAGATGAGCTTGGAAAAAAAGGTATTGAAATAATTCAATCATAGTTTGCTAAATGAGAACATTTTGCTAATACTTTATGGGTTACATAAATAACATTCAACTTGGGAGATTTTTATAGTATTTTCATTTTGATTTCTTTTCTAAAGAATATTAATGTCAAAACAAGTTTTCTTATCGTTCATCTTCTAATCATTATACACCATAACATGCTCACTTGAGATCTACCAATTATTTTTACAACAGCTTCCAATGCAGCTGAGATGTGAACTCATGACAGATTTTTTTCAGTTTTTTGCGATTGAAGAACAGATTTCAAAATGACACATTGAACTAATCACAGGAAACTGGGAAGCAGAAATAGCAATTTTTCTGAACAGAAATTAATATTGGAATGATCAAGTCAGTCATTTTATTTAAAAGTAAAAACTTGGGTCACCAAAATCCCACTTAGAGGTCATCACCTCACACTGAAGACTAAGATAGAAGCGCCTTCTCAAGCGGGTCCCCATCCCCATCCTAGTTGTGGGCATCATCCTGTCCTTCAGACCCTACAGCCTATTGTCATCAACAGCACATCTCTGGCACTGTGATTAGCTCAATGTGCTATTTTTAAATCTACTCTACATGCTTAGAGCTCTCAAGCAGGTGGAAGACCCTTGCCTTCCCTTCCCAGAATTATGCAGCATTCTTTTCCTCTCTCACCCTCCTTCCACTCACATACCACACACACACCATTGTTTCAACCTCCCTTATAGGGTGAGCAATTGCTGTCTTGGTTTGCCTACAACTAAAGGATATCTTGGGATATGGAATTTTTGGTACTAAACTCAGGATATTGGGTCACACAGGTGAGGAGTGACGAGTGATGAGATAGTGAGGGACCTCTGGCTGTTCCTCATCTTATTCCTTTTTTTCTTTTGTTCCCTAAAATATTATTCACATAAACAAGGGAGAGAGGATCCTTTTACTGTTCAATTAGTTCTTCTCAAAAAATGTATCATTTTAGGGCATGATTTTCTTCATCTATTAACCATTTTCTGAAAACGTCCTAAGATTTATAAACCATAAAATGTTTATTTGATAGTATGTAGCAGAAATAGATGGACCTACTATTGAAAATTCTCTGTCAGTGAAACATTAGCACCTCTTAATAAAGAGAATACTTCAGTGATTTTTTTCTCAGAAAGGTGTCGAAATAAGTATACCCAACATTCTGGATAAGAATGTTCTCATGTAGCATCCTGTATATGAGTGAGAAGTGAACAGAGGCAAGATAATATATATGGAGCCTTGGAAATCTAGATGAGATTCCAGATGGATCTCTTCAATCCAAATCTGTCAACTCAGTAAAAACGTTTATAAAAATCAGTCAAAACAGCTGCCTAGCATCTGAATCACCTAATTAAATGCTTTATATCTCAACTAGTTGCTTTTGCATCTTGTAATAATGTCCCTAAGAGGCCAACATCATCAGAATAGATCCACAAATATTCATTTATACATTCACCTGTTTCTTAATTGAGCATCCAGTATGTGCCACTTGCTCTTCTAGACATGTTCTAAGCAATATGGCCTCAGTTCCTGGGCTTATGGAGTATATAATACACTGGGGATACAAAACAGAAAACAATAACCCAATAAATATGTAACCAGAACTCATAAAGGCTTTGAGAGAAAATAAATATGTTCAACAGCAGAGGTAAAAAACAAAGTGGACTTGTTGAAATCTAAAGGTTGGCACCACGCAGGCAGGAGTGAAGGATGATTCTGGGTAGAAAAAGCAACTTGTGTGAGGGAGGAACTTGCTTAGTAGTTCTAGTAATCTGAGGGAGGGGCTGCAATGGGAGCCTTGTGGGCAAAGGGCAGCTGCTGCTGAAGGTGACAGTCATTAATCGCAACAATTTTGTAAGCCAAGACAAAGGTTTTGCATTTTATATGAAATGTAATGAGAAGCGATCGAAGAGTTTTACACTTAGAAACTTAGATATGCAGTCCATTTAATGTTGGATAAAGATTACTCTATCTACCTTTGTTAAAACGACACGGGAATGTGAGAAAAATACCAGGGAGCCAGAAGAGGCTGCATCTCAGCATCAGGTGGATCCAGAATTGTTCTCCTCAGCTGTCCGGAGGCAGGGGATTGAGAGCTGAGGCTCTCAATCTGAGTATCTGCTTTGCTTACCCCTTTGCCTTCAGGGCTCCACCCTCATTCATCCCATGAACTACCAGAGATGATGATAAACTGCTCTGCCCCTACCAAATTTTATTCGTTTGGGACACAAAACTGACTTTAAAAGGTTAATTAGTATTACTGCTGCAAGGAATCAGCTCATGAAAAGCTATACTGCATTAAAAACTAGCAGGCTTACATTATTTATGGAAAACAGCTGTTCACAATGTCTGCTAAAGCTTCATTTCTTCCCATTTCCCTTCTCTCTATCTGGCACTTAATTATAATTTCTAGAAGTTGGTGTACTTTTTAGCTATAATCACGATTTCTGATCATATAGTTGGTGATGCAAACAGTGGTACCTAATGACTCCCTAGGCGTCAAATTATATTGAAAGACAATGAGCAATATCTAAGGGGTACCAACAACACTAATACTCCTTAGAATTTTTCATTTAATTCTTTGAAGAAAAAAACTTGTAATTATGAAAGTTTGAAATCCTCTTTATATAATATTTCTAAGGGAAAGATAAGAATTGTGTTTTCCTGAAAATCCTGTAAGAACAAATGATGTGCTCCAACAAGTTTCTCATTACCATGGTGACTTCTCTTCTTTTAAGTTCAACAAATCATTCTTAATACTTGATAGATGTTTAGACGGAGTCAAAACTTAGAGTCTGCATCTAGAAAATAAAAATCAAAGCCTCACAAAACATTGACACAAGGAATTAAATTTTACAAAACTGGCTAACTTTGGGCCCACTGGGGATGAGGGGAGGATTTATAGGTGTTTCAGTAGTACTTAGTGATTCTTTATTAGCCATATGGAGATGCTAAAAGTTTTACAACCAGAATTCTGTAGTTTTAATTTGTGGCAAATATCCTTGGACTAAGTCCTACTGAGCTTCTCAAATATTTCAACTATGACAAGCTTCAAATTTTTTTCAGAAAATATGACTTGTTCATATCTCGCTTTGGAAAACTGTTTGATTTGTTTATACTACAAATCAGAGAAGCAAGTCATCTCTTATTTTGTGATAAATTGTTTTTGTCATGTGTTTTCCCATGACTTTGGAGATCCTAGAGATTTCTACAATGACTTTTAGCCTAATCTAGTGACAATGAGATGAACACAATAAGAATTTTAAATAAAGTCAGTGTCTCACGACAGAATCATACCAATCTAGAGAAATGAGAAAATGGGGTAAGTAGATAAGAAAATCTAACTTCCTACTGTTGGAAAATAAACTATTTGAAGATCATGATGTAAGTAATATGAATACCAACTCAACCATGCTCTGTATTTTTTCTTTAACATTACATACTTTATTGCTTCCATTAATTGAATTTTCTAAGATTCTATTGAATTTATCAATCTATATTGTTTTAATTAAGCATATTGGTATTAATTTGCAGTCATTTATAGGTGACCAATACAATTTTTTTTTCACTTATTTTGGCAAAAGATAGATAATTCTGGACTCAAAGATCTCTAGGCATTGTTCCTGGTCATAACAGGTATTCAAGAAACATTGGTTCCCATTTCTGTACCTAACACCTTCTACACATTACAGGAAGAAAAACATGTGATCTTTGAAGAACTTAGTCTAGAGAATAAATATATGAAAAGGAGGGAAAATAGAAAAATTACATGCTGAGAAATGTGTACTGCTTGAGAACTCCTTAAGCAACAAAAGTGTTGTCGCTGTTAAAAGCAGACAGGTGAGGTTACCTGAGAAGAAACCCGTGCCTTGATGTTAATCTCTTTAGTATGAGGCAGGTCCTTAGGTACAAAACAGATGTGAACTTCTTGGTTTCTGTCACTCTTAATTTAACTGGCTAAATCAGTAATACGACTTTGCTTTTAGCCAGTTATACTAGACAGATATTTTATTGAGTACTCTTTGAATTTAGAAAAACAAAGGTTCTAAAATATCCCCAGTGATGTAGGAACTGTATGCAGTTGGAAGGACCCTTTGCAAAAAACTCTGAGGAATCTTGTAGATTCCTTGCAATGTGTTTGTTTTTGCTACCTGGGTTACATTCGTACTAAAATCCTTTCTTCATAGGAATAATCTTAGAGTTAAACAATTTTCTATTAGCCTTGTAACTACCTCCTCTCTACAAGTTTTAAGAAAATTCATTTAAATTAATTTTAGTATGTGAGATTGTAAGCAGAAGGCCCTGTAGATTTTGGATCTGTGGTAGCATGGGAAATCTTCTTTTTTTTTTTTTAAATAAGCCTTATTTTAGAAAAACAAATCTCTAGCTAGCTAGCTGCATAGACAGATAGAAGTAGACAGAGATATAGATATAGATATGGAGTAGACTCTAATATGTCTCTTTGTATATCTATGAGGAAAAGTAAATCTTAGTCTAATTCCTATGGAAATTAGACATTAGAATAAATGCTAACATACCTAGCACAGTTCTCTACTCTGCAGGTGCCCATAAGCTCTTGATTTTTTATTCATTAATTCTTCACCTAACCACCCAGGATTTATTAAACATTCTGTGCCAGGCACTCTGCTGGGTGTTAGAGATATAAAGATAAGTAAGTCTTGGTCCCTGTATTTAAAGACTCACAAACATCCTAAGGCTAGCTCCCATTCCTTAAGTCATGTGTATAGAAGTATAGAGAAATCATTATGATTATATAATTAATCAGTCCTATAAACCATATTTTAAAATCCTAACCTCATAAATGCTGACCCATAACAGAGGTTCCTCATAACTAGCTGTAAAACCATAAACAAGTCCTTTAATTTCTCAATGCATTAAGAAGTTTTATTTGTAAAATGTGGTACTGAAACTAAAATCCCTTTTATATGTGTAGGATTGGGCTGAGAGTGAGTATTGATTGAATGCCATGTTGATGTGGATGAAGAGAGGAGTTGAAAGCTTCTCGGTTAACCAACAGAAAAAAATAAAAGTTCGGTGGAATAAGACCAAATGGACAATGAACTGCCCACTCCCTAAACCTCCCACAGGCACATAAAGTGACTGCCAAAAAGTGCACTCTCCGTTGTCTGGGCACATGGAAATATCTGGCACAGTCTCTTATCCATTAAAATCCAAATATATTAATTAAGAATCTTGTCTTTGGAATTGAAAAACCAACTTCATGTGTTTCATGTGGCTTTAAACTGCAAAGTTGTCAATTTATAAGCCTGCAGTCGTGCCAAATGGAATATATAAAGTAGTCTAGTTTGTACTAGAAGTTTAATAAGATAGATGAAAATGGCCCAAGATAAGAACATGCAAAATCCAGAACATGAAAAATGCTCATTTACCCAGGATAATTTAAAATGTATACAATTGGTTAGATATAATTATTGATGAAATTAATAAAGAATATCAAAAATCCCATTAGGTAGATATTTGTTAATATTAAACACAGTCTTGTGACAGGAAATATCAAGAACAAGGACTGCATTTTATTCATTTTTTATTTAGATGGAAGTTTAGTGTAAGATTTGATACTCATTCCTAGTAACTGGTAACTATTTGTGCTCTCCTCCTTTTCTTACATTTAATGTTATTGTTTAGTGTTTGTCCCACTTTATGAATGACAATTTTTTAAGCTTTCTTAAGTCACCTTTGCAGAGGTCATATTTTATTTTAAAAAAAAAAAGTGTGCCTTTGTCTCATCATAGAGCTGAACAGAGTTCCTCGGGTGGGGTAGGAGCTTAACACGTATTTGCCACATTAAGTATTAATTCATTGGTGAAGGATTTCATAAATAAACCTAGAAAAAAAGATATCCACCAACGTATTACATATTTTTTAAAAGCAAGTTCATCTGAGAGGAGCAACTATGTCTTATCTTAAAACTTACAAAGGAAGTTTTTCTTTAAATGTAAAACATACCTCTTAATTCCAGAAAGACTGATCCTTCATTTGGCTTTTGTGCATTTTAGCCAGTCTTGGCTTTCCAAATCATGTTGAAAACAAACAGAGCATTTGTGCCATGTTTGTTGTTAACTAAGTAATAAACCAAGAGGCTTTAGGTAATTTTTTGAGGTCATTAACATGATGCAGTTAATCACCTTAGTTAAGACATATGGACATTAAAAAAAAAAAAACCCCATGCAAATGGTCCTTGAAATAAGGTTAAATAGATCTAATTTATGTTAAACTTTAATTAACCATATGCACTACTGTGTGATAATGTGCATGCATATGTTGCTTACGTTAATTGCTTTCATAAGTTAATTACTGCAACGCACTTTGGCTTCTGTTCTTTTAAAACTTAACAAATGTTCGCACCAGCTGTGGAAGTGATTGAAGGCAATAAATGAATGAGTAAACCATCGGTTTACTTGTTTAAATTAAATCTGCTATCTCAAGCTGTCCCATGTCTTAATACATTAGAAAAGACATTTGGGAATCAATGGTCATGTAATTCCTATTTTAATCACTGTTAGTCATACTTAAAGTAATAGGGACATTGAACTTTTACATTTGTTGGCTAACCTCTGCTTTCTAGAGTTAACTGGGCCATCGTTGACTATGGTTTACTTTTATTATAGCAGAATTGAGCTTACTTTCATATAATTAGATATTTGTCTGGTCCTTGTATAAAAGCATACAGACTCTGTCATGCCCACTTTAACTGGATTTTTATTTTTTTATTGCCCACTTTAACTGGATACTAAAGTTTGTGTTTAAAGAGATGATTTATATAGACAAAGAACTTCTTCTAAAAAATAATAGAATCCATATTTTATTGAAACTAAAGTTTACTTTTTATTACATCATTTGTCTCTCTGACTCTGTAGCATGTTGGCCAATATAGTGTGATAATAAATTACTACTAGAATACCTCATATGAAAACTTATATTTTTCTTGACTATTATTTGAATCACTTTTTTAAGAATCAAATTTCAAGATATCTGGTTAAAGATGGTGGGTTGAACACATACATTAGCCTCTGAGCCCCTTCTGAAACCACATCAAAATGAATATAAAGAGGTTTTTTAAAGATCCTAAATCACTGGGACACAAGAAATAAAAGAGAACACAAACAACCCTGGAAAGCATATGGACAAGTGGTAACTGACTTAGCAGAACCTAGAAAGTTAAATACTAAGTCAGCAGGTGGGAAAGCCAAGAAACAACCTGATTTATATTGCAGACCAAAAGGCGAGGAACTAGTGGCTCCAGGCACCTCTGGAAGTGGAAGTGAAGTGAGGCTAAAACAAAAGCCTTCCTGTAAATTTCCTCAAGAGGCATTTAGACACCCAGGGCCCCTTCCCAACTCTGCATGCGAAGTAATTGCCTCACACTTTGCCTCACACTTTGGCAAAAATTGGAGGAGGATTCTCTGGAAGGCCTGCCAGAGAGAGCTTCCAGATTGTAGTCCCCAAGGGCTAGAGTTGAGGGAGGAATACTGAACTGAAAACAGGCAGATAAAATGAAAGTTAATACATTACAGGTAAGCTCTCCCTCACTTGACTCCCAAAACACCCACCAGGCACTGGAAGAGCCTTCTCTCAGGAATCTGCAGCCCAAGAATAAACATCTGACTTCATAGAAATAAGGGCAGAGGGGATGTGGGGAGTTCCTCATGAAAAGACCCAGCCAGATTGCCCTAAAGCCCATCTAGCTAACAGAGCTTCCAATTAGCTTCGACTCTTCTCACTAGTTGGCTTATCTGAGGATGGAGTTTGTAAGGTCTTAATAATAGAAACATTGAATATGAATTATAAATCTGTCGGGTGAGTGAGAGCTGGGACATGGAAAATATGTGTGTGTGTGCGCACGTGCGTATGCATGTGTGTGATGAGCGTGGCAGGGAAATAAGGAGAAAGGGAGCTACATCCTCATCTTCCTAATAGGAAGACAATAGATGAAGCCTAACCCTGAATAACTGAGAAGCAGCAAATATGCGTCTTATTTAGATTTTCTTTTTTAAATCAGTTAGACCTGAAAGCAGTTGACTTGGGAGCAGGAAACTATGTGCCTCTCTCAATGATATGCACGTATCACTTTGACAAAAATAAACAATTTAAAATTATAATAGATGCTTACATAGTTTTCATTTTAAAAACAAACTTTAAAGGGAGTAAGAGAAAGCTGTTATTCTTTTTTAAATCAATTTCCCATACTTGTTATGTTGTAACTTATTTTCATGTAGATCCTCCTGATTATCTGCTATTTTAAGACCTACATAGCCTAGGAATTAGCATTTTTGGACGCCCTGTCCTACATCATCTCTTATACGTAGCTTAAAATGCATCTATATCCTGCATAAATTATATGTGGTATAAAATTAAAGACAGTTTTTGTAATGTTGCTTTTTGAACTATTATCATTTCAGGAAACTCATCTACTTTATGACTTATTTGTTAGCATTGTCAGCTTTTCTGTGCTGTATTTTATACTAAAACTGTTTCTCAAAATGCCTGAAAAATGTTTCTTGAAAATTCATTTAGCATTGTCTTTCTCAACTAAGAATATATCTGCCAATTGACTATGACTTTTATAAAACATTAATTATGTTGCTTTAAAACAGGTTTGAACATGAAAAACAAATTCAATGTCATTCTTGAGTAATAACCCTCAAGAAAACAAGACAGGAGAAAAATCTGAATTTTTAATAAGCCAATATATTTTGTAGTATGATAAATTAAAATCACCTTCAGATGCTCAGATTAAAAAAAAACTGGACAGAACTTACCATGTTAAGGATTTAAAAGTTTTAATTACATTAGGATTTACCTTAAGAGATTTTATGATAACTATAGGTAAGAGCCAAAAGGAGCCCCATGAGATTAGCCTTTCCTGGCTGGAATGTTTTATCTCTCTGCATCTGATTAGTTTCTATCATCTGTTGAAGGATTATGCCTTTGCTTCTGGCAGGATACCATCCATAATTCTTACAGGATGAACTTCCCAGTCTGTTAGCGGTGGAGGGGATGAGGGAGGTTAGGAGTCAGGACCCTTTTTCTTCTGGAGATTTGCACCTTGCTTCTAACCACATCATGTTAGCTCAGTCTCCACTGTGAGTACTGATTAATGATCTGTCATCTGTCACAGGTAATTAATTCTACTTGATTGTTTCAATTAGCTCTAGTGAGTTGACCATTACTTATCTTCCACTCCAGAAACCTAAATCTTGAGATCCTTAAAAAGTAAGTAAAATCATGCTGCAAAATATGATGTATAAATCAATTGCATTTCTTTGAATTATAAATTGCTACTTTCTTTGATTACATTGAGGTCATGTGTCTCCTAATAATAATAGTAGCTGTTTGATAGAGGATTTTACAGTTGACCTTTGCATTCACAAATACTGACTTATCATTACTATAAGCCAGTCATTATTCTAGTTTTAGGCAAGGTCCCTGATCTCATAGAATCTTTTTCTTGAAAGAGGCTATACAAGCAATAAACTAGCAAACAAATGTAATTAAACAAGTAAACAAATAAATGTATACCATCTCTGAGCCCAGGAGTTAAAGGCTGCAGTGAGCTATGATCACACTACTACACTCCAGCCTGGGCAACAAAGGGAGATGCTATCTGTAAATAATAATAATAAGCGATAAAAACTGGGTGTTTAAGGAATAAAGACATGTCAGAGGCATGAAGATCCTACTTTAGTTTGAGTTACGGGGTTTCTCTGAGGAGGTAACATTTGAAATGAAGGCAGATAATCTGCTGAACATACGTCTAGGGACAGAGTGTTCCATGCAGAGCCAACAGATAGGCCCTAAATTAATTACGGCAACCTATATATCTCAATGATGATGGTGATGATGATTGATGATGACAACAATGATAATGTGAAGAAGGAAGATAATGTTGATGATGGCGGTGGTGGTAATGTTGATAATGGTGATGATGGTGGTGATGACAGTGGTGATAGGTCGATACACAGTGCGTGGTGGTGGTTGATATCCTACATTTGTAATTGTAGCTCAATAAACTAAACAAATGCCATGGTCACACCAATTACGTAAACATATATAGATCCCCAAACAAAATTTACTTATTAGTGACAGTGAGATTCTTTTTTTTTTTTTTTTTTTTTTTTTTAGAATGAGCTGAGGCTGATTTATTCTGGAAATTAACTTTTTTATTTTTTTTATTTATACTTTAAGTTCATAGGGTACATGATGCATAACGTGCAGGTATGTTACATATATGATATACTTGTGCCATGTTGGTGTGCTCACCCATCATCTGGTCCAGACCCATCAATTCATCATTTATATCAGGTATAACTCCCAATGCAATCCTTCCCCCCTCCCGCCCTCCCCATCGATAGGCCGGTGTTGTGATTTCACCTCCCCGTAGTCCAAGTGATCATCATTTCAGTTCCCACCTATGACGTAGAACATGCGGTTTTGGTTTTCTGGCGTGTAGTTGCTAAGATAGATCATGCGCGAGCGAGTCGCGCTACAAAGGACGCAAACTCATCTTTTTGTATGGCTGCATAGTATTCCATGGTGTATATGTGCCACATTTTCTTAATCCAGTCGTGACAGTGAGATTTCTAAGGTGATCTGAACTTTGGCCTTTGGCTGTTATATCAGAAGTGCTTCAGATAATTGCCATATCTTTGCAGGAATCCCCTAATTTCAAAACTCATCTTTAAGCATTTCCCAAATTATAGGGACTAATCCTGTGCTAAAGGATCCTAGTACTCCATCTTGGTAACAGGCGGCTCTTTCTCTTTTGTCTGGGCTCTCATGGCCTGTATAGCTCAGCTATGTTGTTTCATTCCACTGATCAACATGTCAGTCAACTCCAAAAGCTTGGTTTTAAGCATCTCACTTCTTATTCTTGCAACTCACTTTAGTGTCCCCAATCCCACTGAATCTTTGGCCCATTGAAACCTCGAATACAGTGACACTGACAATACCCAATTCCTCACTCAGGTACTCACTTTCTTCTTTTAACTAGTATAAATTCCATGGACCTTCACTATGGCACTCCCTTGCAATGAATCCCCTTTCTCAACAAAACTTCCAACTTTGACTAAATCCATATATTGGCCTTGTCCTATGTTTTTTTTTTTTTTTTTTTTTTTTTTTTTTTTTTTTTTCCCTGAGACGGAGTTTCACTCTTGTCACCTAGGCTGGAGTGCAATGGTGTGATCTCGGCTCACGGCAACCTCCGCCTCCCAGGTTCAAGTGATTCTCTTGCCTCAGCCTCCCAAGTAGCTGGGATTACAGGCACCCTCTACCACACCCAGGTAATTTTTGTATTTTTAGTAGAAATGGGGTTTCACCATGTTTTCCAGGCTAGTATCAAAGTCCTGACCTCAGGTGATCCACCCGCCTCAGCCTCCCAAAGTGCTGGGATTACAGGCGTGAGCCACCACACTGGCCAGCCTTGTCCTATCTTTGTCTTGTGCCTGAGAAACTAAACATAGGGAAAATCACCTAATCATGCTGACTGGTATCCCTTTAAATTTGTGACCATGTGTCTCAAATGGGTCCTCATTCCCCTGCTAAGTGTACTTACAGCACTCAGAAGCAGCTGCATCAAATCTTCTCTTCTTTGCATGATTAGTCGTTTCCTTTCTCTTGCATCATTCTCACCAGCTTTTTGACATGATCTAATATATCCCTTTAAAGACAAAACAAACACCTTGGCTCTCTTATCCCCTTCCAGCTTATGCCTATTTCTCTGTTCCGCTTCATAGCAAAATTCTCAAAGGGATGGTCTCCACTTCCTTCATCTCCCATTCACTCTAATTCATTCCTACTGAGTTTCCACTCTCGTCTTCTCAATGAAACTGTTTTTGCCAAATTCAAAATCTTCACTGTACCAAATTCAATGGCATCTCATCTGCCCTCCTCTCACTCTACCTCAAAGCAGTATTCTATGCTTTGGATCCAGCATTCCAGATCAGCCTCCTTGAAACTTTCCTCTCTTGCATTTTAAGACTCTACACTCTCCAGGTTTTCTCTTCTCTCCTAGGAGAACCCTTCTCAGCCTTCTTAATAATCTCCCTTAAATGGTCTCAGTCAATGCTGTGTCTTCAAATCCCATCTCTTCTGATAATGCCCTTTTTTATTTGCTTCTCTGATCTCCAGACTCACAACTAGAAGCCTCTTTGACATTTCCACTTACTTGTCTGAGAGTCTTCTCAACCTTGGCACAGCCAAAACAGAGTCAACCAGAGTCTTGATGTCACCAAAAGAATCAGAGAATTTCCCTAATCATCTCATCTGAAATAACCTACCCACCTATTCTCTATCCCATTTTCATTTTTATTTTCTTCATGTCACTATCAGAAAGTTTTACTCACTTTTTTATTTTCTTGTGCTTGTTCTACTTTCCCACCAGAATGAAAGCTCTGTGGGGGCAAGGAGCTCATCTGACTTATTCTGGCTTTAGTCTCAGAGCACAATATGATGCCTGATTCATAGCAAACACTCAGCAAATATTTATTATAAAATTAATTAGAAAATGAATGAAAGAAAAATTAAACACTTCAACTTTGACATTAAATTTAATTCAAAGATCTAAGTGAGGGGTTTTCCTAAAATAAGGGAAGGTAGCATAGAATTAGATGTTGTATTAAAATGCATCACATGCAAAGTTTTAAATATATAAATTTATCATTTTTCCGATCTCTTACAACTGAAATTATAACCACAGAAAATATTATATTTTGTATTCTATAATTTAGTTATCTGATTTTTAAAATTAATTTATCTACTTAACTCATTAAAATATAATTCTGTAACAAATTCTTGGCTTTTGTCAAAATCTTTTTCTTGCCTCCCTCTTCCTCAACTTAAATTTCCAAACGTAATTCAATTTCTCTGAGCCTTGGTTTTCTCATCTTTGGGCTTGATGACTTCCAGTTTTCAAATTCTCTGACTCTGTCTTAACATTATCATCATACAGATGTGTTCTTGTTCATGGATTTGCTTGTCTCTGTAATTTGCTCACATTTTCATTTGTGTATTTTGCATAATTGAGATAGAACTGCGGCTGTAACTGTAACTGGAGCTATACGCGTCTCCGGAGAGCTGAGAGTACAAACAAAATAGCTAACTTATAAAAACAACTATTCATATTGATAAATTACACATACGAGCTGAGGATTTAAAAGAGTAAAGTAAAATTTTATTGTAGTAATTTACAAATAATGCTGTATAAAAAGGAATTAGTGCTTTACGAACCCAGAGATGCTTTAAAATTCTTCAATAGTCACTCTCTCCTCAATTTTTTTGGATATCCAGGGAAAGCAGGACTTACTCCTGTATGATATTCTGTAAGTCCTGGACAAATTCAGCTGCCAAATGAAGTCCATTTTACTTCAGGCAAGGAACTATGTCTTCCTTTGCTTGAACCAGCAAGAATCTGCCCTGAGGGACAGGATAACAAACCACCACAGGCATGCACCCACCAGAACCACATTTAAAGGAAAGTTATGCTTGCCTCTACCACGGAAGCATACGTCTGTAAAATATAGCACACATTACCAAAATAAATATAATTTTGATCAAGTTAAAGTATGTTTCAATAAAAAGTAATTTCCTTTTCTTCTGTAAGCTTTTTAGTAATTCTTTCCCATATCAATTTGGCTATGTAAAAGCAGATGAATTGTGCATCCTCTCCCAAAATGAAGAACAAAATTGAACAACCAGCCACACAAAGAAGTCCTCAGAAAGCTGCGTGCTCTCAAATTTGCCAATTAACAAGAGAAAAAATGTGTTACTCTTTTCAGTTCTCTGTTATTATGCATGTGTCAACCTCGTTTTAAAATAAAAATTGTTTTTATTTTACTTCATCAAATCAATTCAGGGTTAAAGATAATGGGAGTTTTTATTTAACTTCTACATAAAAGCCCAAATATATTTATGTAGACCCCAAGTTTTCTCAATAGTCTATCACCCTAATTTGACCATGATGGAGTTAATACTGGCTATGTAATCAAAAGGCATAGCTTTATCACTTACAATTGGGAAATTTGAGCATATCACTCACTCTTTCTAAGTCTGTTTTATTATTTTCAAAAAGTATCACCCTGCCCTGACCACCTTACAAGGTTTTTCTCATGAAATGAGATGATGCCAGATTAAAATACTTGGCATACAAATGAAAAGTTGGAAATCATGAGTAGAGAGCGCTGTGTCCCTAGGAACTAATTAATTCATTACTTAAGACATTAATTTAATAAACTAAAGCATTTCCTGAGGCACTGGGGCTTCAAAAATAAGTAGGACAAAAACATAGATTCATAGTTGCCTAAGCCGGGGAGTAGAGATGAGAGTGGACGCAAATGATCAGGGGACTTCTATTTGGAGTGATAGAAATGATTTCATAAGATGTGGTACTAGTTGCACAATTCTGTAAATGTACTAATATCAAAAAAATTATGCATTTATTTATGTATTTATTTATTTTTTTTCTGGAGATGGAGTCTTGCTTTGTCACCCAGGCTGGATTGCAGTGGCATGATCTCAGCTCACTGCAACATCTGCCTCCCAGGTTCAAGCAATTTTCCTGCCTCGGCCTCCCAAGTAGCTGGGACTACAGGCATGCACCACCACACCCGGCTAATTCTTGTATTTTTTTTTTTTAGTGGAGACGGAGTTTCACAATGTTGGTTAGGCTGGTCTCGAACTCCTGACCTCAAGCAATCTACCTGCCTTGGCCTCCCAAAGTGCTGGGATTATAGGCATGAGCCACCACACCTGGCAAATTGTACAATTAAAACCAATGAAGTTTATGGTTTATATATCATACCTCAAGAAAGCTTTTTTTAAAACATAAAGCATGGTTCCTACCATCAAGAAGGTTATAGTCAAATGGGGAAAACTGACATATAAACAAAAGAAGGCTGCAGTATGCTACAGAAATACGGATGTTGTTGTTGGCCTAAAGTTATACATAATTGAAACTTCAAGTGATTTAAGTATTTTAAAAGAAACGTTAAATACTTCTAACATTAGTACTACTGTTTCAGACCCAGAACAGATTTCGTGCTCTATTGTAAGACATACAACATCTAAAACTTGCAAAAACTCATTAACCCTGTACCACACTTGTCATATTTGAGACTGTATTTTAAGAAACAAGGCCTTGACACGTCTGGAAATGTTGCCAATATTGTCAATTTTGATGTTCGTTGAGCATTACAGAACCCTCAGTGCTTTTGGCGAGCAGGTGGAAGCTGGGTTGAGGAGGAGCGGCTGGGCCTTGGCACACTTGATTGCTTGAACCCAATCCCTCAGGGACATTAGCTGGCAGGGCTCCCGGATCATCACAAAGCAAGCAGGACAGAAGGGGTAGTTCAGAGCGGAGACTGCCAACCCACCATAGCTGGGGGCTCTGCTTCCACTCAGAGTGAGTCTGCAATTCCAGCCCATGCGTTTTTTCTCCAGAGACACTTTTCTGCTTTAGGGAAATGTAAAGGACACCCTTACTCTGGGTTTGAAATTGGATTTCCAACTCTGTCAAGCATCTTTTTTTGCCAGAAGTTGTCCTAGTTTAAATCCTAAGGTTCCAAACTTTTTCTTCAACTTACAAACAGGTCCTCCTTGGAGAGACATCTTTCCACTAAGCACCTGCCTCCCTGAACATGTATCATATATTGTTTTCTTCCAGTCTATTCCATACACCTCAGAGGAGAAATGCCTCATGTATGCTTCCCCACTGATTAATTTAAGCAGTCTTTCATTCACTCAACAGATACTTTTCAGGCCTTATTATCTACTCAAACTTGATGCAAGCCTATAAATCAGAGAGTATCTCCGGTACAGACCACATAAACCTACCTGCACATCTCCCAACTAAGCTGGTATTTGGCCCCTGGCTGCCCCACGAGCACGTGTTCCCTTAGCATAGAGTAGGCATTTCTTTCTTTTCACGTCTATAGAAAATGAGTGAAATGTAAAAATGAGAAGAAATATTGACAGCAACAATCATTTACCCATTGGTTTTCTTTGTTTTGTAACTAAATGTGAAGGCAGCATGTAAAAAACGTTTATTTTCCATGGTGTCTTTCTCTCTGAGTCATTTTAAGGTCGGAAAGAAATATTTGTTCTTCTTAAAACGCCTCTCTGGGCCTCAGTTTTCTCTCTTATAAAATGAGGTTGTTGTATTCATGACCTCGAAGCACTTTAAGCTTGAACATTCTTTGATGTTCTGAATCATACCCAAAATTCAGCCCTTTATTTCCCAGTGAGAGGTAGAGACTTGAAGCAGAATCAGAAAGGGCCTGCCTATTCCCAAAAAGAAGATTTAATAATTTGACAATGTCTACCACAGGAAACGGAGTCATTATGCATTATTACCATTATGCATTATTATTGAGATGGTTATTATTTCAGCCAAATTATTAACATTTCAGCAAGAAACTTTTTTGCCTGGCTCTGATATTTGTTTTCATGCACAGGATGGGTGTTGCCTAACCTGGCCTGAATCTTATCTGACTGGAGAGTCTCCCCAGCCCTACTCATGCCCCAGCAAGGGCTAAAACAGTCATGTCCAGTCACTGGTGATGCAATCACTGGGACAATAGGAAGACAGGCCAGGTGTGACTAGGATTCTGGGATGCTACCAGCTGTCAGTCAACACTACCAGATGGGGGCAGAGATGGCTTTAATATGTATGTCCTAGTAAACCGTTTTAGTCAGAATAATGAAGACCGCTCAGACAAATCACTTCAATTGCTTAATTATCTGCTTGCTCTACAAAGAAGCAGTATCAGGTAGCAATTAAGCACAAGGATTCTGAATGTGAATCTACCTGTGTTTGAGTCATGTCTTCCGCACATACTAGCTCTTAACTCTTAGCCTTAGTGTTCCCTATTGGTAAAGGGGGAATAACAGTAAAGTTGTTTTAAGGATTAAATAAGGTGCAAAGTATTTACAGAAATAGCTGGCACATGATAATCTGCGTTAATTATCTGTATGCTATGACTCCCTGTGGGAAAAAAAAAGTTTAAATTAAAATAAAGTCATAAAGGAAAAAAAAATTTAGATGAGTGAAAAAAAATATACCATAATATGAAGGACATTAGTGTCTAGTGGGGTCTTATTGAACAAAGATTCAGAAATCCCTGTTCCATAAGACGGTCATCGAACTGAAATATCTCAGTGAGTATGAATTCCCTTTCCCCGTCTAATATCCTCAATTTTATTTCTTTTGCCTTCTTTTTAAATTTATTTTTCTGTTTATTTTTTAACCTTGCCTCCTTCTATCTTCATGCGTAGGATGGGTGTTGCCTAACCTGGCCTGAATCTTATCTGTCTGGAGAGACTCCCCAGCCCTGCTCATCTTCTTCCCTTCCTTCCTTCTTTCCTTCCTTCCTTCCTTCCTTCTTTCCTTCCTTCCTTATTTTCTTCCTTCCTTCTTTCCTCCCTTCCATCCTTCTGTCCTTCCTTCTTTCCTTCCTTCATTCCTTCCTTCTTTCCTCCCTTCCTTCCTTCCTTCCACCTTTCCTCTCTCCCTTCCTTCCTTCCTTCATTTGTTCCTTCCTCCTTCCCTCCCTCCCTTCCTCCCTCCCTTCCTTCCTTCCTTCCTCCTTGCCTCCTTCCCTCCCTCCCTTCCTTCCTTCCTTTCCTTCCTTTCTTCGTCCCCTCCTTCCTCTCTTCCCCACCCCCACCTCCCTCCCCATCTCTTTCTTTCTTTCTTTTCTCTCTCAACTACTGATTGCTGGTTTCCTTCTCCATGCCAGGCACTCTGTGGATCCTTGAGATAAAGTTGGGAAACAAACCAACATTGTTCTGACCCTCTTACAGTCTAATGCAGGGAAAAGTTAGTCATCAGATTACCTCACTAATGAATGTGTAAATACAACTTTAGATAAGTGTTCTGAGCAAACACAATGTTGTTTTGTAAGGGCATATGTCTGAAACACCATGCCTGTGAGAAGCTGTGAGAGAGTTTACCCAGCCCATAGGAGGAGAAGGGCATTTTCTGCTAAAGCAGTAACTCCTACAGAGAACCTGTGACCAGCGCTGCCGCTTTAAGAATGTGACTGAAGCTCAGGGAGGCAGGTAACAGAGGTGCTAAGGCTCTCTACTGAAGAGATTTCAGAGAAATAGAACAATATCTAGCAAAAAGTTGCTTTGCCTTATATATAACCAAACAGTATTTTATGATTTATTTCTAAATAAAAGTTTATTTTTCTTTTATAGAATCACACATTTTAAATACGTAAATGTTATTCACTGACCTGGAGTATCCAAATTAAACCTATTTCTCTTATTCTGCATAAATTAATGATAATATTATTATCAGTAATTGCCCCCATACATAGCCAAACATGCGTCGAGAATGGTATGATTACTCTGTGTAAAAATTGAGAAGTTGAATCATTCTTGACACCTTAGCTCCGTACCTGCCAAGTAGACATCCAAAAGAGGCTCAAAAATATATGCTACAGATAAAAAATTAAAGAGACTGACAGATAAAAGAATTAAAGAAAGCATAACCTCGGTGGCAGAGAAATTCTGCTTTCAGTACACTAATTGCCTTTTAGCTTTTCAGATTATTTTGGGAAAATTTGAATACAGAAGTGAAGCTTCAAAAATATCTGAGCCTTCTGAGGAGAAATACAAGTTTCTTTCATAGTTTTTCCTCCCATGTTCACTGTGGTGCTATGCGATCTCTAAAGTGATATGGAATGACTGCAGTAGGGGCAGTGTCTAAACCTAACATGTCGGGTTTAATTTGCCAAAAAGTTTATCACTTTGACCTTGGCCTGCATCTATCTGGATAAGCATATCTGGCTGATTTCAGGAAGAAAATGGCTGTAGTTTTAATGAAAAATCACCTTTTTGAAGTTTGTCTTTCACTTTATACTGTATTTGGCATACTTGGCTAGATTTCACCAACTGTTTAAACTTACAAAGCTGAACTGCTCTGAGGGGAGATTTGGAAATTAAATAATGGATTTTTTTATCCTTTTCATGATCATTCCATTGATGCAACTAAAGGCAATTCACCATTAAAACAAACACAATTTCTTTTTATTTGCTACTTAAATGTAGCCTGCACTGTTAGTGATACATGTTATTTTCTCACCCTTTTTTAAATTAAATGTATGGTTCAACCATTTTTCAAAAGCGTCAGCCTCTTATACTGTCACTGAAAGATGATCGTGCCCTTCCTTGTGCCATAGAGAATCTGCATAAATATATCCTAAACTACAAGCTATTGTTGAGGATCTACCACTTCAGATAGGGAATTGAACATAAAGAATTTGCTAATGTCAAATGAATGCAAAGCTGGTCTCTCTGTGATGAGGCTTATTTTTAGTTACTAACAATTTTTGAAGCCTAAATTACAGAAAATAGCAATCATTTTCTAGTGCATTGGCTCTTAAAATTAATCAGGCAACTGGGTGGATAATAGCATATTTTTATTAATAACCTACAGAAACACCTGTACTTATTCATTAGAAATCTTCGAAATGATATTCTAGTCAAAAAGTGTCAAATTATCATTTGAAAATTATTGAATAAATTCTAGGAGTAGTTTATTACTAAGAGTGAGTTAAATACCTTTTCAGCACATTCATTTGAGGAGATACAATGGCATAGTGGTTAAGAGCAAAAGGTACCCAGTTAGACTACCTAGATCCCAACCTTAGTTTCAATAGCTACTAGCTGTGTGATCTTGAACAAGTTACTTCTCTGGGCATCAGTTTTCTCATCTGTAAAATGGGAATGATATTAGCAACACACAATGACTGCTAAGATTTAGCTCCTACTTTGCAGAAGGCACTGTTCTACATGAGCAAGAGAGAGAATGACAGATAGATTTTACATGCCTAGTACTCTTTTAGGATCAATTGTTCATTTAAACTTCACAACAGCTGTATAAGGCAAAAAGTATTATTTCCCCCCTTTTACAGATAAAGACCCTTGGAAACCAAGAAGATAAGCAACTTGCCTGAATTTATCAGAGAAAGTATCAGAGCCTGAATTTAGACCCAGAATGTTTAGCTCCAAAGTCTGTCTTCAGCCACTACTCTACAATGCCTGATTCACACATCAATATATAGTTGTTATTTAATGAAATGATATAGATAAACCACTTAGATCATTGCATGGTTCCAGTAAATATTCAATGAGCATTCGTTACTATTATTAGTTTATGTATTGTCTTCTTTATTGCATTAAAGACTTAACTTTCCACTAAGATTTTTTTTTATACCCTCTTTTGCCACATTTTGTGAGATTTGGTAAGATTATCTTGGGGTCAACACATAATAAAAGGCATCACACATTTTTT
Organism: Rhinopithecus bieti; assembly: GCF_001698545.2. NCBI lineage: Eukaryota > Metazoa > Chordata > Mammalia > Primates > Cercopithecidae > Rhinopithecus > Rhinopithecus bieti. Next base: position 1,853,894 of record NW_016805139.1, on the reverse strand, counting down.
GTTTCTAATAATTTCATGCACCAGAGTGTCAAACAAATCAAGGTCAATTTTTTAAAAAGTATTCATTCATTTTTTTTACAAATACTTATTGAGCACCTACTACATGCCCGATATTATTTCAGGACCTATTCTAAGGCATTCAGCAGAGAATAAGACAAAGGCCTATCTCTCACAGAAGTTACCTCCTAGTGAATCATTTTGTCATTAACTGAATTCAAACTTGAGCCTTTAATCCTGGGAAATAGTGCTATAACTAAAATTGAAATCTTTCACTGTTAAAACACTTGGGACATTAGCAGGAAGATGTTTACACAGCCCACAGCCCTCTGTGTCACTGGCCTTTCTTCATGGGCTTAAGAAAACTGCTTCAGAGAAAACCTCTGAAAAACCTACCACCAATCTATAGCAGCCTACCTCAAACCGGCAGCTGAAGGACAGAGCAAAGACATTCCAGGATCTCTGAGAACTGTATCCATAAATAAAGCCCATTCAAAAAGGAGGCACTGATCATGTTTTTCTCCACTGGAACATGAGTGGATGTTTCACAAGTCACCCATTCTCCTCATTGCTGCGTGGTGAAAGCCACAAGTTCCAAAATAGATGCTGATGGTTTCAAATTCCTGAGGACAGAATTTGATTCTTATTCCCTTAAGTTATTTTTCTCTTGCTCTCATCCTTTCAAAAAATATTTCATATTCTGCTACTATCGATATCTCATGTGAAATAATCGTATTAGTGAAGGCTTTTCATATCAGATTATATCCTTTGAACATACAAGGGAAAAACTCATTATTGTAACAATATGATCATTCAAGATGATTTTTTTAGCCGTTGTATTATTTGAAGGCAAAATGAGTTTGTAAAAAAATATAATTTCCTACAAATTTAAAGGAAAAGCATGTGCTTCTTTTTTCCTTTTCCTTTTTTTCTTTGT
>NW_016805139.1:1834698-1850703 GCF_001698545.2 Rhinopithecus bieti | reverse complement strand
TTTTTTTGAGATAGAATCTTGCTTTGTCACCCATGCTGAAGTGCAGTGGCACAATCTTGGCTCACTGCAACCTCTGTCTCCTAGGTTCAAGTGATTCGCCTGCCTCAGCCTCCTGAGCAACTGTGACTACAAGCACACGCCACCATGCCTGGCTAATTTTTAAACTTTTCAGTAGAGACAGGGTTTCGCCATGTTGACAGGCTGGTCTCGAACATCTGGCCTCAAGTGATCTGCCTGCCTCGGCCTCCCAAAGTGCTGGGATTATAGGCATGAGCCACCGCACCCCACCTGATATATGTATACATTGTGAAATTATTATATCAAACAAATTAACATATCCATGTTTCTTTATTCTGCAATACTGGTGTAGAATATTCTTAAGAGACTGAGGAGGAGAAAAGAAGTACATATATTGACCACTCACAAATTTTAACATTTAATGTCATTTAATTCTCATAACGACTCTCTAAGTAAGTACATGTAACCCTCATTCAACCAAGTGAAAACAGAGATTCGGGAGAGCCATGTAACTGTTCCACTTTCACTGACACATCAGAGCCAAGACTAGACCAGCTGGTGTCCAAAGGTCATGTCTTCTCACAAACCACAGTATTTTACTTCAGGAGTGGTCATGCAGATATCCGTAAGACCACTGCTGTTCAAGAGAAAATAGTTCCAAACAGCCTTTTATAGAACCAATTGCTACATACATCACAATCATATTAACATGAAAAACCATCTATATGTGTTCCTATAGTTCATCAAAAAACTATCACAACAATGTTAAAGCAATTATGCCTCTCAGATGAAGTGTTACATTTTAAACAAATTACTTGATGATTCCATTAAAAGGAATAAAAATAATGTAACTGACACAGATGAGATTAGCACCTTTCCCCATTCATTTTAAGATATACCTTTTAAAGACATCATCATCATCATCAAATCATATTACACACTGTAATTCCTAGAAGAGCAGGATTTGGACTGAAAACAAAACTAAGTTATAAGCAAGACTTATTGCTTATTTAATACATCATAGACTGCTATAGAAGTGTTACGTTTTATGTAATGATTAGGAAAATCTTTGCATTAATTTGTAGAAAAAAATAGAGAAAATCGAAAGCCTACAAAAAATTTTGTACAACTTTCAATTTAACTATTTCCTCTAAGAAGCCAAAGACACCTTTATTTCTTCTCTGCCTTAACATTCAGTCTAATTGAAAAAGCTAGGAGACAAGGAAATAAATATGGATTTGTTTAATGGTAAAGTGCTTGATATTGCTGTTAATTATAACTTGGTTATTGAACAACTTGCATTCAGAAATCTTAAAGTATCTCAAATATTTATCTCATTTACAACATATGGGAGAGGAAGATTCCTTTCTCTCATTTTCCCCCATGATAATAAAGACCAGCGAGGGGATGTTCAGAGAGTTTCACAGTGAGTTGTTTAATCATGAGCAGTCCCCAGACTTTTGAGTCTGATGGTCTTCCAGTCTGGCAATCTCACAACTCTTCATATTCCTAGCCTTTGCACTTTTAGTTTTCCATCAGTGATTATTTTAACCCTATCCCTAGATGACTGACATCCATAACAGCCTTTGAACCTCAGCATTAACCACAGCTGTATTATTGAGCTCACAAGGCCTTCTATGTAGGCTCTCATGGATAATATTTAATAATGATGATGTACAGGGGAAAAAGGTAAAGAATTTTTCTAACATTGAAACTAATGCATATGCTTCACTTAACATGCTATTTCTCCTGAGCTTTGAATATGAAATAGGCATTGTTTCACACTACAGATTTGAGGTCAGGCAGTTTTTAATTTACTCTTTTCATGCTAAATTTAGAGTATCTAAAGTTATTATCAACATCAAAAAATATTTATTCAGACTATACTTTATAGAAGAAGGGCAGAGTTTGGACTGATAAACATAACAGAGATACAAGCAAGACTTATTGCTTACTTAATAGGTCATTTTCCATTTTAACTACTTTAGAGGTGTTAAGTCTGTTCTTAGCCGCTGGTTTGAAATGTCTAAAGCTCAGCAGAGTATCTCTAATGAAACACGAATGGAAGTGTTGAAGGGTTTCTTACTCTTAGTATGAAATTCAATTCTGATAGATATAATTGACTGCTCCATATCCAGAAACATTATCTGTTTATCTTTCTGCATTTCAAAAGGCAGAAAAAAAAAAGTTGATTTACCTTATAAAGAGATCTCATGGCATGTATCTATATGTCTCAGTCCATCAGTCAACATGTCTATCAAGAGTGGCCATGTTTATTCTGTCAGATATTAAATAATGAGATTTATTGTTGCAGCCAGAGGACATATCTATTTGGAAAGTCATACAGATAAGTGACATGAAGATAGAAAGTTTATAGTTCATTTCTGTTTTACTAGAAACAATTACAGAATACTTTAACTAGAACTTTGGCTTCTGTACAGTTTAGATACAGTAAAATGTTTTTTGAAAACATTTTAAAAAACAGTTTCATGAAACTCTTAGGGATCCAATTATAAAATGTTGTGGAGAGCTACTAAACGTGCTGAAGTTTTCCAGAAAACAAGCGAAATCAATTAATGTAGCACCACTCAGTTTAAAAAGGCAATTTATAACTTTTCCTACCAACTCAGGCCGGTCAAATTCCATTGTGTCAAATTTTTTAAATAATTGTAGGAGTGAACTTTGATTAACAATAGGCACAAGATTTTGAAGGAAATGTGTTTAAGGTTTCGTCTCCTTCTTACTCCCCACGCCATTTGAGGTCATCTTATGAGACTAAGAAAGGAAAAATATATTGGGCTTTCACAAATGGCCAAAGATCTTTTTTAAAAAACCAGCTAGCTTGGATTACAAATTCAAGCTGCCTGTCGTTACTATACTTCACAGTTAAGAATCATGAGAACAATTGTTTCCGAATCTTCTGGCTGACTCCCAGGGCCAGAGGTGAGCATTGAGTATCTTTCTGTGGATTAACATATAAACTGTTTTTATTGAGTTTTGGCTTCCTTTCTCTCAGTGGAACAGAAAAGAAGAAAAAAAAATCTTTTTTCTTTTAATGAATTTATGGTCAGTATAAATTTTCCTCTCAAGGTATGTATTATAAGAAAAAAGAAAGTGGACATTGATTTTATAGTATTTTCTATACTTAAATCTATACCCAAGTAATGTTTGTTTTTTTTTTTTTTTTTTTTTTTGAGACGGAGTCTCGCTGTGTCGCCCAGGCTGGAGTGCAGTGGCGCGATCTCGGCTCACTGCAAGCTCCGCCTCCCGGGTTCCCGCCATTCTCCCGCCTCAGCCTCCGAGTAGCTATCTATATTTCAGTATTTAGGTTATTTGTTGTACTAATGGATTAACATATGCCAAGAGTTCATTACCATTTTCTTTAAATAGATTCATAAAGGGAAGCCTGAAAGAGCTTGAATTTTATAAAGAGAAGATGAAAATTTTACATATGATGACTTTAACTGATGGTAATATTATCTCCTTGAAATTTCTTAGGATAGGATGGAAGCAGATTTGTGGATCAAAGGAAGTTTTAAACAGCAAACAAATGCACATATACTGTCTTGTTGGAGCCCCATTCTCTCTGAAAAACACTTTTTTTAAACTTTTTCACTCTTTTTTGGTTAGTATTGCTATTGGATCAAAATCAAAGTAGTGTTCCTTGATTGGCAATGTTCATACTTTTTTATATTCATTCAGGAAACAGCAGAAAAGAACACTTATTTTTAACTCATTAAAATTAAAACTCAGACACAACATCTTTGGCTTTCTCAAATGGATGCTGAAGGCTGGAAAGTTGAGTCTGGCTGCAACTAATATTAATTTTCCACAGCATTATATAAATCATCTGCTGTCTCACAGAAAATATAAATAGTGGAAAAATTATTTCCTCTTTTGGAGATATCATGGCTTTTGGCTCTCATGATCTAGAGCCAAAGGGTGCAAAATAGAATTACATGTAGCAAATAGCATTTCCAACCATGTTAGGTGGAGCAAGACCCTTGGATCCACCATGTTGAAACAGAGCCTCCCATGCAAAGTGGTGAACAAGGACAGCTGTAAATATCCCTGTAATACTTCTGTGTCTCTCCCATTTCTATAAAGTAGATTATGAAACATCAACATCAATAAATGCAACATTTTTCTGAGCTTATACTCCATATGCGTATTGTAGTGCCAATATTATAAACTGTAGAGAAAATTTTTAACTATGTGAGTATAGCTTTAAACATTTTCATATTACACTCATTTTCATATATACCTCAAGTCAATATTTGGTCATATTCAATTTTGGCATTTTTGCTCAAAAGTGCCGAAATTTTGCCCTGAATGAACATATGAATGAACATCTCTTCAATGGTTAACACATCACTCTTTCCGTTCTCTTTCACAAATCATTATGGGAATAAAACCAGCTGCTGCTCCCACCAAAACTACACTGGGAAGCAAGAAGAACATTTCCCTTGCCCTTTCCCTCTCCCAATTATCAATTTAATAATTTGGTTATCAATTTAATGCTATATTTAATCATGTAAGGAGAACAAAGTTCTTCCCTTTTTTTCAAAATGCTATACCCTCTCAAATAGTTTTTTATTTAAAACTCTCTTGTACAATCTTTTCATTCAAAACTCTCTACCCTTTTCAAATTTTCAAAAGAGATGGAAAAAAATTGCTTTTGTTCCTTCAGGAGAAGAATTAGTATAAGAATATCACAGAAATTTCTCTTGAATTATTTTCAATAAGGATCCTGGAAAGCCACATCACTAAAATCAAGAATAGCTAAGAAAACTAAGAATTGTGCCTGCTGGAAATTTGATCCCTTACTGCTTTTTTTAAAAATCTGTCTTGATAGCAGTTTGTAATAATAACTGGTAGCGTATTCAGTATTATTTCTTCATGACATGCCACTAGCAGCCAATCTTGGTAAACAAACTGATTAAAAGATTATCTGTCACCCAGGGTTTCATCATCCTCTACAGTGACTCACTTGTTTGGAATCAAGGCACAGTCTGAAGTCACTGAATGGAGTTGATGAAGCTAATGCTTCACAAATAGAAAATGAAAATCGTCTGAAAACCAAGGAGAAAATCCTCACTGATTATTGCCAACTCGTTGGTAGAATTCTAACCGTATGGTCTCCATGCATGAATCACAGGAACCATCAGTTGCAGCAGAGCCCCTCAGCTGTCTCACTTCCTCCAGTGGCATGAGTCTGCTGCTGTACCTTGTATTCACCTGGTGACAGTGATGACAAAGACGCTTACACCTGCTGCAGTGATGGGCACACAGGCGTGAGCAGTCCTTCCACAGTTGTGTGTGTGTCAGAGGGCATTGGAGGGGAAGTGAATTCCAAGGGCTGGAGCAGTAGAACCATTCCAATCCAGCGTGATCTGTCTTGAATTCTAAGAATATGTTTTCATAACTTGGAGGAGGGCCATATCATGGAAGGGGAAAACCCAAATATTGACGCTTTTTGCCTATCATGATGTCATAAGAATTAATCATCCAAATATAACTTTCTGGGCTCTACAAAAGGTCGTGTGAAATCAAATTTCTATTAAAAATTAGATTAGATATCTGATCCCAAGCCCTCACAGCAATCTTCTCTGGCCTTTTTTGTTACTGCTGCTTAGAGCTGAGAATGTTGATTGTTGTTTTCTGAAAACTTTAAGCCTGATTTCTAGTTCCTCCTTCCTTTTCCCAAATCCCAAAAAATCAATGTTAAATCAACTTGAGGATTTTCACATACAAAGGAAGTATTTGAACATGGAACAAGTGTGGATATTCTCCCGATGATCAGGATTTTTTACTTTCTTGTTCTCAGATCCACTCTTGCCCCCCGCCAAAATTATTCTGTTAAATTAAATTAACCCCTTAGCCTTCTTTTTGTTGTTGTTGTTGTTTGATGTTTTCTTTGTTTGTTTGTTTTTTGGTTTTTGTTTGTTTGTTTGAGATGGAGTCTTGCTCTGTCGACCAGGCTGGAGTGCAGTGGCGCACTCTCAGCTCACTGCAACCTCTGCCTCCCAGGTTCAACCAGTTCTCCCTGCCTCAGCCTCCTGAGTAGCTGGGATTACAGGCGCCCACCACCACACCCAGCTAATTTTTTATTTTTTAGTAGATAAGGGGTTTCACCTTGTTGGCCAGGTTAGTCTTGAACTCCTGACCTCAGGTGATCCACCCCCTTAGCCTTCTATTAATAATACAAAAACATATGTCCTCCCCTAAGATACATAACCTTTCAGTAATTATAAAAGTATATACCTATGCTCAATTTTTATTCAATGATGCTGTTTTTATTTTATTTTAATCCACAGCTATTTTCCACAAAACATCCTATAGAACAATTACTTTCTTAGAGATTAGAATTATGTATTATATACTTAGAACAAGGGCAAAGCTTAATTCTTAGTACATGGCAAAGCTGATCTCATTCCTGAAGAGTGTGATGTACTTCTAGAACTTCATCTTCTATCCAAATCCACTGAATTAAAAGAGATTGAGGGAACTGAGTGGAAAAGTCATCAACATTTCACTAAATAAAATGAAAGTCATCTCTCTGAAATTAGTTTGGCTTTTACAACTCTAGCTAGATAGAAATGTTTATCCCTGACACACTGAAGTCATTACTTAAGAGCAATTGTGCATTTGGGGGGAAAAATGGCCATTGTAAGTTTGCAAAGTTGAAGGTAAGAAGGATGGATGGTGAAATGGAAGCAAAGGATTCAGTAAGATTAGTATTGTTGGATAAGGATAGTTGATGTGTCACACAGCAGAGCCAACTTCAAAGTTTGACTTCAAAGAAAACTCTCCAGGAAAACACACTTGTGCATGTACACACACATACACACACACACACACACACACACACAAAGCAAACACAAACACTTGGTAGTTTCTCCCTTTCCTTTGTGCTAACAACTTTTCCATTCTACTTGGTCTAGGATTTTCTTTTCCTTTTTGATATGCCTGAAGTTTTGCATCCTTGAAAACAAATTTTATTAGACATGATACTGGATTCAGTTTAGACCTTGTTTTGTATGCTTCCTAGTACAGATAGCTCATAACTTCTCCTTCTAGGCCACAATAGTCTAGAATCTGTCTTGCCACTGTTAGGAAGCACCCCAAAATTTTAGAAAATATTTTATAGTGGTGTAAAATTACCTTAATAAAATCAGAAACTCTATAAAATATTTTAGCCTTTTACACCAATGCTAAATTCTAAATCTAATTTCATGTTGTAAATTATTTTCTAGCTTAAGCTGAAAAGTTTAGACCTCAGGACACTCAAAGCCAAATGATCAAATTCTACCTTCTTTGAAGTGCTCTTTCTTGGATAGTAACTGCTTCTTTCCTCAGTAATTTTCTAACTAGCAAAGTTCTTGAAGATCTTTCTCAGGAATCTTCCCTACCATTCACCGCTTCTTTATCATCCTGCCAAAATAATTTCTTCACTGGGACTTTTTGCTATAATTAGCTCAATTTTGTTGTTTTAACTCAAAAGTAATAAACTCACATGCTACCTCTAGATTACAAATTCCAGAAATACAGATTGAACTCTTTCCTGAATTTCCTGTTTTTCCTGAGGATCCAGTAATGTACCCTTGAATGCAATAAATGCTTACTCACCCTCTCTGGTAGGCTGTTTCCATCTGATTCTGTCGTTCATCCGTTCTGTGATTATTTGTTAAGTACCTAGTGTGTTTTGAGCACACTGTGTGGCTCTAGATACACACCATGTAGTGAAACAGACTTGGTCCCTGCCCTCGAGGACCTTACAACCCCGTGATGAAGCCCACATAACAAGAAACTTCTCTGGACACACATTTTATCCAGTGAAGATGTTTTTTAAATGTGATTAATTAACATGTTTTCAGGTGAACTTCAGCCTGACTTGCAGCCAACTAGCTCCAAACCAAGATTTCTTTCTTGTGAATAGCAATTTAAATTGGCAAATTGTGAATCACAAGATCTTTCTAGCCCTCACTAAATGTGATAAAGCCATTTATGTTGAACCCAGCCATTTGGTTGCTTTTCATAATGTAGGAAACGACATCAACAAATTGTAAAATGTTTAATGACTGAAACAACAATTACACTTAAATTCCTTTTCAAATCCAATGAATCATACTAACCTGTCACCTCTGTCCCTCTCCCTCCCCACAGAATAAGAGCTCCTCTCTCAGGGCAGCCCCCACCAATCCCTGCTGCCTCCTTTAAAATCCCTTCATGCCCATCCCTTCTGTAACTAAGAAATCTTGGACTATTTGCACCAAGTTCAGGAAACACGAAGAGGACTCACATTTTTAGTTGCCTTTGGAGGCAGCTAAAGGAGTCAGGAGTGGAATGAGACTTCCTCAAGATATGCACGTTACAGAATTTTGACTTTTAAAGGTTGAGAATGTACAAAAACTTAAAAGAAAAAATGTAAAGAAAATAAAGAGAGGCAGTATGGTAAGAAAATGAAGTGACTGGAGGAGACAGCACAGCCAATATTTCACCCTGGACCCCAGATTTTCCCTTGGGTGATTTATGAAATTTCAACTAACCAACTACCAACAAAGAACAGTAGCAAAACTGAGTCAACAAAAGGCCCTTGATACTTAAGTTCAGATTCCTTGGCAATCTTCCAAAGTTTTTCTTTGGCAGAACTCAGCACAGCCACGTAAGAATATGTCTATGTCTTTGAGTTCATCTTCATGTTCTTTATCCAGCTTTCTTATCTGTGACACAGAACAAGTTTCACTAAAACCATATCAAGCTTCTGGTTCCAACTATAGGTCTGTGTTAGAGAGCCACACCTGAAAAATCAAGCATGTCAGATGCAGACCTGTATGCCTTCAGTGCTGTTCAAGAGGAAAGTGTGAGTGCTGTGGGAGGAAGGCAGGAGGAGGAGCCAGATGCTTGGTAGGGGTGAAGGTAGATGGAGAAGAATGACTAAAAGTAAGTGCAAAATAATGCTGCAGGAAAGTGGTTTGAGATAACTAAGGCAGCATTCCAGTGTATCCACTTAAGGAAGGGTTGTTAATACAGCTATACTTTTGTGGATAAGAAATTAACTTACTGTATAATTGCATTCTTGGAAGATCTTTCAAGACTCTTCTGTGTGTGTGTGTGTGTGTGTGTGTGTGTGTGTGTGTGTGTGTGTTGATAAAAACTCTCACTTCTAGTAAACTTAGAATAATAGGCTATGTCTTGCTAATCTGTCTCATCGGTTATTGGAAAACTGTTGATCTGTAGTCAGGGGTGGCAGGAATTTATTTGAAAGCATGATATGACTACAAAATGTGCATTTCTAGATATGCAGCCCTTCCCCAAACAGACTTGGCAGAATAAGTTAGTTTAAATGGTTGGTTCCATCTGTGTGGTAAAATTGCGTCTGACATCTGTTTAAAATGAGCACATGATGCTTGAAAAAGAAGGGAAAGCCTCACTGTTGCACGTGATGGAATCTGGGGGCCGTGGCCCTCGTGTGTATGTACAAGCTCACAGCTCACACGGTTCGCCAGTCTTGTCAGCTGTTACTACCTTTTTATCTGGATCCTGTTAACTTGAGATTTGTTCTTAGCTTATGGAAAAGGTCTCCCTGTGTTTTCTTCCTCCAGATAGGAGAAGTCTCTTGGCAGAGTTCTTCAAAGGCAGTTAAGTCAGTAGCATCATGGAAATTTGGCAGCAAGTTGAGTACCAAAGCAGATCTAAACGTTAGTTTAGGTTATTTTCACAAGCAATTGTTCCACAATTTTTCATCCCTTTATTTTAGCAGTTAGCATAATCACTCACAACCATTCCTAAAGTGAACCTGCTTCTCCATTCTTATCATTGTGTAGTCTGAATAACCGTGAAATTTACATTTAAATTGGATACATAAACATGGCAAAACATGAATAAATCATCCAAGGCCTTCTGAATTGTTCAGTTTTCACCTACTTAAAGTTAATGCAAAAAGTCAAATCGAGGCCTTTGATTAAATAAAAAATAGAACAACTAGATTACTTTGATGTATTTCATCTCTGGTGATTTTGTTCTTTTGCCTTTTAAATCATTTTTAATTACTTTGAGTATTGCCAAAATGCATGCTCAACCTAATCTATTATAACTGTAAGTAGGAACTTTGTGTCTCTAATTAAAAAAGAAGATGTATATTCTAGGTGACTTAATCCACTTTATATTGGTTGAGTTACTTGGGAAGTGTTGCAGATTAATATGGAAGGAATTAGGACTTGGTCCTTGAATAGTGTCTCAGATATTAAAGATCTTGAAACTGAATTATTTTGCATGTTGTACTTTGAAAACATTGTGATGCACCAAAGTAACATAAAAACGGGTCTTCTAAGGTTATGTTTTTTAAAGGTACTATGCAAAACAATAATTCTCACCTATTGTAGCATAAAATGGGTCTTCTAAGGTTATGTTTTTGAAAGTACCATGCAAAAACAATAATTCTTACCTGTAGTAGCATAAAATGGGTCTTCTAAGGTTATGTTTTTGAAGGTACCATGCAAAACAATATTTCTTGCCTGCAGTAGCATAAAAATGGGTCTTCTAAGATTATGTTTTTTGAAGGTACTATTCAAAAACAGTAATTCTTGCTTGTAGTCCCAGCTATTCGGGAGGCAGAGGTGGGAGGATCACTTGAGCCCGGGAGGAGGAAGTTGCAGTGAGCTGAGATAGCGCCGCTGCACTCCAGGCTGGGTGACACAGAGTGAGACTCCATCTCAAAACAAAACAAAACAAAACAAAACAAAACAAACACACCCAGTAATTCTCAAAATAAGGCCAACCTTAAAATATCCCAGGTGCTAAATCATTTAGCCTGTAATTTGATATCACTATTTAACGGAAACTTTTCCATTGCTGTCAACTAAAAGGGAAGAAAGGGAATGAAACTAATACATTCTGAGCACATGCTTCATGTTGGATACATTTAGTGCTTTACATTTGCTTTTTGTGCTAAATCCTTTACTAAGTTTATCATTTCATGCAATACCTGCAACAACCCAGTGACAGCATCTTTAGTTTACATATGAAAGAAACAGACTCAGAGAGGTTGCTCAAAGCCACACAAGTCAGTTATCAGAAGAAAAACAGATCCAACCCAGAGCCAAAATTATTTAGCAGCCTCAGAAAAATTGACTTCAATGTCTAACCTTCCCTCGTGTTTAAATACTCTTTCCAGGATAGGAGATGTGATTAAAACAATAGCTAAACGAAAACGCAAGCCATTATATCCCTTGAGGCCTGGAGGGAAGATTTAAATTGGTTTTTTTTTTTTTTTTTTTTTTTTTGAAGCTTCTTTTTAGATCTTTCTTTTTCTTTCTTTCTTATTTTTTATTTTATTTTATTTTATTTATTTATTTTGGTAGAAACCCGGTCTTGCTATGTTGCCCAGGTTGGTCTCAAACTCCTGGCCTGAAGCTATCCTCCCACCTCCACCTCCCAAAATGTTGAGATTACAGACATGAGCTGCTGCACCCAGCCTTTGCTTTTTTCTTGACATGAAATCTTACATGTAAAACCTATATATTCAACAGATTAAAACTGAGATACTCTTGTTGGAGGAGAAAAGGAGCAAGGTAAGCTGAACTCCTGAAACTCTGGCATTCCCCCTCTCCCACCAAGATGGGCTTCTGACATCTCAGAAGGACCCCTGATTTCAGTTATGTTAGGCAATCTGAATGTATAATAGAGTTACTGTTGATAGACTATTTAAAGGTTCCTGAAAGGTAAGCATGGATAAAAGCAGATGTTTGGAGCACCAGGAGTTCAGGCCCATTGCATTACAGTGCCCAGACACTAGCAGCCAGGCTGGGCTCTGCCTCTGCTTTAGAGCATGGCCTTGAGTGCTTCACTTCACCTTGTGGGTCTGGGTTTTCTAAGCTTCACAGTGAGTAAGGGTGGAGCTAGAGCAGTAGATCTCAACCCTGGCTGTAGAAAGCTTTTTTTTTTTTTTTTTGAGACAGGGTCTTGCTCTGTTGCCCAGGCTAGAGTGCAGTCGCGTAATCTCAGCTCACTGAAACCTCCACCTCCCAGGTTTAAGCAATTATCCTGCCTCAGCCTCCCTAGTAGCTGGGATTACAGGCACACACCACCACACTCAGCTAATTTTTTGTGTTTTTAGTAGAGCCGGGGTTTCACTATGTTGGCCAGGCTGGTCTCAAACTCCTGATCTCAGGTGATCCGCCTTGACCTCCGAAAGTGCTAGGATTACAGGTGTGAGCCCCTGCACCCAGCCGTAGGAAGCTTTTTAAAATGCCAATACCAAGGTCTCACTCCCTGGGAATCCAATTTACTTTCATCTTTGGAGGAAGCCTGAACATGATCATTTTTAAAATACTACCCTGATGATGCTAATATGCAGTCAGAATGGAGAGCCACTGGTCAGGGTGATCTCCCTGTTTCCTTCCGTGTCTACACTGGTTGTTTTCATCGCAATGCTAATAAGGATGTTTTTAAATGCCTCTGCCTCTTGTTCCATAGCATCCGGAGCTTAAGGAAAGTTCATTCTTATGTCACTCTCCTAGTGTCCATATTATTCATGGACTCAATTTAATCACATGATGGGCCTTTTTCACAGAAAACCTGAGAAAAAGGTGGATAGCTTAAGGGGTTCCCCAGGGAAAGATTTCATTCTTGTTCTTGTCTTTTTTTCCAGGTCTTTTCAATGTTTTCTATAAATCACTCTTAAATGTTAAATTTTATAAATTATAAAAAAGCAAAATTCTGAGCCCTCCTTCAGAATGACATTATTTTCTAGATTCTTTAGAGCAAGTGCTGTGCCTTATGAACTGATGTGTCCCCAGCGCCTAATATAGTGAGTGCCTGGCACATAATAGGTGCTCCATCTTTTTTTATTTGTTTGTTTTTTTAATGAATGAAAGGCATCCAAGCTTTCAAAATTCCGACTCATGTTATATGGAAAGGGTTCTCTTTTGAATCTCAAACTCCCCATTATGAGAGAACAGTTTGAACATGATATAAAACAAATGGGCAGTAGAGAGGCAGTCAATGCGATAGCCTCCCCCCTCCATCCCAAGGTTACCAGTTGGGAGGATGAGTGGTTGATTTGATAGGGATTGTCTCACATAACCTCTTCATAACATATAGTTAGTAAAAGTACAACTTACTGTTGTGTTCAATTTATAAACACTCTTTCATAATTGTTTTTCATGTGAGGTTTAGTATCCTGCCTGTCTAGCCCCAGACACCCCATTCTACACTCCCCTCCATCATATCCATGGGCACAATCACAGCCACTCCCTTCTGACAAACACATGCTCAATTTCTAGAAGGCTCTCACTTTGTCTATCTGTAAGCTATTAAAGTCAAACATTTCTGCTATATTGATATAGTAAGGGGATTTAGATTATTTTATGCAGGTATATTAAAGTAAAACAAAATATTAAAACCATATGAGGCCTAACACATGAGGTACACAATAAATATGTGTTCAATTAATGTCAGCAGGCCTTACACTAAGGTCAAGAATCAGGTAACAATTCCAGTGGCATAAATGGAAGAATTGCCCTAGTAAGTACATAATTTCTTGCATTTTCAAAGTGCAATACATTATCTGAAAACAGGAAAAAATGTGGTAACCATCCATAGTAACACATTAGGGAGAGATGTTAATGTTCCTATACCATAGCCAGGATCTGTTTTACTAACAATACCAATGAATGCAAAACTTTACAGAAGCCTATATATGTGCTACCTGTTTATGGCAGTAAAAGTGAAGAGAAGAAGTGTTTATCTTTCTCTTTTCTGTTGAATACTTTTGAATTATATCTCAATACTTAGAATGTTAGCAGCCAGCCAGAACTCTTTGCTTTCCCTCTCGAAAATATGAACTTTAAATCAGATATTTTTGCAGGAGAAAATAAGTTTAGTAATCTGGGGTCTTGTTATGAGGCAGAATATGCATCAATAAGCAGAATAAAATGCATTCAGCTTTCAGGCTAGGCCTGGACAATAACGATCCTGCAAATCAGAGCTAGAATTCTAAATGCTGTGCCTGGGAATCTTGCCCAGGGCCTTTTTGGCTCTCATTTTTTCTGTTTTGTATTTGCTATTTCATTTATATGCATCAAACTAATACCAACTTTCATATTTGGGCAAGAAAAGGAAGAGAGAAAGGTTGCTAGAATTAAAGAACTCCAAGGAACTCTCTAAGGAACATAGCTCCTAATAAAGGTTTCAGATTTCCATATTTTTAGAAAACATGTATATATTGATTATCTACAAAGACATTCAACACACATCCTTAATTCTAGAAATAATGCTTCCAATTGTGGATACCATGAAAATATTTTAGGAGGCATAGTTTACTGCCGCATATCTGAGTTGAAAGAATAGCAAGCAATATTCTTTTGGTTGTATAATATGCTGGGCTGCCCTGAGATTCAGAAATGTTAAGGAAAACAAGAATTCTTCCCCATAAATAAATCACATGTTCTCATTTTAGAGTTTACAGTATAAAATGATAGTTTTTATCATTTTTTAAGTTGCCTTGGGGAAAACTCAAACTGAAATTGTTGGTGAATGAAATTTTATAAACTTGAGAATCCAGAAGATTCACAATACAATTCAAACCTAATTACAGGAATTATATCCCAAAGCACAAAAGTGTGAAAAGTGTCTTGAGTGTGTTTAATTTCTTAACTAAGCTTTCAACAATAGCTCTTTTCATCTAAGACTTGAAAACAAATATAGAGTGATTTTACGCTGCTAAGGATTTTTGAAAACATGCCAAGTTGCAGGCCAGAAGGGAAAGGAATGCTTTGATACACTCTATTTTGTGTGTGCTGAGTTTTTATCTCCAACAGAGTAGGATCATAATGAAAGAAGCCTGACAACACACCCTTATTGACATTATTATGACATCAGAACCCCTCAAATAATGGGAATTACTAACATAAAGCTAAGTAAGGGGGAGAAAGTGACCAAATGACCCCATGGCCATTCCATCACAGTATCACTAGCACAAATGATCAAGATCTCTCAATAGGCAACTAATTAAGACAAACTTTACACTACCCATGATGTCAATTTATAAAAATATTTATTTGTGAAATAAACATCTCCAGTCCCTTATTTTCTTAGCTTTTTAATAAATATTTAAGTGTTTCCCTCAATATTCTATTTCTATTTCAGTGCCCCAATACGTTTTTATTTGGTGGTTGTTGTTTCGTTTTGCTTTTATTTTTTGAGATGGAGTCTCACACTGTCACCCAGGCTGGAGTGCAATGGGGCAATCTCGGCTCACTGCAACCTCCGCCTCCTAGGTTCAAGCGATTCTCCTGCCTCAGCTTCCTGAGTAGCTGGAATTACAGGCGCCTGCCACCATGCCTGGCTAATTTTTTGTATTTTTAGTAGAGACGGGGTTTCACTATGTTGGCCAGGCTGGTCTCGAGCTCCTGACCTCGTGATCTGCCCGCCTTGGTCTCCCAAAGTGCTGGGATTACAGGCGTGAGCCACCGTGCCCAGCCCAGATAAGTTATTTTTATACAGAACTGTTATCTAATGAAATTTAAAAAATGACTCTTCTATCCAGGCATGGTGGCCTGTGCCTGTAGTTCCCACCACTCAGGATCCTCTTGTCTTCTGAGTAGCTAGAACTACAGGTATAGGCCATCATACTTCTGAGGTGGGAGGATCATTTAAGCCCAGGAATTCGAGGCTGCAGTGAGCTGTGATCACATCAATACACTCCACCCTGAGCAACAACAGCTCACCTCTTTAAAAAAAAAAAAAAAAATGCAGTTAGAGCCAGGCATGGTGGGCTTGTGCCTGTAGTTTCCACTAGTGAGCCTGAGGTAGAAGGACAGCTTGAGCCCAGGAGTTTGAGACCAGCCTGGGCAACATAGTGAGACCCCATCTCCAAAGTTACTATTCTAAATGGTTAATAATTTATTCACTTCTGAAGCTGATGAAATTGAATAAACTGAAAAGTAAATATAAAATATGATGCGGGCCCTCATATATATATAT
>NW_016805139.1:1830726-1834126 GCF_001698545.2 Rhinopithecus bieti | reverse complement strand
TCACACATATATATATATATATATATATATATATATATATACACACACACACACACACACACATATATACACATATATATATATGGGCTGCATATATGGAATTCATACTTGCAAATGGTCTATTTAAAGCTTGAGTCAAAATATGATTTGACTAATATATTTTAGCACCTGTTTTTCACTGAACAAACCTTAGTCTTACTGGAATTAAATGTATTATTTATTTTAATTTATGACTATCTTACTAAATACCATAGAAAATCAGTTGATATCTGCATTTCTAATACATGAAAATACCTAAAATCTGGAAAGGCGTATTGTTTAGCAAATAAATGTAAGTTGCTTAAATGATAGTATAATAGAAAACATTCATGTTAAAGACTGAGTTGGAAGCCTTCATTTAGATTGCTACAGCTATTAATCATAGCTTTTATTTTATTTATTTATGTATTTATTTATTTATTGAGATGGAACCTCACTCTGTTGCCCATACTGGAGTGCAGTGGTGTGATCTAAGCTCACTTCAACCTCCGCCTCCCAGGTGCAAGCAATTCTCGTGCCTCAGCCTCCTGAGTAGCTGGGACCACAGACGCATATACCACACCTGGCTAATTTTTAGTATTTTTTTTTTTAGTAGAGAAGGGTTTCACCATGTTGACCAGGCTAGTCTTGAACTCCTGGCCTCAAGTGACCTACCCGCCCTGGCCTCCCAAAATGCTGTGATTACAGGCATGAGCCAACTCACTCAGCCCACAGATTTTATTTTTAAGATGGTGAGCTTCGTATATTGCTTGTGAAGTCAGTCATGATGAGTTTCAGTGCCTTATTTGAGGTCTCACAATTTTCTTTTGTTTGAGAAAAAAAATTTTAAATGAATATTTACTTAAATGAATCATAGCAATGTTGTCTTGGCTACTTTTACAACATTAGTTCTCAAGTCAGTGAGTGTCTTGGCAGCTTTGTATTTATTCAATCAGTGTACTCAGTAAACATAATTGTGCCCTGATAGACTTTTAAATGTAAGTTATCAAACATTAAAAATGATGGCATAATTTAAGTTGCTCACTTTACTCCTCTGGATAACCCTTGCAATTACATGTGGATTATTATAGGGATCTGGTCAAATGATTTGTATTAATCAATAGTAGGAACAATCCTTATTACTCTCAAGTTTCTAAGATTCCTTTATTTGCAGCCTCCACAGGTTTTCATGTTGTAATTCTGTTTATTTGTTGATTCTAAAACAAACCACCTTTATTCATAGTGAAAATATGCCTTGGGTACAGAAAGACATTATTTGTGTATGAACTATAAATATCTTATTGATTTCCCATCCTCGGTGATTATAAGAAAATACTCATTTAAGATCATCTTTTATATAATTTAATAACAGCAATACCATTCTTTGCTTTTAAATTAAAAGTTATGATACTTAGAATTTTACCTATTTTGAAATTTATATGCAATTTATACAGTTGATCCTCGATATTATTAGTGTATTCCATATTCACAAATTTGCTAACTCACTAAAAATGTATTTATGAGGTAAAAATCAACACCCAAGGCACCGTTATGGCCATTTACAGAGCAACAAAAAAATTTTAGTCTCCCAACATTCAGGTTCTCAATTGAGTTTGAACAAACTGACACTCTGTCTTCTTGTTTCAGCTCTCACACTGTAAACACATGTCCCTTGCAAGACCTATTTTCTGCTGTTTTTCACATTTTTGTGCTTTTATTAAAAAAAAAAATTCTTCTTTAATTTATGTTTTATTTGTTTATTTGTTTGTTTATTTTGTAGAAATGGGGTCTCACTATGTTTCCCAGGCTGGTCTCAAACTCCTGGCCTCAAGTGATCCTCCTACCTTGGCCTCACAAAGTGCTGGGGTTACAGGCATCCTCAGCCTTTTGTGCTGTTTGTTGATACTTTCACCACTTAAAATTAGCCCCAAGAGTAGTGCTGAAGTGCTGTCTACTGTTGCGAAGCACAGGAAGGCTGTGATGAGCCTCTTGGAGAAAACACACTTGGTTAGATAAGCTTCTTTCAGGTATGAGTTATAGTCCTCTTGGCTGTGAGTTCAACATTAATGAATCAACAATATTAAATATAGTATCATTAAATGGAAGCACACATAAAACAATAATATGTATCGATCAGCTGATGAAACTGTTGAGACCAGAGGCTCCCGGGGACTTATTCCTGTATATCCCTACGAGCAATGGCTTTGTGTTTACTAATTCGGTGTTTGTAGTGACTTTACAGAACATAACTACCACTGCAAATAATGAGAATTGGCTGTATCTCCTTCTGTTTTTTCCTTTCCTAGAAGCCATTTTCTCAACATTTCATCATGAACCATTATAGCCTCATCGGGAATGTGAAATGTGTTGTCTGAGCAGATGTTCTTATTGTTTTCCTATCCACTGACCCACAGCATCAAACAATTTGCAGGCGAAAAGTGGCCCTGTCGTCTCCAGAGTTATTATCTATTTTATTTTTAAATCCAAACTTCCACAATCAAGCTGCTATTAAGGTTTATCCTATTAGCATCTACATTTTTAGGAAATGCTTATTACTGGGTTAAGCACAAAAAAGTCATATTGCTTGAAAAGTGCTATTTGTGAAACAGAGTGGCCCACTTTGTCTATGTGTAACAGGATCTGCTGCACATTTTTACATGGAATAGTGTTGTCATGGATTTGGACATATCTGGAAGTGCCATTTGTGTTTTTGCAGATCAACCTCTTGGTTTTACAGAAGAGAGATGCCAGTCCCAGGAAGGTTAAAGTGCCTGCCCAAGGCCATGTGCTGGGGTAGAGGGTGAGGTGCTGCCCCCCAGTCAAGTTAGAGCACTTCCCACCATCAACCACCACGAGGTCCTGAAGCCAAATACAGAAGATAGCATATTTTTATTACTTTGAGATATCATCCCGAGCTCAAGAAGAATTTCTTGTTGCTATCTCAAAAATACATTACTTTTCTTATTCATTAGTTTAGGCACTTTATGACTAGCAGTCAAATATTCCCAGTAAGGTTCGAATCAAAATTTTATTTTGTTTTGCATTATAAAAAGAAAAGCAAGCTAGGCGTGGTGGCTCATGCCCGTAATCCCAGAACTTTGGGAGGCTGAGGCGGGTGGATCATCTGAGGTCAGGAGTTCGAGACCACCCTGGCCAATATGGTGATACACTGTCTCTATTAAAAATACAAAAAAAAAAAAAAATAGTTGGGCATGGTGGCAGGCGCCTGTAATCCCAGCTATTCAGGAGGCTGAGGAAGGAGAATCTCTTGAACCCGGGAAGCAGAAGTTGCAGTGAGGTGAGATCACACCACTGCACTCCAGCCTTGGTGACAAGAGTGAAACTCCATCTCAAAAAGGAAGAAAGGAAGGAGGGAGGGAAG
>NW_016805139.1:1816711-1827738 GCF_001698545.2 Rhinopithecus bieti | reverse complement strand
AAAAAAAGAAAGAAAAGAAAGAAAGAAAGAAAAAGGAAGGAAGGAAGGAAGGAAGGAAGGAAGGAAGGAAGGAAGGAAGGAAGGAGAAAAGAAAAGAAAAGCAACATTTTAAAAGGTATCCTCTTAAATTTGTGGTGACCCTCAAATATTTATACTAAAACTTAACTTCCATTACGGAAACAGAAATACTGGTTCAATTTAAAATCTATGACTGGATCATGAGCAGGGCAGTGAGAGGCATTGTGAGATAGGGCCAAATGCTTTGAGAATTTACTCCATACAGACTGTTTGGAAACCCAGCTCTTCCTCTGTGACTCAATAACTGGCACAGGTGGTTGACAGGGACTACCAACAGCTGATTTCAATAAAAGTTACCCAATTACACCTTGAAGACCTGTTGTTTCTGGAGGGAGTTGGAGGAATTAAGGAATGTGGACTGAGTTTTTAAAATATATCTTATAGAAGTCAGAGGAAGATATAGAAGGACAAGCGTATACTCAAGATACAATATATTCTTCTACTGTACTTTTTGTTACATAGAGCAGAATTTTAGCATTGGATCCCTTCAGTCATGACAAAGGAGAAGGTCCATGGTTATAAAGTTTTCCATTAGACTCTCCTCACACACAGGAAATGAACTTCCATAAATTTAATGATAAGACTCTTAGAGTTTCATTTCTCCCATTTTATAACCCTCTTTAGGATAGAAACACATTTCTTGCACTATGAAAATTTTAGTCAGTAAATTTTTCATGTTCTTACAGTGATTTGATAATCAGTCTGCACACCCTTCCTATGCAATGACTTTTGATCAGTATAGTGAAATATAATGGCATTATGTAATTTTAAGATATATATCTTAAAGACAAAAAGAATCCCTTTATTTAATTCAAGGTAAATAAATCAATGAGGAAAATGTATAGTGAAAAGTTTGGGCATATATTAGTTGTCTTTCAATATTTTTTTCTTTTATTTTCATTTTTTTTCATTTTTTTCTTTTTATTTCCTTCAACCATATGATACAATCAACAGATATTTGTTGAGTGCTTTGATGTTTTCAGATCTATGCTATGCACTACAAGAGTCTCAAAAAGGAATGAAGAGCAAAGTCTCTGCTCTCAAGAATGTAGAGTTTTTCACACAAGGTTCTAAAAACCATTAAGGTCACTTAAGATATCAATAAGGTGAATAGGATGATGTTCCTGGATGCAAATTTTAGAAATGTGGCATACCAAAATCTTCCCCTGGAACTTCACCATTCACACCTAAGAAGTTAAAGGTGTCTCAGTAGGGTCTCACTTTGTTGTCCAGGCAGGTCTCACTTCTGGCCTCAAGAGATCCTCCCACCTTGGCTTCCCAATGTGGTGAGGTTACAGGCATAAGCCACTGCACCTGACCCATTTTCTCCTTCTGAAAACTCTTTTGGATTTCAGGATACCATGTTCTTTGGATTCTCCTCCCTTGCTCTGACCTTCCTTCTTGACCTTCACTGTCTCTTCCTCTTTCGCAGGGCCACTTCTCCCTAGGGACCCCAACACAACCATGTCTCAGAACTGGACATCTGATATATGTGACAAAGATATGTTTTCATTTATATAAAATGCGAATAGAAACTTACACACACAAAAACACACACACACACGGTGTCTCAGAAGTTCTGCAACAAAGAAATCCAGTTATTGTCATTGAACCCAGAACTCCCTAAATGTGTTTAACAGAGCAACTTTTTCTTGAGACAGATCTATAAAAATCTCTTGAGATAGTGGTATTCTATGGAAGACAATCTGGGGAATACTGAATTAGAGAACCATGTGAGACATTTTATTATTAAAATGCAAACTCAAAGTGCTGAAAGTGTAGAGAAGAGAAATATCATTATGATCTAGGTGGGTGAAGAAAAGAATCTCAAAGGAGGTTAGACTTTTAAAGAAATAAGTGAAAAAAAACCAGAACATTGTGATGAGGAGGGGGAGCTCAGATTATATCTCCCAAATTGATGATATTGGTTATTTGAAAGAGGAAGGCAAAGGCGTAGACAATGATTACTAGGGATTTTGACTTTCTAAGTTATACATATCTATATTGTTTATGTACTTGTTTTACAATAAATGTGGCTTATTCTTATAATCCAGAGATATTAAAACTAACTAAAGTTTATTTATCAGATTAACCAGTGATGTGTATAGCTCTTACTTCCACAATTATCCATATATACATATATGCAATATTTACAAACATAGATATGTACAAATATAATATCTTGGCCAAAAATAATTGAAGCATCAAAGTCAACCTACATTGTAATCTTGGGCAGCACCTGTTATTTATTCATCTCTCAAGTGTGGCTGACTTCAGGGATGAGAATAAACAATGTGATCTCTTACTAAGCTTCCCTTTGGACTAGTAATCCAATTGGTATGTGATGACTTTATACCTGAAACTAAGGAGTTGAGGAATAAGCTGAAAATAGCCAACTTGAGTTTCCTAAGTACAGTTTGGCTTCTGTACGAACTGTTTGGTTGCTCCGCACTTTCAGTGTATTCATTTTTTTAAAGTATATTTATTTTAAAAGTGGTAAATTCAGGTATTACTTAATAATTAAGAAGTTACTTATATCCAAACACAAGATATGTTTACAACCATATTTGAAAGTAATTGAACTGATAACCCTGTAGACAAAGGAGCTGTGTTATAATAAATATTATCATCAGCTTTCCTTCGTCTTAAGATTTTTTGAATCTTGAAAGAAGATATGCATGAACTTTGTGTTGAGTATATATAAATGTATACACATATATACATAGCAATGTCTAAGCACAATACAGGTGTAACATGTAAGGTTCGGCCAGGTAAACTTGCTGAAATTCAGTTGTTTCTGACCTACAATAATGGCAATTTCATATAGTTGAACCTAATGATTTGTCTCAGTCATTAGTTAGTGGCACCTCCTCCCTTAGGTAGTTGCCAATTGTGTTGGGATGGTATTTTCACTCTTGTAACATTCCCAGCTTATGTCAGAATTCCCTTCATCTTGCCTCCTCTACTTTTATATTATTCTATTCTGTCGTTTTTCACCTAGATATGACTGGACAGATTGTTTACTTATAGCAGTCCCTATATGCTAATCCATTTCTTGGTCAATACATTCTCAAACATCATTCCTTAAAGGTCAAAGAAAATCCCTGTGTTAAATTCAGTATCATGTATACAGAATCAGTCAACTATTGCTGCTCTGTCCCTTACCTATCCCTATTTCTGTTACTGTTGATGTTGTCTGGGAGTATCTAAACACTCCCAGGAATTCAGGTACTTAAGAGGACTGTCTGGATAATAATGTCTGATTATCTGATGTCAACTTCTGAACCTGTTGGCAGGAGTCCTAAGGCCTGCATAGAAGACTGGCTCCAGGACAAATGCTATCAAGAAAATATTCCCATTGGGTGCAGGTGGCTCATCCCTTTAATCCGAATCACTCAGGAGGCTGAGGTGGGAGGATTCCTTGGGGCCAGGAGTTTGAGACCAGCTTGGGCAACATAGAAAGACCCCATCTCTAAAAAAAT
Source organism: Rhinopithecus bieti (assembly GCF_001698545.2). Lineage (NCBI taxonomy): Eukaryota > Metazoa > Chordata > Mammalia > Primates > Cercopithecidae > Rhinopithecus > Rhinopithecus bieti. Next base: position 1,824,178 of record NW_016805139.1, on the reverse strand, counting down.
AAAATAAATTAGCAGGGCATGGTGGTGTGCACTAGAAGTTCCAGTTATGCCAAAGGCTGAGGTGAGAGGATCTCTTGAGCCCAGGAGTTCAAGGCTGCAGTGAGCTGTAATCACACCACTGCACTCTAGCTTGGATGACAGAGAAAGACTCCATCTCTAAAAATATAGTAAAAGACAAAAAAGAAACTACTCCCACATAATTCAAACATGCTTATTACTATTTTGATTCCTATAGTTTATTCTTCCTTGCCCCTCACTATGATTACAGATCAAAATAACTACCAGCTTCAGTGGATTAAGTATCTAAACCTTGATGTGGCTGACCAATAGTTCCATTACTTCCATGTGTGTATTACATACACACAAGTATTCAATACTGATACAATAATCTATAAATAGAAAATTGCAATAATTTTCTATATGCAGTTTCAGTAGTACCAAAGCTAATTACCAGTTGAGAAGAATTTGACTTTATAAGAGGTACTAAATATGATCTAGTGAATTCTGTGGCAGACATTTTTAAGTAGAAACAGGGACAATCTCTTGTTATGGCTTCTTGATGGTGTCAAAGACTGTATTGCCTTTCTAGCTACTGGTAAAGAAATTCTCTAACCCTAACCAACAAGTGCCACAACTCCTACCTCTGCAAACTGCTGTCAATCTGAAGGCAATCTGCCATGCCAAAAAGCCAGTTTTCAGAATCATCCTTTCAGAAATCTAATATGGAAATAGTCTTGTAAAGACTTGCATTATCTATTTACTGGTGAATAGATGAATATTTACTTGCCTTAAATACAGCAATTAACCAATACAAGTCAACAATCATTGAGCTGCTTCTTCTTTTTTTTTTTTTTTTTTCTTCTAAAAACAAAGAGAATATATGTGCAGAACACGCCGTTTTGTTACATAGGTATCCGTGTGCCATGGTGGTTTGCTGCATCTATCGACCCATCCCCTAAGTTTGCTCCTCTCACCCCCCTCCCCTCAACAAGCCTTGATAGGTGCCGTTCCTCTCTGTGTTCATGTGTTCTCAATGTTCAACTCCCACTTATGAGTGAGAACATGCGGTGTTTGATTTTCAGCTCCTGTGTTAGTTTGCTTTTTAAGAGCTGCTTCTTTGTATGAGTGCCTGGAGGTTAACACAAGTGTCTAGTAGGTGTCCAATAAATTTTTCTCCCATTAAATTAAAAGGAGTAAAATAAAGGCCTAATCTCAGGGGCACTATAATCCTCTCATAAGAATACAGCATGTTTGTATAACGTTTTTATTTCATCACCTACATAATCAAATCCTATCTACACACAGCATGTACTAGACTTCATTTTACCAATGAAGAAATTGAAGCTAACAGTAGATCAGAGATTTGTCCAATAGTTCCAACCTAGGAAGCAGTGATACTAAACTAAACTCTAGGCCTTCTAATGTGTAATTCAATGATAGTTCTACCAAATCTTCCTGGTTCACTAAATCAAACTGAAAGGGAAACACTTTGGCTAACAGAGGAAAACCATAACCACATTCACTGATGTCCCAAATGGGTTGAAAAATGAGTCCCACTTTCTGCAATAAATAGCCCTCAATTAATAATTTATTGGTTATAGGTTACAGGGTTATCATAGTCATATCACATTGATAGGCCTATAAATGTTTTACCATTAGTAAAAAGAAAATTTCAAGATTTGGGAGTCATGGGAAATCTTTGCATCTTCCTCTGAATTTACTGTGAACCTAAAACTTCTCTTAAAAAACCCTAAGTTACTCAAAAGAAAATATGGGCCAACGTTTTTTCAAGATGCCAGTGGATTTTTTGTCAAGCGATGTGAATTTTTCTTTGTTTGACTGAGGGGAAAAAGACTTTTTGGCTTAGAAATCCTTTGAATTGCTGAACTTATTATAGAAAATAATTTTGAACTTCGAGAACATTAAATTGCTTTGTTTCCCAAAGCTTCGTGGCAAAAAAAAGAAATGCTCTGGAAAACTTTTCAAGCACTTAGAATTTTACAGTGACGTAAAAGTTGTCTGACACCCATTATGGGTAATAGTACCTGGTTAATTTTCTATTACTTTTCTTTGAATTACGGTTTTCCACCAAGCAACATTAAACGGGGAAGACAAAGATCAAATACTCTTCTGATCGACTGATGCTCATTTTATCTAATATAAATGACAAAAATGGAATAGTGAAGAACAGAAACAGTTTTTCTGTCACTTGCAGATTAGTATTGGGAACTTGGTTCTGCCAAAGAAATTATGAAATATGTAACATCTCTATCTGCCTCTATTTTCCTTTGGTTATTTTGTATTTAAAGAGACAAAACATTCAATAGTGTACAAAATTTTCCCACGTTTTAAATTTATTTTGAATGATAACCTTTAAATTCACAATAAGTTCTGACATAAAAGTACATTTATGATGGGCCCTTTATCGTGAGGACTTGAGTAGGAGGAGACATATGCTGAAAACCTTGCTGGGGGAGAATTAACATTGTCTTGCCAGATGAGAGGAGAAATCACATTCTAGCCCTTTGTAATACTCTAAACCAAGGGTTAGCAACCTGTGGACCAAATCCAGCTTTCCACTTGTTTTTGTAAATGAAGTTTTATTAGAACATAATTACACCTATTCATTTACAGTTTGTAGCTGCTTTTGCACTACAACTGCAGTGCTGAGTAGCTGCTAGAGAGACCACATGGCTCACAAAATCTAAAATATTTACTATCTGGTCCTTTACAGAAAGTTTGTCCACCCCTGCTATAAATCTTTCTCTCTTCCCTTCCTCTCCTACATATGGCAATAACTAGTGGCACAAAAAAAAAAAAAAAAAAAGGAAAGCCTAGACTCTCTTATGGCAAGAAGTGGAAAATAACGCATTTTTTTCTGGATTGTGCAGGTGATACTTCTGGGACCCTGCCAGCCTCGTGCATTTTCAAGGGCCCAGGAATCAGAAGCCATTTCTGACTCTTTGACAGCATAGCCCTCCTCTCACTACTCTCTAAATAGAAGCATTGACATCAGAGTATCCTAAAACAACTGAATATGGGACATGTTTATTTAGTGCATCCCTGTCAGCTTACTAATTAGAAAACTGAGTTATGTTTCTCTTTTAAAAAATAGGACAGGTGCCCATTAAAACTGAAAATGTAGGGCAAACTATCTCTGCTAATAACACTTTCTACTTTTTTTTTTTTTTTTTTTTTTTAAGATGGAGTCTTTCTCTGTCATCCAGGCTGGAGTGCAATGGCATGATCTCGGCTCACTGAAACCTCCGCCTCCCGGGTTCAAGCAATTCTCCTGCCTCAGCTTCCTGAGTAGCTGGGACTACAGGTGCACAGCACACCCAGCTAATTTCTTGTATTTTAGTAGAGACAGGGTTTCACTGCATTGCCCAGGCTCTTCTCAAACTCCTGAGCTTAGGCAATCCACTCGCCTCGGCCTCCCAAAGTGCTGGGATTACAGGCGTGAACCACCACTCCCAACCCTAACACTTTCTACTTTACATCTCCCAATGCCATTTAGTATGTTTGAGTTTCAACTATGCACCTAAAACAGTAATAATAAAATTTAAGTAAACATCTCTAGAACTTTCAGTGAAGAATAAAATATTATGTTAGGTAAAGCCACATTTTTGTCTTTCTTTCTATCATCCTAATGTGTTTCTATCTACATAAAATCATCAACTTCAATTGTTTTGGTCACAAAAAAAAAAAAAGCTTGATGCTTATTTATATATAGCAGCAGCAAGAAAAAACATACCTTTTTTCTTTACTTACCAGACCCCAGAGGAGTGACTACAGCTTTAAAGCTAACTGTGAATATATTTTTGGAGAGAGGAAGTTTGTGTTGTCTAGTGTCCATCGCTTGCCAACTTTTCTGATCTATAAAATACTCCAGTGACTTCACACACTGATGCTGGCTTTCAGCTTTCTTTTAGTTCTGGTCACCAAGAGCAGCAAGTGCCATTGTAGGTCAATCCCTAGCGAAACATCTCTCTTCTCTATTCCTTGGGCAGGTACTTTCATGTGTAGTAGTTTCAGAGTTTATGGTTATTACTCTCTGGAGACCATCTGTCTGCTGGGTTTATTTTTTCCTGATGTTGTACCACATCATAAAGTCTACTGCCAAGAGTACTTTACTCAAGAAGATTTTGTTTTCTGCTGTTTTAGTCACTTCACTACTTTATTTCTGTAGGCCAAATTGAGTGGAGAAAATCAGTAGCAATTCCCCACTCCATAGGCCCTATAGCATAACCTGGCTCCGTTTGGTTGCAAGTTCTTATTTTGTGACTGCTTTAAAACATTCTCCTCACACAAGAAGTGATGGGTCCTCTTGTATATATGTGTAACAAAGAGCTGCACTGAGATTTTCCATGAAATGTAAATGCGCTCAGAAAGCCTTTCCAGGTTTTTTAAAACAAGTGAATTACGTAAGTCTAATCAGTTGAAAGTAACCAAAATTCATAATTGATTTTATTAGCAAATATAGTACTTTGAAATAGATTTTATGCTGCATTACGCATGGTTAACAAAAAAAATAGCTTTGTGTTTCCAGGGAAAATAAGTTTAAGCTTATTTTTATCCTCTCTTACTTTAGTTCCCAATAATCATATTTAAATAAATGTACTCCAGAGTTTCTATTTTTCATTTTCAGATAATGTAATGGTTATTATCATATAGTCATAGAAAATTGCAGTGATTAAGTTATTATTTGCCTAATAAATTTACAACCTTTTTATGGAAAAATGATTCTGGCCAGACAACTGTTGTCAAACATCTTTTAATGTGTTTTCAACCTTTGTCATAGCTCACTTTCTTGCATAAACAGAGCCTTCCAAACAAAGCATGGAAAATTTAATCCACATAGATTCATATTATCAAAACTATTACATTGGATTATTTTCCATAGTGTCAGCATTGACATTAATCTCTTGAGAAGATAACTTTAAAAGGAACACTCACATAGATTTTACAAATGTCTCTTCCTCACCCTTACAAATAACTTTTATTTCATTCACGGCTATAATTAGCACTTCCTCTAAGGCAGCCCTTTTCTCGGTTGTGGATGGGCACACTGTGAATTCACTAGCATGGTAGCCAGGTCAGCAGAGTCATTAGTGGTCATTTTAATGATGACTTGGAATCCCTGCCTGGTCAATTTAACTGAGACTCATTCCCATGTACTGACTGCAGCCAAGAAGCTTCACAATATTACCCATTTATTTAGGTAGTTTCAAATAGTTTCCCAGGAACTGGAGTAACAAGAGGCTGAATGCAGAGGTCTGTATGTCAAGAAGTTTCCATGACTAGTGAACCTTGAGCACTTCTCTGTACACATTCAAACCCAACTCTTACGTTCGTTCTTCAAATGGGTTTGCTTAGACCAAGCCAGATTACTTGAGCACCTTAAATTTTGCTGGGTATCGTTTCAAGTTTTACATTTATAAGTGTTTTGCATTTTAAGCGGGGATTTTATATAATAAACCAACATAATTCATTGTCATAATTGTTATCCATGTTAGCGAAAACTTGTAAAATTATGTAGCAATTATTTGTCAATTGGGATTTTTAACTCTATTTGGTATTTATTTATTTATTTATTTATTATGTTAAAATACAGATTCTCATTTTGGGGCTATCTCATTTTATTCTTTTTTTTTTTTTTTTTTTTTTTTGAGACGGAGTCTCGCTCTGTCACCCAGGCTGGAGTGGCCAGATCTCAGCTCACTGCAAGCTCCGCCTCCCAGGTTCACGCCATTCTCCTGCCTCAGCCTCCCGGGTAGCTGGGACTACAGGCGCCGCCACCTCGCCCGGCTAGTTTTTTGTAGTTTTTAGTAGAGACGGGGTTTCACCGTGTTAGCCAGGATGGTCTCGATCTCCTGTCCTCGTGATCCGCCCGTCTCGGCCTCCCAAAGTGCTGGGATTACAGGCTTGAGCCACCGCGCCCGGCCTCATTTTATTCTTAAAACAATGCTAGAGGAGAGGTAGTGAGGATGTGGAAAGGAGGCCATGTACCTGGGACACAAAGAGTATGAGCTTGGGGATCAGCTGACATCTGACTTGCAGACTGTGGCTATGGGCACAGGAAGTAGCACGCAGAAGCATCAAGTTTCATTATTATATCACATTATTATGTTACAGCATGATATTGTGCAGGAAATAGAAATCAGGCGGACCTGCCTAGAAGGTCTACTCTGGAGAAATGGAAGAATTCATGTTCTTGTGAGGATCTTAAAAGCCAGATGAATGAGTTTGGGTATGATAGCAAGGTAAAGGAACCATAAATTTTAAAACAAGGAATTGGCATAATAAAAGCAGTTCCATAGATAGCAGGGGCCGGAAGGCCTATGCAGGCTGAATTCCAAATGCACCATTGCTTTGGCTTGATGACTTTAGGGGTTTGGGAGTTTCACTTGCAAATTCAATAAATGTCACCTCTTCCGTGAGAGAGACCTTCCATGACCACTCTGTCCATAAGTTCAACTCTCCCCGCTTCTGCATCCTATTCTCTTTCTCTGCTGTTTTTGTCTCCTTAGCAGTTATCACTTTCAAACACAGTATGTATTTCATTTAATAAAACATTGTTTATGGCCCATCTTTCCCGCTATAATGTAAGTTCTGTAAGGGCAGGGATTTTTGTCTATTTATTCACTATGATACCTTCAGCACCTAGAACACTGCCTGGCACATAGTAGCCCCTGAATACTACATGTTGAATGCGTGAATGAATTGATTAGTACCTGAACCAAGTCCTATTCTTGATACTAGAAATAAAGTAGTAAATAAGAGACAAAAGTTTTCTGCTGTCATGGAGGATACATCTTAGTAGAGGATACCAAAATAAACTGAGCTGTAATTCCAAATAGTGCTGTTTGCTCAGAGGAAAATATAACAGAGTTAACAAGAATATAAAATATCAAATAAATGCTCTCCTGTTGCACACATTGAATATCTAACAGTCAAAAAGGCTGTTTTTGTTTCCAGTTTTGAATTCATTATTCCTGAACAATATACTCTGGTTTTTTATCGCAGTTATTTTTCCTGGAAAAGAAACAGAAACAGTTTGCAAAAGCAAGAACCTGACTGTGATAGATTTCTAAATTGTAGATATTCCATTCAGTAAGATCATTCCCAGCCATTCCATTCAGCCATGAACTGCATGTCCCATCTACCAAGATGAAAACATCCTTTTCAACTGCCATCAAAAAGTAGAGACTTTTTATTTGTTTTGACAGGCCAATATCTATTTCGTTCTTTCCACACTGAGTGAGTGTCTTCAAGAAACTCGGACTTCTGATAGGGACTCAGTGATGAGGCAACAATTAAGAAGAATCTGGACTTTCCCATTCCAAGGCCTCTTCTCAAGGCAGTTGTGATCCTTTTAAAAAACACAGACTGAAGTAAGTGGACAGAATAAATACATAGATAAAGAAACACAAAAGTTAGGAAGTATAATAATAAAAATATTATTTT
>NW_016805139.1:1773384-1813731 GCF_001698545.2 Rhinopithecus bieti | reverse complement strand
CTTAGTTTGGCTGGATATGAAATTCTGGGTTGAAAATTATTTTCTTTAAGAATGTTGAATATCTGCCCCACTCTCTTCTGGCTTGTAGAGTTTCTGCCGAGAGATCCGCTGTTAGTCTGTTGGGCTTCCCTTTGTGGGTAACCCGACCTTTCTCTCTGACTTCCCTTAATATTTTTTCCTTCATTTCAACCTTGGTGAATTTGACATTATGTGTCTTGGGGTTGTTCTTCTCAAGGAGTATCTTTGTGGTGTTCTCTGTATTTCCTGAATTTGAATGTTGGCCTGTCTTGCTAGGTTGGGGAAGTTCTCCTGGATAATATCCTGAAGAGCGTTTTCCAACTTGGTTCCATTCTCCCTGTCACTTTCAGGTACACCAATCAAATGCAGATTTTGTCTTTTCACATAGTCCCACATTTCTTGGAGGCTTTGTTCATTTCTTTTTACTCTTTTTTCTCTAAACTTCTCTTCTCGCTTCATTTCATTAATTTGATCTTCAATCACTGATACCCTTTCTTCCACTTGATCAAACAGGCTGTTGAAGCTTGTGCATACCTCACGTAGTTCTCGTGCCAAGGTTTTCAGCTCCATCAGGTCATTTAAGGTCTTCTCTATGCTGTTTATTCTAATTAGCCATTTGTCTAATCTTTTTTCAAGGTTTTTAGCTTCCTTGCCATGGGTTCGAACATCCTCCTTTAGCTCAGAGAAGTCTGTTATTACTGACCTTCTGAAGCCTACTTCTGCCAACTCGTCAAAGTCATCTCCATCCAGCTTTGTTCCATTGCTAGTGAGGAGCTGCAATCCTTTGGAGGAGACGAGGCGCTCTGCTTTTTAGAATTTTCAGCTTTTCTGCTCTGGTTTCTCCCCATCTTTGTGGTTTTATCTACTTTTGGTCTTTGATGATGGTGATCTACAGATGGGGTTTTGGTATGGATGTTCTTTTTGTTGATGTTGATGCTATTCCTTTCTGTTTTTTAGTTTTCCTTCTAACAGTCAGGTCCCTCAGCTGCAGGTCTATTGGATTTTGCTGGAGGTCCACTTCAGACCCTGTTTTCCTGGGTATCACCAGCAGAGGCTGCAGAACAGCAATATTGCAGAATAGCAAATATTGCTGCCGATCCTTCCTCTGGAAGCTTCATCCCAGAGGGACATCTGGCTGTGTGAGGTGTCAGTCAGCCCCCACTAGGAGGTGTCTCCCAGTTAGGCTACATGGGGGTCAGGGAAACACTTGAGGAGGCAAGTGTGTCCATTCTCAGATCTCAAACACCATGCTGGGAAAACCACTGCTCTCTTCAGAGTGGTCAGACAGGGACGTTTAAGTCTGCAGAGGTTTCTGTTGCCTTTGTTCAGCAATGTCCTACTCCCAGAGGTTGAGTCGACAGAGGCAGGCAGGCCTTGTTGAGCTGTGGTGGGCTTCACCCAGTTCGAGCTTCCTGGCCACTTCGTTTACCTACTCAAGCCTCGGCAATAGTGGATGCCCCTCCCCGAGCCAGGCTGCCGCCTCACAGTTTGATCTCGGACTGCTGTGCCAGCAGTGAGCAAGGCTCCATAGGTGTGGGACCCACCAAGCCAGGCACGGGATACACTCTCCTGGTGTGCTGTTTGCTAAGACCATTGGAAAAGCCCAGTATTTGGGAGGCGGTGTCCTGATTTTCCAGGTACAGTCTCTCATGGCTTCCCTTGGCTAGTAAATGGAAATCTCCCAATCCCTTGTGCTTCCTGGGTGAGGCGATGCCCTGTCCTGCTTCAGCTCGCCCTCCATGGGTTGCACCCACTGTCCAACCAGTCCCAATGAGATGAACCAAGTACCTCAGTTGGAAATGCAGAAATCACCCATCTTCTGTGTTGATCACACTGGGAGCTGCAGACCAGAGCTGTTGCTATCTGTCCATCTTGGAACCAATCCCAACAATTTTTTTTAATAACAGTAAAAACAAGAAATTTGAAGCCCCAGAGAAGGCCTGTAAGAAGAGCAAGAAGTCAGGCACAGTGGCTCACACCTGTAATACCAGCACTTTGGGAGGCCAATGCAGGAAGATCACATTAGATCAATAGTTAGACCAGCCTGGGCAACATAGTGAGACTCTGTCGCTACAAAAATGTTTGTCTAAATTAACCGGGCATGGTGGCCTGTGCCTGTGGTCCTAGATACTTGGGAGGCTGAAGCAGGAGGATTGCATGAGCCCAGATGTTCAAGGCTGCAGTGAGCTATATGATCTGGCCACTGTACCCCAGTGTGGGCAACAGAGCAATATGTTGTGACACATGCACCAAAAAAAACAGAAGCAAGAAAGAACATAGGAATAAACCAATCTTGTTCATACAGAAATTGTCCAAAGAACTCAGATTTTTTACTCTGTGTTTTTAAATATTGAGAAAATGGAAGACGTATAACTAACAGCATATTTTTAACAATTTAAAAAACCACAGTCATCAAGAGTAATTTAAATGAGCTGAAAGCCAGATAAACCACAACATTCCCCTGTCCCCAAAAAGGACTTTTTAAAATTACAGGAATAGAGAAGAAATAATCCTATTTGTTGGTGGTCAGTACTGTTACATTAACACCAAGAGATTAGAGCTATTAAAATCCTAACCTATTCCTAATTTTCCATCAAAAAGCCTGATTTTCCACCACAGAATGCAAATGAAAACCACAATGATATTTCATCTCACACTAGTCAGAACAGCTAGTATTAAAAAGTCAGAAAACAACAGATGCTGGTGAGGCTGTGGAGAAAAGGGACCACTCATATACTGTTAGTGGGAAGGTAAATTAGTTCAGCTACTGCAGAAAGCAGTTTAGAGATTTCTTAAAGAACTTAAAACAGAGAGCTACCATTTGACCCAGCAATACCATTACTGGGTATATACCCAAAAGAAAATAGATCATTACACCAAAAAGACACATGTACTCTATTCACAACAGCAAAAATATGGAGTCAACTAGCTGCCCATCAATGGTGGGTCGGATAAAGAAAATGTGGAGGTCAGGTACAGTGGCTCATGCCTGTAATCCCAGCACTCTGGGAGGCCAAGGCAGGCGAATCACAAGATCAGGAGTTCGAGACCAGCCTGGCCAACGTGGTGAAACCCCATCTCTACTAAAAATACAAAATATTAGCTGGGCCTGATGATGGGCGCCTGTAATCCTAGCGGGAGGCTGAGGCAGGATAATCAGTTGAACCTGGCAGGCAGAGGTTGCAGTGAGCCGAGATCGCACCATCGCACTCCAGCCAAGGTGACAGTGCGAGACTCCATCTCAAAAGAAAAAAAAAGAAAGAAGGAAAATGTGGAACACATATACTGTGGAATACTACACAGCCATAAAAAAAGAATGAAATTGAAGTCACAGTGGAGCAGGCTGTCACGTGGAGGTGGGGAAGTTTGGCCCATCAGAATGATCACCAAGACACACAAAGTATACGTGGGCCCTGGGCTCCCAGAGAGAAAAAGAAGAAAGTGGTCAAAGAACCAGAGACTCAATACTCAATTTTAAACAATGATGATTACTTTGCCAATGTTTCTCCTGTAAGAGCCACATCCCCCTCTAAAAGTGTGGTCCATGGGAAGGTACCTGAGATGTCTCTAGTGAAGAAAAGAAGAAAAAGAAGGGTGTCAGCACCCTTTGCGAGGAGCACGTAGAACCTGACACGCTGCGTGCCAGACGGCCAGAGAAGTCACCCAGCCCCAGGAAGCAGGTGCTTGGTCGCTTGGAGTTCCTCCCTGGGGAAAAGAAAAAGAAGTCACCTCCAGCCATGTTCCATGCCTCTGGCGTGAAAACCTCCCCAGACCTCAGACAGGGTGAAGAGGAAACCAGAGTTGGCAAGAAGCTCAAAAACCACAAGAAGGAAACAAAGGGGGCCCAGGACCCCTCAGTCCAGAATCCTTGATTCTGCGAGGCTGGGGATGCTGCCGACACCTGCTCAGTGGGGAAGAAGGGTGAGGAACAGGCAACCTTGGGGCAGATAACAGAAACAGAAGAGCCCCAGGGAACACAGTGGGAAGGTGAAGAAGAAGAAAAAAAAATCCACCAGGAGGGAGACGCCCTCCCAGGCCACTCCAAGCCTTCCAGGTCCACGGAGAGCAGCCCTAGGAAAGGAAGTAAAAAGACGCCAAAGTTGAGGATCCGGAATACATCCATCCCCATAGGAAATGGCCCTAAGGCCCCCGCAAAGAAAAAGATGAAGTCCAAGAAGGTAGAGCAGCCAATCATTGAGGAGCCAGCTCTGAAAAGGAAGAAAAAGAAGAGGAAAGAGAGTGGAGTAGCAAGAGATCCTTGGAAGGAGGAAACAGACACGGACTTAGAGGTGGTGTTGGAAAAGAAAGGCAACGTGGACGAGGCACACATAGACCAGGTGAGGCGAAAGGCCTTGCAAGGAGAGATAGATCGCGAGTCAGGCAAAACGGAAGCTTCTGAAACCAGGAAGTGGAGGGGAACCCAGTTAGGTCAGTGGGATACTGCTGATTTTGAGAACGAAGAACAGAAACTGAAGTTTCTCAAACTTACGGGTGGCTTCAAAAACCTGTCCCCTTCGTTCAGCCGCCACCCCTCTCCACACCCCCCAGCATGATTGCAAGGCCCAACATGGCCCTCAGCTAGAAGGCGGCCGACAGCCTGCAGCAGAACCTGCAGCGGGACTATGACCCGGCCTTGAGCTGGAAGTACAGCCGCGGAGCCAATCTCAGCTTCTCCACCGCCCCCAACAAGATCTTTTATATTCACAGGAACGCTTCCAAGTTAAGCTGGAAGATTAAACTCTAGAGTTTTGTCCTCTCAAAACTGCCACAATTGCTTTGATTATCCCATTTATGCTGGAGGTTACAAATTTTTTGTGTGAAAAATCAGATCTTGGTGATGACCTTGAGCAGTAGGATGTAAATAACTCCCATGAACTTAGCGTTCCAATAATGGAACACTAGGCATAAGTGGGTTATTTAGTTGTGCTGATGAAAGCCATCTGGCAGTTGGCTCACACTGAACACCTGTGGAGACTAAGGACAAGGACAACTATCTTTATGGGCTTGGATGAATTGGGGAGAGGCAGCTCATGTTTCGGGAGCCAGGAGAACAAGTGAGTGGCTAAAACCTCCTGTTTTCTGTGTTAAACATTCCGTCCCTGTTTGAGACATCAATGTGTACAGATGACCTTTGTTGAGCGTTTAGCAGGTGCTAGGCACATACTAGTGTTTTCCTTAATGTATTTAATCTTCATAATTATGAAATGGGTGCCATTATTATCCCCAACTTATAGATGAGGCAACTGAGATTCTGGGATAAAGTAATAAAATTCCCTGGGATCACCCAACCACTAAAAACAAACAAACAAACAAAAGAATGAAATCATGTCCTTTGTCCCAACATGGATGGAATGGGAGGCCAAAGTCCTAAGCAAATTAGTACAGGAACAAAAAAAACAAATACCAGACGTTCTCACTTATAAGTGGATGCTAAATGTTGAGTACCCATGGTCATAAACATGAGAATAACAGACACTGCTAATAACAGACACTTCCCCTACTAAAAGGCAGGGGAAGGAGAGGGGCATGGTTCAAAAAACTACCTACTGGGTACTGTGATGACTACCAGAGTGTAATATACCCATGTAATAGATCTGTACATGTACCCCCTCTATCTAAAATAAAACTTGGGGAAAAAAAGCATGATTTTCTTTTTTAACACTAAAAGGGATTTTTAAAAATATGATTAAGAGAAACAATGAAAATATGAGATCGGAAAATTGTTGGCTATTAATGAGTTCATATTTTTGCATCTAGATTTGTATCATAAGGCATCAAAGTATTCGAAGATGAAACTGAAGAACTTTCATTAATAATTTCTCATCATATTTTAGCTTTTACTTTAGGTTCAGGGGTATGATAAATTTTAATAAATCTTGAAAAAATGTAATGAATGACAAATGACCAGAGAGAGAAAAAATATCCTGAGTGTCAAAAAGGAGTAAAATAAGAGGCCCTGGGCTTTGTATATTGATAAGCTCAATAAGAATTCCTAGAAATATTCTAGATAGAATATTAAGCAAATGATTTATAATAAACTTGAGGGCCAGGCACAGTGACTCATGCTTGTAATCCCAGCACTTTGGGAGGCCGAGGCGGGTGGATCACTCCAGGTCAGGAGTTCAAGACCAGCCTGACCAACATGGTGAAGCCCCATCTCTACTAAAAATACAAAATTAACCAGTCATGGTGGTACACGCCTGGAGTCCCAGCTACTTGGGAGGCTGAGGCAGGAGAATCGCTTGAACCTGGGAGGTGGAGGTTGCAGTGAGCTGAGATTGCGCTATTGCACTCCAGCCTAGGCAACAAGAGCAAAACTCTCTCTCAAAAAAAAGGAAAGAACAACCATCATTACTGGAAAATAACATAAATTCATTAAGAGCAAAAAAATTACATTACATAATGCTTATTTCTTATTTTGATAGGTTAACCAGATTGCTACATCAGGAGAATAGAGTAGATAATGTCTTGATTTCAGCAAAGTACTGATAAGTGCTTTATAATATCTCTGAGGGAAAGAAAGAGAAATTCAGGTAGGATGATAATAGTCTTGGGAGAAGAGGTACCTGATGGGGGGGGCTCCAAAGTCAAGACATGGTGTTTGTAAAGAAATCTGAAAGATAAGAGTAGGACATTAGGAGGTTCTTGTTTAGAGAGTGGGTAGTTCATGCGAGGAATAAAAGAATCAAGATTACCATAGTAATATGTAAATGTAACAAATATAAAGGCTTTCCAGAAATCCAAGTGAGCAAAATCTACTCATTTTCATTTAAGTTGAATCTGAATCAATGGTGTCATTTAGTTCTTTAAAAAGAATGCAGCTTTAGATTGAATACTCCCATTTCAAAGAAAGAGTAGTAATAGACAAAAACACATCTTTATGGCTTTTGTTATTTAGTCAAATATATCCTGAATACCTTGTAATGTGCAGAAAACATCTGTGGCTGCTTACATAATATATGTAATATAAGTGGATAAAAATAAGCAAAGGTTTGTCTTCCCATTTAACTGAAAGTCCTGGTTAGGATGCAGACTCTGCCTGAGTTCCCAGTTCCTGGTACAATGTCTGTAAATATTTGTGATTGATATAATACAGCGAAAGTAAGATAATGATAGAACAGTGCAAAGAAATTGGGAATGAAGTTAACCCATAAAAATGTATGCCAGAAGGATCTGGGACACTATTCCTATTTGTAATGTGGGTCCCAAATTCACCTTTGAGCCTCCTGGCAAGGAAACAAATATGCTAAAAGATCACAGTCTCCAAAACCTAAAACTTCATCCTCTTTGCCAGAAGCAACATGTTAATAGATTTTTCTTGCAGTAAAATCCTGAGAGAAATTTCTCACAGGATGCCTCATTGAGCAAATACAATGTGAAATATGGAGAAATTCTTAAAGTACAGTAAGCTGGTTAAATGTTTTTTACTCCTTGTTAAGGAAATAGCAGAAAATCCAATACAGTTTAGTTAAAGTAGTTCCTTTAGGGACCAAAGTAGTAGGGTCCAAGTACACAGATTGCCAGTGGTCAGCTTTGCTCCAGGCCCCGTGGTGTGGTAAGAAAAGTACAAGAAAACAAGTGATTGCATATCCTTGAGACAGTCTTTTTTGAAACCAAACTTGCTGTAGCTGGGCAGTATCAAGTTTGAATCTGTATTCCCCCGCAAGAATGGAAAATGCAGATATTTACTTTTGATGATTAAATGCCAATTCTTTTGCTTACACTGAAGAATGAGAATGAGTCTGAGTCCCACTTTGAGGGATACAGTAACAAAGTGGGCAAACGTAAAGAACAGTGACAAGAGAATGACACATCAGGACATAATTTCGTATGTAAAGTAGACAGCAAACTGGGCTTGGTATATTGAATCTGAAGACCAACAGGGAAGTCATGATAAAACCAGCCTCAAACATCTGAAAAACTCTCTTAGGGAGGAAGGCGCACACGTCCTCTGTGGTCCAGAATCTGACCAAGGAGTAAAGGTCCCAGACAAGGAGAACGAACTCAGGAGAAAATCGTTTTCCAACAGTAGAGCTGTCTGCAACTGGGCTATGCCGCCGTAAAATGATGGGAGGGGCCTGATTGCTGCAGGCGTTTAGAGAGAGATTGCACAAGTGTCTATCAGTGATATTTCAAAAATAATCCCTGTCCTCAAAGGGAGACTGAATCAGAAATCCTTCTGGCCACACGAATTCTCTGATCCTGGGGTGAGAAGGCATGCTCCATCTCTGTCTACGCAGAGTCTGCCGACTGTCTGAGGGAAATCTCTTGAACTGTTTATGGGTTCTGTTACCATCTCCTAGCTTGCTTACACTAGCCATAGTCCTCTAAAGAAACACTCTAAGCAAGCAGAAACCATGCTTTCCCATATCCTCCAATTTCCTCTTAGAACAACCCACATGTAAAATGCAACATTTCATTCTTTAAAAACTGTTCACTGATGATACTATTTTTAAAACTTCACAGGCCGGGCACGGTGGCTCACGCCTGTAATCCCAGCACTTTGGGAGGCGGAGGCAGGCGGATCACAAGGTCAGGGGATGGAGACCATCCTGGCTAACGTGGAGAAACCCTGTCTCTACTAAAAATACAAAACAAAAAAAATTAGCCAGGCGTGGTGGGGGGCGCCTGTAGTCCCAACTCTTCGGGAGGCTGAGGCAGGAGAATGGCGTGAACCCGGGGGCGGAGCTTGCAGTGAGCCCAGATGGCACCACTGCACTCCAGCCTGGGTGACAGAGCAAGACTGTCTCAAAAAAAAAAATTCACAGATTTCAGTGACAGTATTTATTGATTAGGGTCTTTGTTAATATTTAAGGTTCATTGCACTTTAAAAGCAAAATCGTGCAGCGTTCTAATCAAGTATTCCAAATCACCATTAAAGATATCAAAAATGTCATATTTAATTTTTGTTGCTTTGCAATGGAAGCTGGGGTGTGCTCTGAGTAGATCTCGGGTGCCAAATGCACTTCTCTTGTGGAAACATTATGCATAAAGGATATTTTGCAAAGTATCAAGTTTAGAAAGAAAGGTAAATTTAGGATGCCGGAAGAAATAAATGACTCTAGTACTTTCCTCTGCTGATGAAGTTTTGATTTCATTAGGTGGCCTGTCCTCCAGGCAAAGTGCTGTGCTGGGTCAGCTATAGTCTCTAATGTCAGCATGTACACTGCAGTCATCATAATTCATGAAACGCTCTCAAGGTCCCCTGTCAAATGCACTGAAGAGCATACTTCATCAAAGCAGTACTTTAAAATTTATGAAAAGTCAGAAGCAGGGTTGAATTTCCTTTGGAAGTTATTTCTGAAGAATTGTTTTCTTAAAATATTCTATATCTTCTTCCTGTTAGCATCTTTTATTTTAATCCCATGGTTCCATTCAATTTAAAACATTTAAGGGCCAAGCGCAGTGGCTCACGCCTGTAATCCCAGCACTTTGGGAGGCCGAGGCAGGCAGATCACGAGGTCAGGAGATCGAGACCATCCTGGCTAACACGGTGAAACCCCGTCTTTACTAACAATACAAAAAATTAGCCGGGTGTGGTGGCGGGTGCCTGTAGTCCCAGCTACTCGGGAGGCTGAGGCAGGAGAATGGCATGAACCCGGGAGGCGGAGCTTGCAGTGAGCCGAGATCATGCCACTGCACTCCAGTCTGGGCGACAGAGTGAGACTCCATCTCAAAAACGGAAAAAAAAAAATTAAGATCTCCCCTCCCTCAAAACTTTCTTAATAAGTATAACTAACTTACATGGGCCATTATGCCATGGAATGCTTATAGTCTGCCAAAATGCTTGCAGAGAGCACCTTCTAGGTGGAAACATGTGGTTGCTTCAATCAGCAAAGCCTACTCTGTTGATTTGCCTGTTGTATCACACTAAGTTCAGGGAGATGTCTACTTTAAACCTCAGCTCCATTTCTCTTTTCTTCATTGCATCATTCACAATTGTTTGTGAGTGCCTGGGGATTGTGCATTTGTGTGAATGACAATAGGGTAACTTGCTGTGGTTCATTCAGCAGAGCTTTTCTGAATGTTTTATTTTCACATCATTTTCATTCTTGCTAAATGAATCTGTGCTTGATGCACTAGTTCTGGAAGCTGGACATCATCTGTTATACAAGCACCCATGAGATTCCCAAGTCAAGCTTTTTGTCAAATTAAATCTGACAAATTGATTCTTAACCCACAAGAAATGCTGATGATAGTTTTCTTGAGTAAACATAGAGTCCTTTGAGCTGGTAATATTTAAATTTTCATAAATTTCCTTCTTTTCTCTTACAATAATCAGTGCCTTCCAAATAAAAGTTTTGGATAAAAGATCTAGATCAAAATGAATTTCCTCAGAAACAAAATATAAATGACTATTTCAGGCAAAATAAAGGCCAATAGCTGTTCCAGACTAATTTTGAAGGAATATCCATCTTTTGATATGTCAGGATTAATGTATACATGGAAAAACATTCATATTTTTTAAACTGATCATAAAGCTGACAGGTGCAAAAATGGTCCCTCTTCCAGCCCCATCTTACCAATTCTCAATTACAGATGTCTTAATTTTTATGTGTGTCATGGGCACTTCGGCAATCTTGTGGAAATGATGAACCATTCCTCAAATATATGTGACTACAAAAGGAAAAAATATGTTGAAATCTATTATTAAAACATTACACAAATTTGCAATATGGCGATGCATATGCTTCTTCATTAAAAACAACCCCTAGCAGTGGGGCTAATCGCTACATAATCTTGAAATGATGAGCAAAATCAATATGCAAGATGAAACAATTATAGCTTCATCTACAACTATAAAATGGGATTTTAAAATCTGTAATTTTTGTGAGCAGCAAAGTCACAAGTACTGCTAATACCATCATGATCTATTGCCGTGGTTAGTGAAAGATAAACACATAATTTTTCCCCCCTATGTTCACAACTCCCTAAATTTTACACACAGATCCCCTGGAGGACCATGGACTCCATATTAGGATAGTCTGATCCCAGTGACTCTTGCCTCTGCTTCTACTTGTATTCAACCACTAGAGAGGTGCACTGGGGTCATGGTCAGTCATCAACATGCACGGGATCCTCAGAAGCAATGGTGTCAGCAGAACCACACACAAACCCCACTATGTTACTGCCAATGAGCCCAACATCTGAACACTGTCACCTTAGAGGGGTCACTTTGTGTCAGTTCAGGGTTTTCTCCAGCCAGAAAGTCTGCCTCTGGCAATGATACCAAGAGCTAATTCAGAGCAGAATGTGTTCATTGTTCTCCATGATGTCATTTGCCAAATGAAAGAAGTGGTTCTAGAATATCCTCCATGCTTATTTACCAAAACTTTATATGCTTTGTCTGCACTGTCAGGATAACATATTCCATACATTTACTTCTTCTGGGGGGGGGAATACTTCCATATCTCCAGCTAGAATTTGTACCTGAGATTTAAATCCACATTTCCACTTGGATGTCTAAAACTGGATTTATCCTCTTCTCCCCAAAACTAGTTTCTCCTTCTGACTTTGACTTTTCTTCTCCTAACTTGTATGGTCATCTCAGACTTTCCAGCCACCACACCCACTTCCCAGACTCTAATCCTCAATTTACAGCATCCCTTCAGTCTCCCTCTTTATTCCATTCTCATTTCTAGTATGTTCATTTACAGCCTAACCTGGATTCACTGTTACCCTTGTTCCTGCCTCTCACAACTCAGATCCATTCTATACACACTGCTGCCAACTTAATTTTCCCAGAAGGCAACTCTGATGACCCTTTTATCCTGTCCAGAAATCTTCAATGGCTCCCCATTTTCTACTGAACTAAATGCAGACTCTGCTCTATAAGCCTCTCCTCCACTTGGCTCCAGACTCCCAGTTCAGCCACCTGTTTCACCCTGTTCTGCAAACTTTGATAATTCTTGTTCCATGAAACAGAGAGCAAAGAATTTGCCTCATTCGTTTTCTGACTTGCTGCCTTTCACATTTTGTACCCTCCTTCTAGGATTCAAATATTGATGAAGAAGGAACTAGCAATAAGGTGTGTTTTGAACACAGACATAGAGATTATAACACTGTCACTGAGATGCTCTCAAAGGAGGAAAATACCTTAATGAGTAAATAATCTCCTGCTGGTTTTCCAAGTGTTTTCTGGTAAACCTGGACTTGGTGGGGAAGGGGAGGGAATATCCAGATAATGGCTACTCACCAGAGGAGAACATCTATCACTGTCATCTGATGCCACATCATGCTCCCAACTACCTTAGCAATCCTTGTATTTCACTTTCTCATTTGTAGCTTGGGGGTCAGGTAGGTGCACTGGATTTTGACCACTAGTTTACAAATTTTAGTCCATTAGGACCAGCTTAAAACATAATCCACATTATCCTGATTCATTAGATGCATGAATCAAAAGTAGGATGATGCCAGACACACTTTGGGAGGCTGAGGTGGGAGGATCCCTTGAGACCAGGAGTTCAAGACCAGCCTGAGTAACATGGTGAGACCCTGTCCCTATAAAAAATTTTTTTAAAAATTAGCCAGGCCTGCTGGCCTGTGCCTATAGTCCCAGCTACTCAGAAGGCTGAGGTGGGAGGATGGCTTGAACTCTAGGAGTTCAAGGTTAAATTTACAATGAGCTATGAATGCCCCACTGCACTCTAGCCTGGTTAACAGAGAAAGACCCTATTTCTAAAAAAAAAAATGAGAAATAAAAAAGCATAATGAATCATTAACATCACATACTAGGTTTTTTCCACTAGCAGACTCTTTCCTCTTGGAGACTTCTTCCGTTTAGAATGGCAACCCCTTCCCCCTCAGTTTGAGGAGATAGAGAAGTATCTGCCTGAGCTGAGAATGTTACCACCATTATCTCTGATGCTTATTCAGCAGCACTGTGTAGAGGCTTAGACTACACAGTGCTTAGATTCTCTTTCTGCTACACAACCTTAGATGAGCTACAAATGTTAATTCTCAGTTTTCATATCTGGAAAATGGGGATTATAATATTTTTTATCCCATAGATTTCTGGGGATAACGTAGAGATAATGGATAATATAAGGAGAATGAGGAGAATGCATTTAAAGGGGGCTTAGCACATTGTCCAGCTTATAGGAACCACTCTATGAATGTTAGTCATTATTATCAGCATAGAAAACATGTTGAGATAAATATAAGGAAACAAGGAATAGATGAGGTGGGGTCAACAAACATTTCTGTGGGCCTTACTGTCCCTGTTGTAACTACTCAGTTCTGCAATCATAGCATGAAAGCAGTCATAGACAATACATAAATGAATGAGTGTGACTGTGTGCTGATAAAACTTTATTTACACAAACAGGCATTAGGAGCCAGATTTGTCCTGTAGGCATAATTAACCAAACTCTGGCTATACTGCCCAAACCCTGACCTTTGGGAACTTCCAATCAAGTATGGTAGTAAGTCTTGCAAGACTTTTCAGGGGAAGCAAGGAGTCAGGGACTAACTTCACCATTATCCAGAGGAGCATAGAAACTTGGTATTTTAAGACAGCTTACTGTATGAATTTCCCAGAGATGAACAAAAGTAAAAAATATAGCCTAGAGCAAGTAGCTCAGGTTTTTTGTTTTTTAATCCTGCCTTTCAAATAAGTAACTTCAACTTTGAAACAGAGCCTTCCCTTTTAGTAGACATTTTCCTTGGAAACTCAGCTCCCGCCTTGATCCTAGAAGTTACACATTTATAGGAATAAAAATGTCTGTAGATTAATCGGTAGACAATGCCTGATCCTGACTTCTGTTCCTTATCCTTATATATGAATAGACAGAGCTAAGAAGTCATTTATCCAGCAGTTTGACTAAAAGGAAATGGAAAGTGCATGGATAGCAGAGGAAATCATTCACTTCCTTTTCTATTCTTTTTATTAATATATGATCTTGTTATTAATAACATAAAGGAATAGCAAATGAGAATCCATGAGCAATATCAGACCCTGAAAATGAGCTGGTGGCTCAGTATCAACCAATGAGGACACTTGATAGTTTAGCAAAGTTGCCAAACAGGAGACAGACTCTGCTCCTTTAAAAGACGAGTGACTGTGGCGTGTGTTCCCCAGATAGGAGAGCAAAAACATACTTTCTGGGCCTCTCTCAGGATCGTTGTTTGGGAAGGAAGTTGTATGGGAAATTCACAAACTCTTAGATGTTAACATTTAAATGTAGCGTGCCACACACAAACTCACAAACACAACCTTTTTTTCATCAATAAAGTTGCAGAGGAGCCCCATTTACACTGTATATCATACTGTATTTTAATATCCAAAATGGCTAGTCCCTTCCAGAGTTTTTATGCCTTAATGTGTGCTAATTTGATGGGCCTAGTGCTTTATTCATTTGAAGCAAGAAATTAAGTCTGTGATAATAAAGCAAGGTTCTTATCAGATTTCTCTTTTTTGTTGTTTTACAGTTTTCTCCTTGTCTTTGGTTGCTTGATTTTGTCAGTGTTTTCTACCATCCCTGAGCACACAAAACTGGCCTCAAGTTGCCTCTTGATCCTGGTAAGTGAAACATGAACAAGAACGTACCTGAATGTTATATAAGAACTGCCTATAACATTTGTACTATGCATCTTATCCTACAAAAAAATTCTATCTAAAAAAGAGTTACTGTGAAATATAAAAGTTTCAAAGATTACTGAAACATTTGCCCAGCAACTTAACATGTAGTCAATCCTTAGAAATACATAGAAATGTTCCGGATTGCTATTACACAGCAATATCTGGTGTTATAGATATATCATAAATAGAAGGCAATGTTAGAAAGCAGTTTTGAGTATGTTTATCTATGCTAATAAACAAATTATATAAGAAGAGTCACTATCTATGAGGCCTCTCATTACATTGTGAAAGACTATAAAGTAGAGAGCATTTTCCAATAACTGTAATTCAGCAGTAGCTAAATATAATTGGCCAAGAACTATGAACATATGGCACCTCATAAGAAAATAGAAGGCTCCTTCATGCTCTTTTCAACCAACAGACTGCATTGTGAGTTTTGCTGCTAATGCAGTTACCTGGTGATAAATTCTGCAGTTTGCTCTGTTCCCATTATGCTGTCAATCCTCAAGCACACAGAATTGCTCGATTCACTTTAAAATGGAAAAAGACCCCAAGATAATTTTATCAGAATTATTTTGAGCCTTTTAAGCTCTCATACTTTCTATTACAACTAAACTGTAGCACTGTACACTCAAATCACATCTGATTGAAAGTTTGGTTCATTTTCAACTATTTTAACCCACTCACTTTGTCCAAAAGTATCAGATTTGACAGTCTTAGAGCTATTTGAATGAACTACAAACTGGAACAGCTCGCTGTTTCTGTAGAGCCTAGGGGTATACAGAAGCAGGGGGAGGAAAACGGTAAGATGGTTTATGTGCCCTAATAAGCAAGATTGGTTGTGTTACAGCAATAAATATTGAATATGAAAAAATTGTTACTACCATGAAGGCAGAAACTGAAAGATTTCAACTCATATAACCTGAGAGAAGGGCAGATGCTTTTCCTACCTTTGCTTTCAGATGGCTAGTTTGTACTTAAGGTTGCTAAGACATCATCAAGTCTTTCAGTGCAATATCAGGGAGAACTCATTTTGAATCTGTAATAAATCTCTCTCAATTCATTTGCATACAAATTGTGCTCCAGCAGCATATTGCTCACGTTAAGGTTACTGTTTCAAAGCCCAGCGTAGAGAACAGATAGACCAAAGAGCACATCAGAGATCTGTTCCATTTGTAAGCTTTTCCTTTGGGTAGAAAGTAGGGTTTTAACCTTGTCCACCCTTTTGATAACAACAAATGATCTGAGCCCAGGGGCTAAGGTATAGCTGGCTTT
This sequence comes from Rhinopithecus bieti, assembly GCF_001698545.2. Taxonomy (NCBI): domain Eukaryota; kingdom Metazoa; phylum Chordata; class Mammalia; order Primates; family Cercopithecidae; genus Rhinopithecus; species Rhinopithecus bieti. The sequence goes on along the minus strand of NW_016805139.1, from coordinate 1,797,857 downwards.
TAGGCCCACATATAGAACCTCAACCAGGAATTTTAGACTGAAAATATAAATCTGATTTTTAAACTTGGAAACAAAAAACGATCTACTGCATGACCAATATTAGGAATAAATCAATCATTAGGAATCTCATGAAAAGATTTCTTTCAGAGCCAGGTCAAAAATCCAAAATGTTAGATTTATATTCTCCAAACCTCTGAAATATAAATTCTGTCATTGCTAATGAATTTCTAAATAGTCCAAAGAAACCCATGTAATTTCAAAGTCTAAAACTGATTAGTATCTTGACTTTTAAAACCTGTTGAATAGTGAATAGATCAGAGTTTAGTAAGTAGAGTGCATTTAGTAGAAAATAAAAATGTAGATGTCAGTCTTGAATGCTTTCAGATTTAGCAAGGTAGAAATGAGTTCCTCTATGCAGATGAGGCCTTTGTTTTGAGCAAGTGATTAGTGCTACAGATAGATATTTGCAGAAACCTATTGCAACAAGGCTTTCTGTAGGGAGTGGGTTTGTTAATCCTACTATCTTTGTGCTATAGCAATACATTGTCAAAGTATGTTCTCAAAACCTACCTAGAAATATGCAGACTGCATTGCAGAGCTAAGATTTACTAACGATATTCTTCACCAATGTTTTCTCCAAAATCTTTTTATTTGGACAAAAAAATTCAAATACGGTCTTTATTTTACTTTTTCTTTAGCTAGCAATTAGTAAATTAGGAAAGCATTAATATTTTAATTATTTTTCACAATGAGTTAACATAGTATATTACAAAAGTTCAATGACTTGTAGAAAACTGGGAAAAGTCAATCATTAAGATGACAAATCCTAATAATTTAAGGAATCTCTTATTTATTATCTTTTAACATGTATTTTTGAGACAGTTACTATGATTTCAAAGTCACAGAACTCATAGAACACAATTCTGATTAGCAGTAAAGTTCCCAAGATGAGATATATCGAAGGAATTACCATCCAAAGGAAGAAAAATGGTTATTATTCAAATAGTAAAAAGGAATGGCTTTTAAAATGTTTGCAAGACCAGGCACAGTGCCTCACGCATGTAATCCCGACGTTTTGGGAGACCAAGACAGGCAGATCACTTGAGGTCAAGAGTTTGATACCAGCCTGGCCAACACAGTGAAAGCCCGTCTCTACTAAAAAATACAAAAAGTATCTGGGTGTGGTGGCACACACCTGTAATCCCAGCTATTTGTGAGGTCGAGGCAAGGGAATAGCTTAAACCCAGGAGGCAGAGGTTACAGTGAGCCAGGATTGCGCCACTGCACTCCAGCCTGGGCAACAGAGCAAGACTCCATCTCAAAACTGAATAAAATAAAATAAAATGTTTGCAAAAATGTACAATAAATCCACATCTGTACACTTTTTGTGTATACTGTTGATGTATAAAGACAACACCAGAGGTGTACATTTAGAGCTATGTATAAATCCTATATCAGAATTGTGTATTTTTTCATAACTTCTGTCCCTTTTGGGTTTTTTAACATTTTAAAATATGTTCAGATATTTCCTAAAATTCTATTTCTGTGCAAGTAAAAGGCACCCACACTTGTGACAGGGAGCACACAACAGGCAAACCTGACTCGTAGACAGAACCCTCTTTGACACTCACTCTTTTCCACCTAATTGTTCCCTTGAGGCCACCAGCGTATTAGATGTAGGCCATCTCTTTAGATATGTCTTGCTTGCCTCCTGGGGCCCCCATAAAGACTTTAGCTGTCCATCCCACATCCAAAAGGGAAGCCTCCCCTCATTTCCATCCAGAATGGCACTGCCAACGCTCTTGTAAACTTGTAACTTCGCACACTTGCCTTGGTTACAAGCCAAATGAATACCTGTGTTAATTTGCTCATTTATTCTTTTCAGTTGTGGGAACTGAGGTTTCAGGCTATACAACCAGGTTCCTTATTTCTCTCCATAGAAGCAGTAGTGTATAGACTTAAGAATGTGATACAGACTGTAGTCAGGCTCCATGAATTCAAATTTCACTCGTGTCCCGTTTTAGCTGTGTGGTTTGGAAAATCACTCCACTGTGCCTTAGTTTTCTTATCTGTTAAAAGTGAATAGTAGGATTCCAGAAGAAAGACAGAGTAGGAAGCACCAGGATTTTGTCTCCCCACCTAAACAACAACTGCACTGGCAGAATTTGATGTAATTCAGTGGATGGAACTCTGGAATCTATGGAATGTTTGCAGCTTCCAGAGGAAGGCTTAGATGGTAAAATTGCAGTTAATTTCAGTCCATTTCAGCTCTTAGCACAGTGATAGCTACCCATCCCCTACACCCAGGCCCATTGCAGGCAGCTGTGCACATGTTCTGGGAGGGACCTGAACACAGCTTATACGAGCCAGGATGGGCAAAAAGAACCCTGTCTTCCAAATATCAGAAAGCTGACCTTGGATCACTAATTGCTGCTTCTGATCATGGAGGAGCAGACAAAAAATGTGGCAGCCATTGTTGCTGCACCTTCACCCATTGCTGTCAGCCCTCCCCCCCGCCCCACCAGCAGAAGTGACTTCCAGGGGATTAAAAGGGTCCTCCCCACATCCTTCATTTTTCTTTTTTCCTTTTTTGGAATACAGTGTGTAAAGATGTAATTATTTGACATTAATAACTGAAAGGAGTAGGGCTAGAGATGTAAAGGAACAGAGTTTTTCTATGCCATTAAAGCTAAACTGGTATAAATTCAAATTAGAGTGTTATAACTTTAGGGTGTTAATTTAATTCCCATGGCAACCACAAAGAAAATAGCTGTAGAATACACACAAGGAGAAATGAGAAAGGAATTCAAACATTTCACTATGAAAAAAATGAACTAAATACAAAAGAGGGTAGCAATGCAGGAAATGAGAGACAAAAAAAGCTATAAAGTATACACAAAACAAAGAGCCAAATGATGAAAGCCTCTCCTTATCAGTAACTAATTTAAATGTAAGTGGATAAACGTTTCTAATAAAAACCAGTGATTGGCAGAATGGATAAAAATACATGATTCAACTATGTATATGCTTAGTACAAGAGACTTACTTTAGATTCAAAGACACAAATGCATTGACAGTAAAAGGGTGGAAAAGATATTTTATGCAAATAGTAAACAAAAGAGAGCAGAAGTGGCTATACTAATATCATACAAAATAGACTTTAAATCAAAAAAGTTATGAGATAAAGAAGGGCATTATATTAATAAAAGATTTAATACACCAAGAAGATGTAATAATTATAAACATTTATGTACCTAATAACAGGTCATAAAATATATGAAGCAAAAACTGACAAAATTAAAGGGAGACATAGATAGTTCTACAATAATAGTTGAAGGCTTCAATACCCCACTCTCGATAATGGATAGAACAACCAAACAGAAGATAAGTAAGAAAACAGAAGACTTAACACAATAAACCAACTAGGTCTAACAGACTATACAGAACACTCTACCCAATAACAATACCATAAACATTCTTCTCAAGCACACAGGGACATTTTCCAGCACAGGCCATTATGTTAGCTCCATGTTAAGTCTCAATGACTTTAAAAGATGGATACCACACGAAGTATTTTTTCCAACCACAATGGGATGAAGTTAAATATCAATAACAGAAATAAAACTGGAATATTCAAAAATTAAACAGCATGCCTTTTTTTTTTTTTTTTTTCTTGAGGCAGAGTCTCACTTTGTCACCCAGGCTGGAGTACAGTGGTGGGATCTTGGCTCATTGCAACCTCTACCTCCTAGGTTCAAGAGATTCTCCTGCCTCTCAGCCTCCTGAGTAGCTAGGACTATAGGCACACACCACCACTCCCTGCTAATTTTTTTCATTTTTAGTAGAAGCAGGGTTTCACCATATTAGCCAGGCTGGTCTTGAACTCCTGACCTCAAGTGATCCACCCACCTCAACCTCCCAAAGTACTGGGATTACAGGCGTGAGCCACCACACCCAGCCTAAACAGCATACTTTTAAACAACCAGTGGGTCAAAAAAATAAGTCTTAGAAATTAATGAAAACAAAACACAACCTGCCAAAACTTATGGGACACAATGAAAGTTGTGCTAAGATTAAAATGTATAGCTATAAATGCTTACATTAAAAAAAAAAAACAAATATCTCAAATCAGCAACTTCATTTTACAACTTAAGGAGCTAAAAAATGAATACACTAGACCCAAGCTAGCCAGAACAAAGGAAACAATAAACATGGATAAATGAAATAAAGACTAGAAAAACCATAAAGAAAATCAATGAAACCAAAAGTTGGCTGTTAGTAAAGGCTGACAAAACAGACAAGCCTTTAGATAGATGAACTAAGAAAAAAGGATACTCGAATTAATAGAATCAGAAATGAAAATGGGAACATTGCTACTGATTCTACAGAAATAAAAAGGACCATAAGAGAGTACTATGAACAATTGTATGACAACACATTGGAAATCTAGATGAAATGGACAAATTTGTGGAAACACAAAACCTACCAGGACTAAATCACAAAGAAATAGACACCGAATAGAGCTATAAGTAGTAAGGAGATTGAATCAGTAATCAAAAATCGTCCAACAACAACAAAGAAGCCCAGGATCTGATGGCTTCACTAGTGAATTCTAACAAACATTTAAAGAACTAATACCAATCCTTCTGAAACTGTGCCAAAAAAATAAAGAAGAAGCAACACTTCCTGACTAATTCTATGAGGCATTACTTTGATGCCAAAGACACAAGAAAAAGAAAACTATAGACCATTATTTCTTATGAATATTAGTGTAAAAATCATCAACAAAATGCTAGTGTATTTAGCAGCATATTAAGAAGATTATACACCTTGGCCAAAGGAGATTTAGTCCTTCAATGAAAGAATGATCAACACACAAAAACTGATCAATGATATAGGCCACATTAACAGAATGAAGAGAAAAAGCCCCATAATTATCTCAATTATGCCAGAAAAAAACATTTGAAAAAAATTCAGTGCCCTTCTATGATTAAAAAAAAAAAAACTCCACAAACTAGGAATAGAAGAAAACTACCTCAACATTATAAAAGCCACATATGAAAAACCCACAGCCAACATCATACCATAAAGGTGAAAGACTAAAACTTTTCCTCTAAGATCAGGAAGAAGGCAGAGATGTCTGCTTTTGCTGTCCCTATTCAACAAAGTACTAGACGACTGTACTAATTGCTAGCTACAGCAATTAGGCAACCATTAAATAAAAGAAACAAAAGGCATCCCAATTGAAAAAGTAAGTAAAATTATCCCTGTATACAGATGATGTGCTGTTATATGTAGGAACCCCTAAAGATTTAAAAAAAAAAAAAAAAAAAAAAAAAAATGAAAAAAAAAAAACTGTAAGAAATAATAAATAAATTCAACAAAGTAACAGGATGCAAAATCAATATACAAAAATGAGTTGCATTTTACCAACAACAAAGATTTTAGAAAGGAAACTATGAAAACAATTCCATTTATAATAATATCAAAATATACTTAGGAATTAACTTAACTAAAGAGATGAAGAACTTATACAATGAAAACTACAATAACATTACTGAAATAAATTAATAAGACACAAATAAATGGAAACACATTCCACGTCCATAGTTTTGAGAACTTAATATTGTTAACATGTCCAAAGTCATCTACAGATTCAGTGCAATTCCTATCAAAATCCCAATGATGTTTTTTGCAGAAATAGAAAAACCCATCCTAGAATTCATACAGAATTTTAAGGGACCCCAAATTGCCAAAACTATTTTGAAAGTAAAGAACAAAGCTGAAGGACTCATAATTTTTTATTTTAAAACTTACTACTACAAAGCTACAGTAATTAATCATGAGGTAGTTTCCTATAACATTATGAATGTATTTAAGCTACAGTAATCAATCATGAGGTAGTCTCCTATAACATTATGAATGTATTTAATACCAGTGAACTATACTTTACAATGGTTAAGCTGTAAATTTTATGTTATATACAGGCATAAAGACCAACATTTAGACCCATGGAACAGAATGGAAAGTCCAGAAATAAATTCACACATATATGGTCAAATGATTTTTGACCATTCAGTGGGGAAAGGGCAGTCTTTTCAACAAATGGTGATGGAAATATTAGATATCCACATGTGAAAGAATGAAGTTGGACCCTTACCTAAGATAAATCACAAAAATTATCTTGAAATGCATTAAAGACCTAAAACTATAACATTGTTAGAAGAAAACATAAGGCAAAAGCTTCAAGACATTGGATTTGTCAGTGATTTCTTGCACATAACACCAAAGGCGTAGGCAACACAAGAAAAAAATAGAGAAACTGAACTTCATAAAAATTTAAAAATTTGTGCATCAGAAGACAGTATCAACAGAGAAAAAAAAGGCAACACACAGACTGAGAGAAAATATCTGCAAATAACATACCTGTTAAGGGGTTAATATCTGGACTATGTAGAGAATTTCTGAAACTCAGCAACAAAAACAACCTGATTCAAAAATGAGCAAAGGACTTGAATAAACGTTTCTCAAGAAAAAGAGGTACAAATGCCCAATAAGCATCTGAAAAGATGCTCAACATTATTAATCATTAGGGAAGTGCAAATCAAAACTACACCAAGTACCACCTCACACCCATTAGGATGGCTACTATCACAGAAACAGGAAATAACAAATGTTGGTGAGGATGTGGGAAAATGGAACCCTTGTTCACAATTGGTGGGACTGTGAAATGCTATAGCCACTATGGAAAACAATACAGCTTTTTTTCTCAAAAAAATAAAAAATAGAATTATATGATGCAGCAATTCCACTTCTGGATGTGTGCCAAAAAATAATTGATGGCAAGGTCTCAAAGAGATGTGTACACCCATGTTCATAGCAGCATTATTCACGATAGCCAGAATGTGGAAAAGACCCAAGTGTATCCTGACAAGTGAATGGATAAGCAAAATATGGTATATACATACAAAAAAAAAATTATTCACCCTTTAAAGGAAGGAAATTTTGACATATGCTTCAACATGGATTAATGTTGGCGATATTATGCCAAGTGAAATAAGTCAGCCACAAAAAGAAAAATAATGTATGATTCCACGTATATGAGTGAGATACCTAGAATAGTCAAAAAATTATAGAGACAAAGTGGAATGGTTGTTGCCAGGGGCTATAGGGATCAGGGAATAGTGAGTTATTGTTGCAGCATTACAGGAAGAAAAGAGTTATGGAGATGGGTGGTGGTGATGGTTCTATAACATTATGAATGTATTTAATACCACTGAACCATACTTTAAAATGGTTAAGCTGTAAATTTTATATTACGTATATTTTACCACAATAAAAAAATTGAGAAAATATTTTTAAAAATTAAATGAGCATTAGGAAAAATAGCTAATACACGCTGGGCTTAATACCTAAGTGATGGGTTGATAGATGCAGCAAACCACCATGACACACGTTTACCTATGTAACAAATCTGCACATCCTGCACATGTACCCTGGAACTTAAAATAAAACTAAAAATTAAAAAAAATTAAATGAAATTTAAAACTCAAAAAAAGGTGGTTAGTGATATAGCCTACTTCATAAGGCTGATGTGAAAATTAGATAAATTCAAGTGCATGCTTAGGACTGGGCCCAACAGAAGGAAAACTGTTAGAAAGCTAGCAAATATGATCATCACGGGATCCTCCATGTATAATGGAGGCCTCCTAGGGACACACGTACAGGTGAACTGTGGAATAGTTGAAAATGCTACACTTGAGAAAATATTATATTTTATAATAGAAAACAAGTATCTGTGTAAGAGTTTTCTCACCACAATCAAACACTGTTAATTATGTAAGCTTGCTACATGAACATGTTCTCTAAAAGGGACTCGGTGGTATACATTCCGGTGGTATACATTCGGCATGCAGCATGTGTTCACAATAGCCACTTATTTCTGGTGACTAATGAAACTGATTTCAATTGTTGCAGCATTTTAGTAAATGCGTCTGATGACAGTGCTTGTGGCTTTATATCTCTTCTCTCCATGCCTGCATCTACTGAGTGTAACATTGGGCAGGAATAACTCCAGATCTGATGGACTTGCTTGCTGTGCCATCACCCTGGTGATAAAATCTGTGAACTCAAGAACATGTATGAAACTTTGTGTCCACATTCCAAGGACGGTTAAAAGCTGGTGTTAATTTCCTATATTTGGTGACTCCATCAAAAATGAAAGGGAGCCAGCATTTTTTAAGTACCCTTCATTTATTAGGCTCATTGGTTTCTTATTAGAAAAATAAAACTGGCAATGTAAGTATCCCCTCCCATTTTCACAAATAGCTAAATAAGTTGTGCAAGATAACACACAAAGTGTAAAACAGCCAAGATTCCAGCTTAGGCCTGGCTGAGGAAAAGACTGGGCTGTCTTCAGAGCATCCCGCTGCCTCTCATTCTCTTGCTTCTTTCAAGGCTAACAAGTCTACCAAAACGCATTTGCCAGCACCCAATGAAGCGTTCATGTCTAAGGCTTCTTTTTGTTCCATATATACCAAATGAGGTTTACAACACTTTTACTTAGGATGTTATACTTTCATAAAGTGTTCCACTTACCAAATTATCACAAATGGGCATATTAATTCAGACCACTAGAAGTTCTTTGTACTGAGAATTCTAAATTCTGTTTTGCAAATATTCAAGAGCCCGATTCATGGGGTAAATAGTCAAGTGTAACAGTTGATCTTCTAGTCCCAGTTCACTTTGCTCAGGTGAGTAACATGCTGTTGAAATGAGTTCTCCTATTTCCAGGTTAGACTATTACAATAAGTTTTGTTTGGTTTGTTTTGATTTCATTAGCCAAAGGTTGTAGGTTTTAGCACTGTATTTCCCACCTTTTTGAGAATAATACTGTCTGGAGTGCATTTCCTCTCTGTTGAAGAACTTCTTGCCATCCAGATTAATTTTAAAGTATTTGTTTTAAGTTTTTAGATGAAAATTGTCCATCATGTTGAGAACAGAAAACTCCATTTGATGAAAGTGATGCATATTATTTGCAAAATTCTTATTGCAGGTTATCATTTCTAAAATTGCAGTAAAAGGAATGTCACTATCAATTTTAGCAAGATAGAGCCTGTCTCAGTATATTTGCTCCTGTACCCTCCTGCTGTGTTAGAAAGACGCCAAACTACAAATGGATCGTGCTCAGCATCTGGATGAGTACTCTATCCAGGCTTTCCCAAACATCCAGATGTTTGACAGCTTCTACATATGCGTATTTTCTCCTTATGCTTCAGGTAGCAAAGTAAACATGGGTTTATTGTTTCCTTGCACAGTGACTCTGCTCCTGAATTGTGTACAGACTTAATGTAGGCAGGTCTAATTATATCTTAAATGTACTAGTGGAGCTTACTATTTAAAGAAAATCCATAGGGAATTCTTTTGTAAAGTGAAGTATCCCCTTGAAAAGGTAATAACAGCTACATAATTAATTTGTTACATGTTTTCTTTTTTAATGTGAGTACATGCATTTTTAATTGCTATATAACTATTCACTATATATATAACATGGTATTGAAGAATTAGAGACATTGTTGTCACTTCCTATATACTAGTATTAACAGGGGAGGAAAAAATCAGCCACAAGCACATTTACCAGCCCTTGCAAAGTAGAAAGGTTTACACATGAAATTGTATGGATTTGATATAGAATGAGATGACAGTAGTCTTTACATTTAAAACTTCTGGTATTAAACGTTGTAAGCAGATAACAGAGTGTAAGGATAAGAATCCATTTGAGGATATTAAATCTTATGTTTGTAAAGGCAGTAACGCAATATGAGATACGAAGCAATCAGATGTGAGGAATGAGTGATGCTTCTTTAGATTTATCACATCCCTATAATTTACTGCAGAAAGCTCTCAGAATATCCCAATGAACATTGAAAACTGCAATTATTTTCCTTTGCTTTTCTTTCATCAAGGAAAATGCAAATAAACTCTAAAATGATTCACAGAGACTAACGACCCTCATCAATCTGCCGATGACTGAAAAGAAAAAAGCAGGAATAGTTAAACACCTACACTGGATCTTAACAGAGGGATAATAACATAGTAAGTTGCCCCATAAAAAGTATTTCAGATATTAGAAGAAAGAATTTTTGAAGTTAAAGATAATGATTGTGCCTGAAAAAGACCATGCCTCTATCTACAATTAAGGAAGGAAAGAATTTTCCATATTTCTATGCAAACATCGATGTCTAACCAAGTAGTCCAGGCTATACCACTGAACTCTATACAACTTTGTTTCAAGACTTGACAGGCTACCCAGCAGACATCCTTACAGCTATAGATGAGCCATACTCAACCAGGTCCACACTGATGTTTAGCTCTTATGCCCTTTTAAGCTTCACAAAAGTATATCCAACTGAGAGAGAAAGAGAAACAAGATAGTATGAAAATTTTACAGGGTTACTGGAAAATGAAAGAAGCCAAAATGTTTGTCAGTAGAAGGAAAAACACCCTTCCCTTACTATCTTTCCATGCTTTGATCATTTCCATCATTTGAAACCTGGACAAATACCTCCTCCTTTCTGAAATAAACTTTCTTTCCTCTAACTTTCCTCAGTCCTGTCTACTTGACATTGTATCTTCTCCATTATTCATTTATTCAACAAGATGTATGCAGTACCCAATATGGATGAGGCATTCTTTCTTAGGAGCTGAGGATATAACAATGAACAAAACAGTCAAAACCTCTGTTCTCATGGAGCTCATGTTTTTGTGGAAGACCTAGAATAAACAAATAGGAAAATCAATATATTAGATATTGCAAATAAAAGGAAAGCAAGAAAAACGAATAGGTAATGAAGAAGTGTTTAGATAGTATGTTTAGAGAAGTCCACTGAAATGGGTGGCAGAGACTTGAATGGAATGAGGCGACGAGGCATATAAAGATTAGGGAAAAGAACATGCCAGGCAGATGGAGCTTCAAGGACAAAAGCTTTGGACAGGAGCATACCTGGTGAGACAAGGAAGGGCAAGAAGATGAGCAACTGAAGGAGGGTGAGCCAGGGGTGGGAGCAGTTGAGAAAAATTAGGCACCAGTTGAACTGTAAATTTCCTGAGACTAGAATCCAAAGCTGATACAGTGATACCACTTAATACAGTAATAGTTGGTGGCAAATCATCAGTGAATTAAAGGAGATGGCCCATTTAATTATATAACACTAATATTGACATGTTCATGGAATCATGGATATGGCACCAAAATTCAGACAAGAGGCAGGACCTGGCTGTAGAATGGACTAGAGTAGAGAGTAATAGGATGGGGGACATTTAGGAAGCAGGTGAAGTTATTCAAGTAAAACACAATGGAGCCCTAAACCAAACAGAGGCAGCATGAATAGGGAAAGGGCATGGACTAGAACAATGTAGAGAACTTGCAGGTTAAACCAAAATTGTAAGTCCTGTATAATTGGTTTGTGCCTCACAGAAATTTCTGGGAGGGCTTTCCTCAGCAGATTAGAAGTATTCCGCCCCTTTGGTTACTACATAGCTGCAGGTTACCTGCCTCCTGCCAGATGTGGTTTGCTTTGTCTGTGGTTCCCATTTGCTCACTGCCTCTCCGATTGAGACCTGCCATCTTGCTCTGGCCTACGTATCCCAACTCTGGATTTCCCACTTGGTCGCTGATCCTGTGGATTTCTATAGATTTTCATATATTTCCCTGGGTTCTGCTTACTTCCTCTTCTAATTTCTCCAGGTCCAGTTCCTTAACTCATACAATTTTAACTCGAATATATATTAAATGCTTCCTATGTTTTAGCCCCTGTGCTGGGGTCTGGAGTCCCAAAAATGAATAAGGCATTGCCCTGCCCTGGAAGAATTCAAGTACAGTATTTTCTACAACCTCTGACTGACTCCAGAAGAAAATAACCTTGAAATCATGGTGAAATTGCTAAATTAGAAGATAAGAGAGAAATAGGTTAATTCGTCATTTTTTTAAGTTCCCACTTTAAGACCTATCCACATAAGAAAATAGATATATCTCTAAGTCATTTTTTTATCTTGGAGATCGCAAATGAGATGATCAAAAACTATTTTCAATATAGATTACTACTGATCATGCCTATATATTGAATATTGTTTTGGTACTGTACGAAGCCAAAAGCTGGAAGCAATAGGGTAGGTCCCACTGTTCCCCACGCAGGCATACACACCAGGGGTTACAACTAAAGTGAGAAGACACATCATGCCTCTGCAAAGTAGATTAGAGAAAAATTTTCCAAGCTGTAAATGGCAGCTTGACAAACAACATTACAGGCTGGATTCAATGAAAACGCTGCAGACCTGGCTCCCTCCAGGGCTATAAATCACAATGAATACACAGAACATTACTGGAAAATGGAGAACAGAAAAGAGACTGTGCAAGTGTTACAGGCCCTCCAGCCTTGGCTTACTGAAGACTAATTGAGGGAGATTCAGTGCCGCAAGGTCTCAGCATCCTGGGAAAACCTGGAAAGCCCTCCTCACGAAAGAACACTGCAGAAGAGTCTTAACAAAGAAATGGAAACTCCAGACCAAAACAGCTCTCAGGGAAGACCCGGGAGGGTAGAAAGTAAAAGAGGACCACCCCTAGGAGTGCAGGGCAGGAAGGACACTCACTCTGGTTCTCACTCCCCACCCCTTACTCTCCTGAAAGTTATTTTTTAAATCAGGTGACATCAAGTATGAATAACATCAAATGCAACCTTAAAAGAAAGAGAAATCCCAACATATTATGCTGGAGGAGTGTTATGCAGAAGTGAAGAAGGGCTGGGGGGCGTTCTTTGACTTAATGATAATAATGACTGGAGAATTTGTGAGTTAATTACACCTCTGTGAGTCTGGAGGTTTCTCTGCCTGTCAGTTAACCCATCTGCTTCTCTCCCATAGGCTCCTTTCTGAATCACTTTCTGGTCTTGACCTATAGCCTACAGCCATGGAGAATTGGATGCCCAGGGTCACTGTAGCCAGGCAGGGATGTGCATACAACTGGCTGAGGCAAATGGGCTGTGTGATGAGGCTGGGAAGCTTGTCAGTTTGTAGAGTCCAAGAAAGAGCTTTGGAGAGCTCTAGGATAGAGGTCGAGCTGTGTCCTTCAAAAACCCCAACACTGTGATGACAAACGTTTCCTTGAGTCACTTTTGCAGTTTTTTTTTTATCTTGAGCTGTTCATTGATTCATTAATTCATTTATTCACTAATCAAATATTCACGAAGGACCTACCAGGTATGCTGTGAGCCAGAGGCATGGCATACATTATATTACAGCTGTACACTGAGATACTCATATAGTCCCCATCCCTGTCTGTGATGATTCTTTAAAATTATTTTCCTAGTTAAATCAGGTGGAGAATGTGGTGTATTATGCAAATACAGTCAATCTGCTACCTTAAGTTTCCCTAATGCAAGTTACCTCATCCACAATTTATGAAATTGTGCCTACAGTAATGATGTCAATGTAACACAGAAGTCAGAGATTATTTTTCTCATATAACAGCAACTCAGCACACAACACATTGGCCTACCTGAATGCACCAAGCTTGAAGGAATGCAGCACGGCCATGTCTGCCTTCTTTATTTTGGATACTTGCTCTTCCTTGGAAGTAACTTAGGCAGATCTTCCCAGTCTTGTGCAGAAGACACAAACATAGACAATGAACAGAAGTAATCCATCATTAGCATCACCACATTGTATGCAAAGCCAACACCTCTCTCCACCTGTGACATATGACAGGGTGACCTTATCTCCATAATGCAGCAGCCTGAATATTTACCAACATCCCAGTCCATCAAGCTCTCTTCACCTACGTGTTAGTGAGGCCCAAGATTACTCCAGCATTTCCTTATTAGAATTTGACATGCCTTTTTAACTGTACTTTTATCTTATTAGAATTGTTTTTGTTAGGTCTCTCTTTACAAAGTGTCCTAGGTTTAGAGTGGTTTGGTTGAATTCTATTTTATCATAAGCCCCGTTCTTTTAGTGTGAAATATTGCCCCAAACTGGGTTTTCCAGCAATGTATATATGGCATTGTGGCAGGGAAGTCCATATTTAAGTGGATAGAGTTCACCCATTCTGCCTATTCAAAAGCACACTATATTCTGATGGATAATGCAGGCTTTTCAAGTGAAAGACATCAACAACACAAGCTAAGTTTGGGGGGTGTCATCCTTAGGTCCCATAAATCAAAAGGATAAAACCTGCATCAGTACATGGTTTGGAGTATTCTTCATCCAATCAAACTTTTCTACTCTCCTTTATGCAGCTATATTAAAGAAATCTTTAAGGTTTACAAACCTATTTATCAAAAGTTCAAAAGTTTAAAATTAGCATAAATTTGAATAAAGGAAACTATCAGGCAGTTTAGATTGAAAAACAATGTTATAGAGTGTTCAAGTTAGAAACAAATTTTACAGCTATTACTATAGCACAAACAATATTTTATTTAAAATGTAAGATAATCTGATTTAATAATTATAAACTTTCTTTTTCACTTATTTACGTATGTTGACATTTTCTTAGTGCGTAACACCTATAACATTGGGATCATTCTGTCTTTTCCTATTTTTAACCCACAGTAAAATTTCAAATATTTTTTAGAATTAAAAGATTTAATTCTTTACCTTATCAAAGAGGAAAAAACAAAGACTTTTATCTGTCCACTCACAATACAGAACACTTCTTACACCAGATGTGTGGGGGGTTTTCCCTACATGCAAAGCAAGTGATCAGTTCTACAGTGCCAGCTGGATGTTCTCTAATTCAATTCAGTTCTGACACTACCTGGAGACAGCATCACATCCCACAGATCTTGTGGCTCAGTCCCACGAGACTGCCCCAACTTTCAGATGCCAATTTCAAGCTTTAGATTTGTTTTCTTACCTTTGCGTCCAACCAATCAGCTATAGATCAGAGTTCTCGTGACCTTCTCTTGGGCTCAATTAATTTGCTGCAATGGCCCACAGAACTCAGGGAAACACTTATTTCATTCACCAGCTTATTATAAAGGATGTTACAAAGGATACAGATGAAGAGATGCGTAGGGCAAGGTTATGTAGGAAGGGGTGCCAAGATTCTATGCCCTTCCTGGGCACTCCATCCTCCAGGAATCTCCAGATGTTCATCTGTACAGAAGTTCTTCAAATCTTGTCCTCTTTTATTTTTATAGAGGGTGCTTCATTACATAGACATGATTGATTAAATCATTGGCCACTGATGATCAACTTAACCTTCAGCCCCTTTCCCCTCCTTGGAGGTTGGGTGGTGGGATTAAAAGTCCCAACCCTCTAACCCTGTCTTGGTCTTTCTGGTGACCAGCCTCCATCCTGAAGCTGCCTAGGGGTTTCCAGCCACCAGTCAATTCATACAAAAAGACACTTATCACTTTGAAGATTCTAAGGATTTTAAGAGTTGTATGCCAGGAAACAAGGAGGAAGACCAAATATACTGTGTATTTCACAGTATCACACCTTGCTACACATAGGCTTCTCACATCCTGATCTTTCCTACATCTCTAGGCTAATTTCTGCACCAATTTCCCTTGAAGGTGCCCACATATGCACCAGTGCGTGTGCACATGCACACAGGCTCACACACACAGTCATATGCTACACTCCAGCAATACTAAACCATTCATATTTTTCATGTACACTGTCTCTGTGCCTTTAAAAATAATGTTCCTTCTATTTGAAAACCCCAGTTCTACCACTTCCCTTCACCATGTTAGTAATTCCTATCCATTTATTAATTCTCAGCTCGCTCTCTTCTTGAAAGTTTTCCCTGACTCTCCAGGAGTTGTTACATTTGCTTCCCTTGTGTTCTGGGGTTCAACACAGCTCAAAGGGAATGGTCTGTAGCAGTGGATGGTCTGTAATAGTGTTTATCACACTCTGCTACAGTTGTTGGTTTCCATACATACTTTTATTTCTCTTAGATTGAAAACTACATAAGAATAGGAACTATTTGTTAGTAGTCTATGTATTTCATAGTATGTATCACAGTACTTAGCATACAGGAGATGCTCAATACCTATGTGAATAACCTGACCATTCAATCTAAGGAAGCCAGCAGTGATTCTCCACATGTATTCCTGTTTTTTTGTCTTTATAGAATTTATCACTGTTTGATGTTTGTTGGTGTATTTGTTATTGTCTTTCATTATTGGTTTTATTATACTTCAGAACATAAGCTCCCTAAGAGTGGACGCTTATTGTTTTGTTCATCACTTTAGCCACAGTACCTAGAACAAAATAGGTATTCAGTGCCTGGAGCAAAAGAGATGCAAGATAAAACTATCAACTGCTTGAACTGAATGAGTAGATTCAGGTTTTTCTCTCCTGTACTAATAGCAAGCTTTTTAATAAATAAGTATATAGGTTCAGTGCCTCCATGGAGACATTAAAATACTCTGGTTTCAATTAATCTTGTAATTTTGCAGTATTAATTCCAAAACAATTTTCACTCATCTGGAAGATCTATAAAGGCAACTGTAATTAAGTAATGTGGAACACAAGTTTCAAAGTCTAAAATAAAGTGATTATTCGCTCATTTTGTGCCTCTTTTTTTTTCACTCTTCCTCATTTTTTTCTGAGATTCACTTACCCTTCTGAGTCTGGGATAATCAATCATTTATGTTATTAAAGCAGATATGCTAATCTAATATCAAAGCAGTATAATCATTAACATTAAAGAATAATAGTATAACATGAGTCTGTAGCCAACATTAAAAATGCATAAGATCATATAACAAGAATTACTGCAAAGACCTAGACAATTATTCAACACTAACATATTTTAATTAAAAACTAATTTAGTAATAATCAAATGATTCACTAGTGATCTCTAGAGGCAAAAAAAAAAAAAAAAGACTAGTGTCTTCAAACAGCTTCCTATAACATTTTAGATCAACTGAGCCTAGTCAAACTAAAACATAGTTATCAATCCCTCCTCAGACCTCACATGACACTTTTGTTTTTCACTTTTGACACATATTTTGCTTTTAAAGTGGCTCATGCCTATAATCCCAGCAACTTGGAATGCTGAGGAAAGGGGATCACTTAAGGCCAAAACCCCGAGACCAGCCTGAGCAACACAGTAAGACCTCATCTAGCACATGCCTATAGTCCTAGCTACTCAGAAGGCTAAAGTGGGAGGACTGCTTGAGCCCAGGAGTTCAAGGCTGCAGTGAGCTATGATCATGCCACTGCACGCCACCCTGGGTGATAGAATGAGTATCTGTCTCTGGAAAAAAAAAAAATGCATTAACCAAGCATTTCTTGAGTGCCCACTAGTTCTAAGTTCAGTGTCCTAGCTCATTCCTGACCTCATTCACGCTTAAATGAGAGGACCTAAAGTAAGAAGAATGAGAGCCTAATTGGTTACAAGAGAGGAAGGGACTCATTTCCACTGGCAATTGAAGGAAGCTTCCATAGATGGAGACATTTGAGGTGGTTCTGGCATCACAAAGGTCTTGGTCAGTCTGGCTAGATTTTATGGGGGTCAGGTAGATGAACAGAAGCTCAAAGGAAGATAGAAACAGAGAAGAACCTACTCTTCTGAGTAAAGTCATTTGAATTTTATGCTGTAAGTGATTGGAAACTGAAAGGAGGTCCTTAAGTAGCACAATGACCTGATTAAATTTGGTTTTGAGAAAGATAATTCTGACTATGTCTTGAGGAATAATTGGAATGGAGAAGGAATAGTGGAGGGCAGGAAGGAATGGAGGCTGCTACATTGCCCAGAAGCTACATAATGAGCATCAGGACCAAAAGAGAGGCAGAAAAGATGGAGAAGAAAAACTGAATTCATAGAACATTTCTGAGGCTAAGCCATCAAGGGGTGGTGTTTGAGGTGAGAGAATGGAGGTGAGGATTTCTGCACTTTCTGACTTTGGGGCATGGTCAGATAGTGATGACATCAGCCGAGACTAAGAACACACGGTGCTCAACAATTTCAGAGGAGAGATAGGCTGGTTTTAAATATATTACATTTGATTCATTTGGGGACCATCAGAAGGTGTTGGAAATATTTACCTATAGTCCAGGAGATGAGGGAGTCTGGATTTGGAAATCATGGCTACTTAGGGAAAATGAAGGGACCTTGTGAGGTGGAGACTGAAAAAAAATGGATAAGGAAAGAGTAGCCACAATTATGATGAGGAAAACACTCTGAAAACAGACCCAATATTAACACTCTTCATTTTTGTATTAAGCCCCTAGGAACCTTCATTTAAAGCAGTGCTTCTGTTAAAATTTAGACTTGAGACATTTCATCAGGTGCCTTCCCAAGACATGGCTTAACAACTGCATCATTTCAATGCTAGCATTTAACTGGTTAGAGTATTAGCTTACAGCAGTCTTCATCCAAAGTCCTGGCAGTCCTGGATGACAGAAGCAAAATTGGGGATGGAGTCTTCTTCCTTTAAAAGAGCTATGGATTAACATTGCATTGAGGACTCATTGAAATCAATTTTTTTAAAGAGCTCACTGGGAACCATTCTTAAACCTAACCTAGGATAAAAAACCAGAAATCTTTAGGATAATTGCAATCACCTACTACTGCCAATTTTCCCGAAGGACAAAGGGATGGAATTCTCCAAGAAATGGAGCACCTGGGAAGGTTTAGTTTTTTTTTATCTACATAAATATCATTGTTTGCAGGAAACTAGCATCATCCCCAAATGTCAATTCTCTTTCCAATAATTACTGGATCAATCAAAATTGCCTCCTAACGCATCAAAGGGAATGACTTATTCTTGATAACCACTCACCTAAGCTATTACGCAATAGCTTATGTAATTGCTATTATGTAATAGCTTATGTAAGCAGTCAGTCTTTACCCTTCAGCCTCTGGCTTAAATAATCCTGGCCAAATACCTGAGCAGCAAATATCAGTATAGGAGTTCAACCACTGGCACAAGCACCTGCATCATTAGGACAGAATGATTTCAAAGGACAAGGTAATTAAATGAAAAAAAAATAACCTTAGCTTACCCACATATCTGAACCTCCCTTGATATGCCATCAACAGAGATGATAGATAGATAGATAGATAGATAGATAGATAGATAGATAGATAGGAGATAGATAGGCAGGTAGATCTGAAAGTTTGGGGTTTGCAGCAGATGAGGGCAGGAAAGCAAAAGAAAATTAATTACTTGGGAAAATCTCCAAGAAAAAAAAATTCATCTGAAATTAGGGATTACTCTTTCTCTTGACTCAGTAATATTCAGAAATATAGAGTAATGAAATAAAATCTTAACATAATTGGACTCTAGCCAGAGTCATAATTCAGTTTTATGTTTCTTTCAACTGCCAACAACTTTTTTTTAAATTGTAAGATGGAAATTTCTAACCACTATAGTGACTAGCAGCTTTTTATAAGACTGACATTTCAGATGAACAAAAACATTATTCAAGGAGATTCTCTTTCCAACAGACAAAATGTGACCAAAGCAAATAACGACATTCGACTGGTATGAATCAAGCCCTAGCCTATAAATGTTCAGTGCATCTGCATGACAATAGTCATCCCACTGCCCACCTTCCTGCCAGCACGGTGTCTCTCCTCAATACTCAAAGATTTCAGTTAAGTAATAGTATCAATTATAAGCCATATGCTTTTCTTAATATTTTGAACACTCAACATTTGATTAAGAGGCAGGGAAAGATAGAACTATTATGTCCCTAACTTCCTTAGTAATATTCTCACTTTATGGCCACTCCTTTACACGCAGTGCTAAAGTCAGAAGATAAGATAAATTCAAAGTCTCTTCTCCCCAGCTTTGGCTTACATGCCAGAAAAAGTGAAAAGTGATCTAATTCTGTCTATTGTCATATTCCAAAGACATCTGAGCCAGACATTTGTCAAAATTGGAGGAAAGGATGGCAATTTTACCCAAACTGTTGCAACATAATTGATCCTGTAGATTTTCCAGCAGAAGAAATTGAGCAGTTGAACAAGATAAGCAAGCATTCTACAAACTTATAAATAAAAACATTTCAGCCGGGCACGGTGGCTCATGCCTGTAATCCCAGAACTTTGGGAGACTGAGGTGGGCGGATCACCTGAGGTCAGGACTTCGAGAACAGCGTGCCCAACATGACGAAAACCCATCTCTACTAAAAATACAAAAAAATTAGCTGGGCATGGTGGCACGCACCTGTAATCCCAGCTACTCAGGAAGCTGAGGCAGGAGGATCACTTGAGCCGGGAGGCAGAGGTTGCAGTGAGCCGAGATTACGCCACTGCACTCCAGCCTGGGCAATAAGAGCAAAACTTCGTCTCAAAAAAAAAAAAACACTCCCCCTCAAAAAAAAAAAAAAAAAAAAAAAAAAAAAAAATTTCAAGTGTTCTGGATTCCCATTTAAATGTATTTTGGAAAGTATGTAAAAATCAAGTATAAGATAGTTCTTCCCATATCTGCTGGTTTTCTTTCCTTTATTGCCAGTAAACAATACCAAATATCACATTGTTTCTCATCTCCTCAAAGACATTCTTGGAAACTTCTCCGTTCATGGCCACGTTGAGGACCAGGGCTGAGTAGCTGTGGGTTGGCACTTGGCAGTGAGCAAAATAGTATTCACTTGAAGGTTCTCATAATTATGGAAAATCATCTAATGAGGATATGATATTTATATTTTCAAGCTTCTGCTTTTAGCACGCATCAGGGAATGCCTTGTTCTTAGCTTAGATTCTCATGCCTATTCCCCTGCCTAGAATAGACATACTTATGAATCTTGTCCCAGTTTCCGTGCCCTGATCCTCGGATCATCTCCAGGTGCCCATTCCTTTCAGAGGGATCTTCTATGTCTACCAAAACCTGGTGAGGGTTGAGAGCAGCTATGGTCAGAGCACAAATCCAAACTTCTGCCCAAGGCCTTTGTCCTGCAGTGTACTCCCCTTTTCTTACAGAGTAAAAGCCAAAGTTCTTACAGTGACCTAAAAACTATGTAGGGACACAGTCTAGTCAGCCATTCCCAGATATCCTCACCTTCTGTCCCTCTCCTTTTACCCAGTCTACTTCAGCCACCCCAGTCTTCTTCTTCCTCATTTACACTCGGAGTTTTTGTACCAACTGATCCTTCTGTCTTGAAACTTCTTTCATCAGATATCTGCTTGGCTCCCTTAATAACTTTGAATTTGCTCCAAAAGGCCTACCCTGCTCCTATTTAAAGCTGGAAACCTTCAAGCTCTTCCCAGCACCTTCATCCTCTTTTATCACTCTCTATAGCACTTATCTTCCAATGCTCTATCTTTCTGTATTCCAGTATACTTGTTCATTATGTTATCTGCTTGCCTCCACTAGAAACATGAAGTGGACACAGATATGTTTACTCGGTCCACTTCTGTATCCCAGCATTTAGAAGAGCACCTGGCTCATAGTAAGCACTCAGCAAATATTTAATGAGTGGACTTATTTTGTTTAACAGAGTTAAAGTGATTTCTATGTATCAGGTACTGTTCTAAGCACTGTAAAAATACTCATTCATTTAAAGTCTGGTAACAACCCTGTTAAGAATGGATTTTTCATTCTAATTTTATAGAAAAAAAACTGAGGCACAGAGAGGTTAAGTTAAATTGCACACATTCCATAAGTGGCAGAGCCCCTCCATGCTTCTATCCCCTGGGCTCTGCTAAATGAATGAATGAGATATAGTGGAAACCAGTTTTTCTGCACTTGGTCCTGAGCGTCCCACTCTGATCAAATTAATGATCCCAGTGTTTGACATTGATCCAATTAAGTCACTGTGCTGGCCCTTTGCTTCCCCAAAACTTGTAGCTTATTAGTTATTTAGAAGCCAGTATCAAGGAGAAAGAGGCAAGTAGGCCTTATCTGCTGGGATAGGTCTACCTTTTAGTAGAAGTATGAAAAGGATCAAAACAGAATATGCAAATACAGATCAAGGAACTAGTGAAGATAGGGCTGTGGAAATGAATCTCAAACCCCTTGGATCAGCGGCAGACCCTTCTTTCTGTTCCAGCTTGCCATGCTTTGCTAGGCTAAGGGCTGCCTCCACAGATTGCAGGAAACTGAAGCTTACCTGTGGGACAGACTGACACGTATTTGCATACTAATTTGTACAACTAGCTGTAGCTTATTGGAATGATTACTTCAATGTTTGGGAAACATTTAAGATGATTGAAAGGGGTATTTAGCATTTGGGAGGAGGCATATCTCCTATCAATTTTCCTTTGAGTCAATACTTAGGGAATCTCTGCTAACAAACTGTTGCCAAATAAAGATCCTGCTGGGTTTTCTTTAATGAGATGGCTTGATTGTAATTATTCCATTAATTGTTTAAATGCAAATAAGTGCTATTAAGGGTCTTGAAAAGTGTTTCCTCTTAAATATGCTAAATCTTCCCCCTTGTCCTCTCATTTCTGTTCTGAATTTGCCTAGTAAATCCTCTCTAAATAAATGATACAAAAATAAGCATCACCCAAACTCTAGTGGTATAATCACAAATTCTGAATTAATGGAGTCTGAATGGAAGTGATGAAGTGTATTAGTGTTCTGGAAGAAGATAAGATTCCACTGAATCTGTATTTACTATGCAAACAAGTAGCGTAATAAAACAGAAGAAGTTGTAAAAATGGGAATTTTCAACAGTGTAAACAATTTATAATCTCTGATGAGATACCAATCTTGGATATATAAACCTAGTCTTTGAATACTGTACTTTCGGTGACGCTAGATACTCTTTATTATGGGGGAAAAGAATTCTTGCCTGAATACAATTCTATTCCCTGCCTGCCAAGATATGGGGCTGGGGGACACTGTACTTTCGGTGACTTCAGAAACTCTTTATTATGGGGGAAAAATGCTTGCTTTAATACAGTTCTATTCCCTGCTTGCCAAAATATGGAGCAGCAGAGTCTCCCCAGCTCCCACACTGCAGAGAGATGCTTGGGGCTTCCACCATGACAAGACAGTCCTGTAGGGAGGCGTGAGAGCATTTCCTCCCTCGAGGCTTCATGGCTGGCCTGGAATGTAAGCAAGGATGAAAAAGGGGATGCAAACAAGAGAGAGGCAAGAGTTGTTTCCCTTTCAGTTTAGGTAATTTTTCAGAGTTCTCCTTTTTTCAATAGGAGAATCCACTGCTGTGGGTTCCTTGTTCCTTTTTCCTTCAGTCCAGCCACCCCATTCACTCTGAGCCAGGCTGTAAATTTACTTCCTGTGCACCTTGCTCCAGGACTTCTTTTGTCTAGATTTTACAAAAGGTCAACTTGACACTGCTGTATCACTTTACATCTATTCAGGCATCCCATGCTGCTTAGGAAATAGTAAGACGTGCACTTTCTCTCTCCAGTGCGTTCTTTTCTGGGCAGACTCTTAGTTCTGAACAGACACTTATTTTTGCCCAGAGCTTATTTCTTGTTAATGTCCTGTAAATTCAATATATGGGTCTATATTGGCTTTGGTCACTAGTTGTGTACAGGATGCTTTATTAGTTAAAATTGTGAATCAGTCCTCTCATATATCATTAAACTACTACCATGGTCTCCAAATCAAGTGTCATGTTGCCAGGTAGGAATAAGTCTACAACCAAATAAAGGAGCAGAAGAGTAGAGGAAGGTTTCAAGTTACTGTGGCAGATCAGTTTCCTCCTATACTAAGTGATTTTCCAAATCAATTTAAGCAATGGCAATTCATCCTGCTGTGGATGGAGGCCATCACCCATCAGAGGTTGTTTGGCAAGTGTGTGTGCATAATGGGTGTCAAGCAGGCAGTGATGTATTAATTAGGATATATTGATGATGTGAGCAGAGGTGTATGACAGCAATAATATTCCAAACACTACTGTGAGCAAATAAGAGTGATGGCTTATGTACAATAGGAGTCATCTCTATCAGAGATAAAGGCTACACTTACTATGCACGGCATTTTCTCTCCAGCAGGGAAACTTTTGAAAAACAAATGGGAATCAGAATGTAGCTTGGTAAATAACACAACAGAGAAACAGATCATGATAGAAAGAAAGGATTCTCCCATGAATTCCTGGATTCAGCTGTCAGGATAATTCACCATTAAATCGAACTGCTAAATATTTGCCATGTGCTATGTGTTATGCTAAGGGAGCATTAAAAAAATGCATTCTAAAACACTTGGAAATTGCCCAGGTAGTTCTCTTGTTTTTATCCTCAACTCAGTTTTTTTTAAAGCCAGTATAGAAACATTGATTCTTAATCTATTGTTTAATGGTTCAAATGAACAACAAGCAGAAGAGCTCATTAAATTAGTTCAAGATTATCTCTGATCAGGCCCTTCATCTTACTCAATTTAAGAGTATACTTGATTTATGGCATGAGTGGTCTTGAATGATTTTGATGGATGACTGGAAACAATTAGAGATATAAATAAATAGCCCAGAATCATGACAGATTTCATGAAGAATACACTGTGAAGATTCACATGGTTAATAAAATTGAAATTATTAAAATAAAA
>NW_016805139.1:1752732-1773116 GCF_001698545.2 Rhinopithecus bieti | reverse complement strand
AAAAGGTCCTGCATGTATTTGATTTTTCTTTGTGATCTAGTTGTTCAAAGCGGCAGAAAACTTTAAATTTTCCTTAATTTTGAAAGTGTGATTAATGGAATATTGTTACAATACCATTGATTTATATACTTTGAGGATAGTTAACTTCTTTATGTTTATTAGAAATTGCACTGAGAGCTAATATGCGGTTTCTGTTTGTGGTGATATGTTCTGTTAATAGGGCCTCCTGTCAGTTTTTATTCTGAGATTTTTGCCTTTCCTGTCCTTTTGCATGAGCCTAACTGACTGAGTTTCAATATCAAGTTCTGAAATCAAGTGAGCATATTAGTATGCATGCAATATGCACAGAAAGGTGTGTTTTCCTACCTGTCAGAGCTCACCAAAGGATATTATTCATACTGCCACCAAGTACATTTACACCAATAATATATACTTTGGTAACTGGAAAAATAAATAATCTTAGGTAATAAAATGCACTTTGGTGCTTATAAAGGAAAATAATCATCATATGTAGAAGAGGAGGAAGGCAAGACTAGGTTTTGATTCAAAATGTTTTCTGTTTTGTTGGAAGTCTAGAAAAAAATTGGCCAAATGACCTGAGGAGGCAAGGAGATTTCTCCCAGTGGCACATGTCGGTCCACAAGAAGCCTAGGGGCATGGAAAGAAAGCAAGATTGTATCTGATTTCTATAGGACTCCAACACTACCCTGCCAATAGCCTTTTCTCCTCTGAAAGCCATGATCCCAAAGGTGTCCATTTCTTCCAGGTTTTTCACATTCTACCAACAAGCAGAATGTCTTCCCCACTGACAGCTCAACCATTGAGCTTTTCTGGGTTCTACCCCTTCATCAACACAGCCTTTGCTTTCCTAGTTACTGAGTAAATAAAACACACTGACCACTTCTGCTTAGCCTTCAGGAGCCACTCTGGCTCCACCCTGAAGTTCCGTTTTCTCCAAGAACTAAAACATTTGGAGATTCTGCCTAAAATATGCTCAAATAAAAGGGATAAACTGCCTCTCACTTTCTTTCCCCCAGCAGCTTGTCTTAAGAACAATGGTGTAACCATTAGTGAAAAATTCTTTCAGGCTAGTAAAATGTAAAAAGAGAAGAGATATGGGGTAACAACAAATGAAAATATAATCATTCAGTGGTATAAACCATAGGAGTGAAATTAGGTAGTTACTGTCCTCCAGCTTACATTAATCAAAATAAGCCCACACTGTCACTAAGACATCTTGCAGTAAGAAGCCATTCGCCCTCTCATTGCAATTAGTGTCATAAAGCTGAATAGACAGGTCAGAAATGAAAATTATAGGCCAATTAACTTATTCTCATTTTTCCACCTCCAGCTAGTTCTTTTTGAGAATTTTGATTTTAATAGATTAATGAAACAGTATGCTAATTGGGTTTTGCTGAGCCTGAAGCCTTGAACTGAAGGAAACCTCAACAAACATTTTGCTAGGGCCTGCTCTAGGCAGAGGAGCTACGATAATGGGTAAGGCATTTCTCTAGAAACCACCACTCAGCAGAACTTCTGGCACATGGTTTTGTGAGTTGTCTAGTCGTGTGTCTTATCTTCCCCAATAGATTATAAACTCCTCGAGGGTGACAGAACACATTGCTGATCTTTATATCCTGCATGTTTATGGTATTCAGTAGACATTTATAAAATGAATTCATGAAAAGCAGAATATCTAGAAATAAAGTCAACATTGTAGAGCAGTTAGTTATGCTAAACTCTGTAAATACCCTCAAGAAAGAAGGAAGAAGCAGATTTTCTGGAAATCAAGGGATCTCCCAGTGTAAGAGCAATTCCTTTGGTCCAAAGAAGGGCAGCTGTAAGAACGGAGACATAACTCCTCAGTAGAAAAGATAAAAATTCTGAGAGTTCTCTAAGAACATGCCCAGCCCTGACCTGCCTCTCACTCTCAGTAGCACGGAAGCCGTACTATTTCTTGTCTTGACACAAGGGTCCACTTCAATTCACAGGACAAATATCACCAATATGAGAAGATAAGATTTGCTTTATAGTCAACTTGGCTGACATGTAGTAATTTCTCAAGGTCAGGATAGCTCTCTAAATAGAAATACTTCTTTATTTTAAGGAATTTTATTTAAATTTGTGTATCTTAAATTTTAATTTTGATCTCGGCTCACTGCAACCTCCACCTCCCAGGTTCAAGTGATTCTCCTGCCTCAGCCTCCTGAGTAGCTGGGATTACAGGCGCCTGTCACCATGCCTGGCTAATTTTTGTATTTTTAGTAGAGACCAGATTTCACCATGTTAACCAGACTGATCTCGAACACCTGACCTCAGGTGATCCGCTCACCTCGGTCTCCCAAACTGCTGAGATTACGGGGTGAACCACTACTCCCGGTCTCATGTAGTTCTTAAGAGGAAGAAAAGCCTCTAGATTAGTGAGAAGTAGACAAATTAGCAATTTGAATCAAATGAAAACTTCGTTTGATTTCATTCATTTTGGAGACTCTTTTGGTGTTTCCATTTTGATCTGATTCAGGACATTCAGCTTTGATTCTAAGTTGACTTGGTTAATTTGTGATTATTTTACAAAATCATAACAGAATAGGTATCTGGGTCCAGTTCAAGGTGCAGCAAGCCATTTTCAATGTTTCCAGCTTGGTGTTTATGATTCAGACATGAATCATTTGGGCATGCAGACACGCCCAAATAGAAACCTCAAACCAATTAAGGTAAATAGGTTTTGGATGGGGGAGGATGGACAACCAAAAAAACCTCAGCGAGGCTCCTCCACAAACGGCACCACTTCAGCTTGGTCCCATGGGCGGACTTCATCTGTGGCAGGTGAAGGGGAAAGCCTAAGACATCCTGTGCCCTGTTGCAGATGTGACTTACAGAACATAAAACGTAAACACAGAAGGGTTCATCTGGGTGGCTGCTCATGCTAGGCAGGCATTATAGCTGCTAAGAGCCAACCCATCCCTAAGGATCTAAAATCACTACAAGAGAGGACAAAAGTCCTCTCATCATGGCATCCCAACTAGTAACTGGGATGCATAGGGCCACTCCAGGTAGGCAGCTAGGGGTAAACCAGGAATGTCCTGCTGTTCCCAACTCTTCCCCAAGAAGGGGGCACCCACTTCCTGCCTCCAGCCCATATGGTCTCAACTCATGGCCTCAATACCTGATAAAAACCAGCCTTGATCCTTCCTTAGTAACAAAGTGTCAATCAGTCATTTGAAATGGGACATTTTCAAACTATTGCCTTCCCTATGATCTTCTGAAGAACCTCTGGGATAAATGAACATTGTTATTTAGGTATGATTAAATGAGTTACTTTTCAGGAGCAGATTTGCATATTAACAGGTGTGAAAAACTTGAATGGATAAATCATTTATAAAGAAAATTCAGGAATCAACTAATCCCAAGGGGGAAGACCTACTAAGACACTAGATTTTGCTGGAGCTACTCAAATTCATCTATCATATCTTCCTAATCAATCTTCCAATCAATGAGGCTAGCCGCAGTGACAGTCTGTCAAAACAAACTCAGTCATTTTTCTCCAAGGCAGGAAGCATCCATACCCCTTCACACCTTAATCTAATTTCCCCTATCTCCACCCTACTCCCACCTCTATGACCCCCTTCTCCCCATACCCACCCCACGAAGTGTCTGCTAGCCAACTTAGTGAAGTTCTGTCATGCTCTCACAACCACCTCTGTGCAGCAATGATTCTGTAAATATCCATGTGTCCTCAACTCCAGGTCAAATTAGTCCCTTTGGTAAAAAACATTCATTCCCTCAAATTCTCTTCCAATACACTAGTATACCTTCCCAAAAAGTAAGGAGAAGTCTGAAAGCTAGCTAGATTGATGATGGTATGTGATATTCTGTAAGTCATGGCTAGTAAGCATGTTTTTAGGATATTTTCTGCTCTCCAAAGAGACAAAATTCCGGAAGATAATTTACTTTTGTATATTTCCACATTTTGATTTAGGTTTGGAGCCGTCACTGGATCTGAATTTCATTCCCCTAATATGTGTTAAACTAGTAGAATTTTCCACATTACATAGAATTATAACTGCAATCCTTCTGACTGATGCCTTCTTTTTTTGCGTTTTACGATGCAGTTTACATCACAAATTCTTTCCCTGCAGGGATTATGTAAAGAGGCGTGCTGATCTGCTAGCCCTGTGTTACTTTAAGTATATGCACACACACAAAAAGGAACAAAAATAGCTGGGAATTGATTATGTTGATATTCTGAATAAAAGCAATAGTTCTAATTATGTATGTCTAATTAGCCACAGCTCTTCAAGAATTGGTGCAAATGTCACAGGGTTTGTAATGTCGGCATTTCATCTTCACGAAAATGCTATTTGATGGCATAAAACCAGAAAAAACTAATGGTCACAGAAGACAGCTTGTAGATTAGACAAAGGTCACTGTGTTTTAATGAACAGTGCTGTTAATTAATGAGAAAACAACTGGAACATGAGTTTTTAAGCACTGTGAATTTGTACCCAAAAAATCAATCTGCCTAAAACAATTTTAAGTAACTAAAAACAAAATAACTGCAAGAGCATAATTTAAACCTCAAATGGTACAGCAGAGTTATATATATCAATTAAATTGAATCACAGTTCTCAGGTATGACATACGAAGAGGCTTCTTTAATGTCTGGAAAAGAGGGTTAATATGGATTGGTATTCTCAAAATATATTGTAGATAAAATTCAGGACTAGCTCTAGCACTGCCTTTTTTTTTTTTTTTTTTTTTTAACAGAGTCTTGCTCTGTCGCCCAGGCTGGAGTGCAGCGGCGAGATCTCGGCTCACTGCAAGCTCCACCTCCTGGGTTCACGCCATTCTCCTGCCTCAGCCTCCTGTAGTCCTCAGTACCTGAGACTACAGGTGCCTGCCACCACACCTAGCTAATTTTTTGTATTTTTAGTAGAGATGGGGTTTCACTGTGTTAGCCAGGATGGTCTCGATCTCCTAACCTCATGATCTGCCTGCCTTGGCCTCCCAAAGTGCTGGGATTACAGGCATGAGCCACCGCGCCCAGCCACCACTGCCTCTTAGGCTTCTTAATATCCTTATCATTTAAGAAAAATAAGAAAGGTCTTCTATGTTTTACCAAAATTATGTGAGGACAAATGAGGAAACACTGTAACTCCTGCAAGGTAAGTGATAAAAATAATAAACATTGATTGCCTTTGCTTTTGTAAAGAGCTATCAAAGCCAAGCTTCTAGGGGCTTCAATAAGGAAGGACAGGACCATTGTTAATAACATCAAATTTCCACTACAGCTTTCCTCCAGATAAGTCAAATATTCTGAATATTATTCACTAATCTCTTCAGCTGCCATTTCAGTAAATAGCGAGCATTTTATTTCAACTAAAACCAAGCAAGAGAAAATGAACTGCTTTATCCTGAGGTACAGCGGCAAAGGCACCAGAACTTGTCTCATGGCTTACCCAGCAAGGGTCAGAAGAACCATCCCTAATTTAAATAATCTCAACTGAATGTAACAAATTTTTATATTTTCAACTCATATGAAAATAAAACAGTGAGACCCCATCCAAAGGGGGATTTAAAGAGTACCTCTAAACAAAACACAGTGAGATCAGACCCAGCATCTGGATTTGAAGAAGAACACTTTTCCTCTTATGAATCTATCCCATTGTCTAGATTGCTGGTAATGGCTTTTTTTAATGTAAATTGTTATTGAGATAATTGTAGATTCACATGCCATTGTAAGATATAGTAGACATATCCTGTGTATACTTTACCCAATTTCCCAAAAAGGTAACATTTTGTAAAACTATAGTATAATATCACAACCAGGATAATAATATTGATACAGCTCACAAATCTCATTCAGATTTCTCCAGTTTTACTTGAATACATTTGTGGTCGGGGGGGCGGTATTAGCTCTGTACAGTTTTATCACATGCAGAGATTAGTATATCTAACACAACAGTCAAGATATTGGACAATTCCATTGTAATGAGGATCTCTCAAGTTGCCCCTTTCTAATCACATCCACCTTCTCCTTCACACTTGCACACCTCTTCCCTTCCCCAGCCTGACGCCAGCAACCACTAATCTGTTCTCCGTATCTGAAATGTTTTTATTTCAAAAATGTTATATAAATGGAATAATACACTGTATAACTTTTCAAGACTGGCTTTTTTTGTGCTTAATATAATTCCCTGGCAATTCATTTATGTTACTCTGTGTATCAATAGTTGATTCATTTTTATTATTGAGTAGCATTCCATGGTATGAAGGCAACAGAGCTTGTTTAACCATTCTCATGGTGAAGGATATCTGGGCTGTTTTTGAGGTCTGGTCATTATGAATAATTCTGCTGTGAACATTCATGTACAGGTTTTTGTACAAACATAAGTTTTCATGTCTCTGACATGAATGCCCAAGAGTACAATTGCTGAGTCATATGGTAGCTATATGTCCAACTTTATAAGAAACTACCATGATCAGAGGGACTATACTGTTTCACATTCCCATCAGCAGTGTTTGAATGGTCCGGCTTCTCGGCACCCTCCCTAGCATTTTGTGTTGTCACTATTTTTTGCCACTATTTTTTATTTTATACATTCTGCTTGCTGTGTAGTGATATCATTGTGATCTAATTTGCATTTTTCTGATGGCTAATGATGTCAAATATCTTTTCATGTGCTTCTTTGCCATATATGTAACCTCTTTTATGTATGTCCTCTTTTATGAATATCCTGTTTATATCTTTGCCGATTTTCTAATTGAGGTTTTGGTTTTTTACTGTTGAATTTTAAGGTTTCTTTATATATTTTAGATATTAGTCCTTTGTCAGATATGTGGTTTACAAACGTTTTCTCCCAGTCTATGGCTTGTCTTTTTATCCTTAGTACATGGGCTCCCATGGAGTAAGTTTTTACTTTTGATAGAGTCCAATTTCTCATTTTTTCCTTTTATAACTTCTGCTTTTGATGTCAAGACTAAGAACTCTTTGCTTAGTCCAAATCCTAAAAATGTCTCCAATTTTTTTTTTTTTTTTTTTGTGGCGGAGTCTCACTCTGTCGCCCAGGCTGGAGCGCAGTGGCACCATCTCGGCTCACTGCAAGCTCCGCCTCCCGGGTTCACGCCATTCTCCTGCCTCAGCCTCCCGAATAGCTGGGACTACAGGCGCCCACCACCGCGCCTGGCTAATTTTTTGTATTTTTAGTAGAGACAGAGTTTCACCGTGTTGGCCAGGATGGTCTCGATCTCCTGACCTCATGATCCGCCCACCTCGGCCTCCCAAAGTGCTGGGATTACAGGCGTGAGCCACCGCCCCCGGCCGTCTCCATTTTTTTTACTACAAATTTTATTATTTTATGTTTAATTTTAAACCCATTGTCCATTTTAAGTGATTTTCATAAGATAGGAAGTATAGATTAAGGTCCACTTTTTTGCCTATAGAAGTTCAATTTTTCCAGCATCATTTGTTGAGGGCTCTTCTTCATCCATTGAAATGCTTTTGCACCTTTAAAACAAATCAATTGAGCATATTTGTGTGGGCCTAGTTCTGAATTCTCCATTCTGTTCACTGTTCTATATGTCTATATGTTCTATATGTCTATCCCTCCACAGTCTTGATTACTGGAGCTATAATAGTAGGCGTTAATGTCAGGTAAAGTGACTGATCTTGTTTTATTCTTCTTTGACAGCATTGCTTTAGTTATTCCAGGTCCTGTGCATTTCCATATAAATTTTAAAATAAGTTTGTATCTACCCCCCAAAAAAAATTGCTGAGATTTTGACAGGAATTTTATTAGACCTGCAGATCAATTTGGGAAGAACTGACATCTTTACTATGTTGAGTCTTCCAATTCATAAACACGGTGTTTCTCCTCACTTATTTAGGTCTTCTCTGATTTCTTTTATCTGCATTTTGTAATCTCAATGTACATAAACTGTATGTGTTTTTCTAAGTGGATATTTAAGTTTTATTTTTATTTGGAATTATTATAAATAATATTGTTTCTAATTTTCATTTCCATATGATCATTGTTAGTATAAAGAAATGATTCATTTTTTACATTGATCATATATCGTGCAGCCTTAGTGAACTCACTCGTTTCAAGAGTGTCTTCGCAGATTCCTTTGGATTTTTCTGTAGACAGTCATGTCGTTTGTAAATAGAGACCATTTTATGTTTACCTTTCCAAACTGCATGCCTTTTTTTTTCTTTTATTTGGTTTATTGCAGCAACTATTAATATAACTTACAATACTATCTTGAATAAGAGTGATGAAAATATACATCTTGGTTGTTCTTAATATTAGGGAAAAGCATTCAGTCTTTCACTATTAAGTATGATGTTAGGTTTGTTGTAAATGCTATTTATCTAATTAAACTGTTAAACCTCTTTTCCTAACTTCCTGAGAGTTTTTTTAATCATAAATGGGTGTTGGATTTTGTCAAATGCTATTTCTTCATCAATTTATATGGTTATATTTTTTTCTTTAGCTTTATTGTATAATGCATTATATTGATTGAGTTTGACCATTGAGCTAGCCTTGCATACCTGGAATACATCCTACTTGCCTGTATATTGACTGATTGACTAGCAAAAATATTTGCTAATATTTTGTTGAGGATTTTTGTGTCTAAGTTTATGATATATGTTGGTATGTAGTTTTTGTTTTGCTTCGTTTTATTGTCTTTGTCTGGTTTTGGTGTCAGGGTAATACTGACTTCATAAAAAGATTGAGGAAGTTTTTTCTCCTCTATTTTCTGGGAGAAATTGTGTGAAAATGATATATTCTTATTTAAATGTCTGGTTGATTTTCCCAGTGAAACCATTTGGCCTGGACATTTCTGTTTGGGGAGATTTTAACTATCAATTCAATTGCTTTAGAGGTTATAGGGCTACCTAGATTGTCTGTTTCTTCATTGTTGAGTTTTGGTAGCTTGTAGTTTTAAAGTATTTGGTCCATTTCTTCTAAGTTATCAAGTGTATGTGCATAAAGTTACTCATAGTACTCCTTCATTTTTTCAGTGGCTGTAGAAACTGTAGTGATATCCCCTATTACATTCCTGACATTGGGGATTTTTGTCAGCTTTCAAGAAAGAGATTTATCAACTTTGTTGATTTTCTCAGGGAACTACTTTTTTGTTTCATGGATTTTCCATATTGTTTTCCTGTGTTCAGTTTCATTAATTTATGCTCTTTTCTATATTATTTCCTTCTGTCTTCTTCCTTTGGGTTTATTTTCCAATTTCTTGAGGTAGGAACTAAGATTATTAATATGAGACCTTTCTTCATCTATAATGTAAGCATTTAGTGCTGTAAATTTTCCTCTTAGCACTGCTTTTACTGCATCCTACATATTTTGTTATGTCATTTTTTATTTTCATTCAGTTCAATGTATTTTTTTAATTTTTTGAGACTTTCTCTTTGACTAATGGATTACTGAGAAGAATATTGTTTAATTTCCACATGTTTAGAGATTTGCTTGTCTTCCTGTTATTGATTTCTAGTTTTATTACATTGTGGCTTGAGAACACATTCTGTCTGATTTTATTCTTTTAAACTTGTTGAAATTTGTTTATGACCCAGAACATAATCTATCTTAATAAATGTGCATGGATGCTTTTTAAAAATGTGTATTCTGCTGATGTTAGGTGAAATGTCTCATATCTGTCAGATCCTGTAGGTTGAATGCATTGTTCAAATAGTTCACATACTTGTTAAATTTCTTTCTAGTAGTTCTATGCCCATAGTTCTGAGCAAGGATAAGGTGTGGTGATGAAGTCCACAAATATGACTTAACATTTGTCTATTTTTCCTTTCAACCCTATTAGTTTCGCTTTATGAATTTTGAGACTCTCCTGTCATTTTTCCCTCAATTCCTTAAAAAAAAAAAGGAGTAAACAATATTTCTGAACAATAGGGCTTGAATAAAGAACTTGTAAATGTAATTTATCCTGCCTTACTGCAACATAGGAATAGTGCAGTGACCTTGACATACCTAAGAACAATGGGCATCTGTCATTTGTTAAGAACAGTGGACATACTGGTGTCATCTGTTTCCATGAAAAACAAAAATTACTACACAGTAGTGTTCGGGGACACATGCCACATTTGGGATTTTCTTGGGATCCCTTATAATATGAGTACTCACAACTGGCGTTCCAAATGTCCTGGCATAAGTAGGAATTAGGGGCAGGGATTAAAAAGTGGATCTGCCATTTAACCTAAGTTGGGCACAGGCACAACTACATGGGCATTTTGGGCTTGAGTATGTTTTCTGTATTTGGAAAGATGTGCTGGATTAACAACAAATGATCTGGCACTTTAGATACCTTAATAAATGAACAGACTCAACTAGCCAGATATCCATTCAAAACCAAAACAAAGCCAAAACCAGACACAACCTTCGGATTATTAATAAGTGTATGTTGACCCTCGTTTTGGTTATCTGCATAAAGTCATCTTTGAAGGTTTATCCTATAAGTAGTTTTGAATAACGGTGAGTAAGCAGTGATGATATTGGATATTTATTTCCCATCATGAGAAATATTTGTGGATTACTTAGTGCAAAATAAAAGAAGGATAGAATGATAGCTCTACTAGTCCTTTCAAAAGTGCAGCATATCATCCCATGCTCTAACTAAAGAAACAGACATTTGCCTGAAATTTGCAACAAAAATGCCACTTTAATAAATTTGGTAACAGTTTTTATCCTGCGAGTAGAATGGGAGAGTGGGGAGTAGGTTAGAATGTTTACTTTCTCTGCTATTTCTGTGATGTTTGGAAGTTTTAATAAAGATAATATATTACTTTCACAATTAAGCTATTATGATAAAAATCTATAAATATTGCTCTACATTATAAATGTTGAATCAACCCTTGTTTTAAAACAAGAAAGGAAATTATTTTTAAAGGAAAAACAATTTTGATAAATTAAGTGCCTGTCCCTATAGGGACAAGAAGATGACCGTGCTAAGCTTGCTCCAGAAATGCTTTCATTTTACAAATTCCATTTGGTTTTTCATTCTATCACTGACTGTTTAATGAGCCACTTTAGCTGGCCTTTCCCCAGGGTTAACTCACAACTCTTCCTAAATAATCTCAGTCATTTTCCTGGAGCAGGTGTTGTTTTCTAGGCAGCTCTTGCCAAAGGGCAGCATAATAATTAACAAGCTTCAGATCGGAAGGATTCAGGGTCTCATTTCTCGCAAAGGATATGTGTCTCACACTGTAATACTTTTGAAACTTACTGTTTTTTAAGGAGATTTTGACACTGTAACGAAAGAATTCAGTATACTTCTAAATATTTGCTTCTTTTTCTCTGAGAACAACTCTCGAAGATTTAGAGATTATGTCACTCCTTGCAGCAAAATGAAGCTCTATTTTCTGTAAAACTTGCCATTATATTTCAGGATTCGCTATTTTATTTCGGATATTTCACATGTTACTGGGTAGCTAAAGTCAGCTACACTATAAATTCCAGACGAGAGAGATCCATTATTCAGCCTGCACATTTAGTATTGAAACTGACTCCCAAATTTGCAAAGTATTAGTGACTTGAAAAGGAAGAGCATTCCATGATAGGAAATGCAGACAGTATGAGGTTCAAATGCTCTTCAGATTTAGTTTGATTTGGAAAAAGGAAATGTTCTTAACTTTAGATATTAACAACTAGATCCTTTAGACAAAGTGCCTAAATGTCCAAAAATATTCATAGAGCTTCTTACTGTGGTTTGCTCCATAATGCTTCTCTCTGATATGTCTTATCTGATATTTTAGGAGTTCGTGATGATTGTCGTCTTTGGTTTGGAGTTCATCATTCGAATCTGGTCTGCGGGTTGCTGTTGTCGGTATAGAGGATGGCAAGGAAGACTGAGGTTTGCTCGAAAGCCCTTCTGTGTTATAGGTGAATATCAGAGTCTCAGATACCTGGACTGATGACACCAACATTCTTTTCTTCTATCTCCTGTTTTGCAATATTTGATTAATATTAAAAGCTAACATCCATGGAGTACTTATCATGGACCAGGCACTCGTGTTTTGAAAATGTTGACTCATTTAATGTTGACTCCACAGCACTATGAGGTAGATATTTTTATTATCCCCATTTTACAGTTGAAGAATTTGAGGTGAAGAGAGGCTGAGTTAGTTGCTGAATTCATACAGCTACTAAATGGTAGAGCTGGAATTTTAGCCAGGCAATCTGGCTCTAGAATACCCACTTATATCGATTAACTTATATGGAAATACATGGTTCTCCAGTGTTGCCCTGATTTAGGGGAACATTGATTTCAGTGAGTATAAAAAACCCTTTTTGCTCTACAGTATGACACCAGGTTATGCTCTGGATCAGCTGGAATAGATGGCAATACATTGGTACTGGTAATGCATATCAATTAACATTCTTCAAAAATGATTATAAGTATGGTTTACTTAATGCATTGGTAACTGTAGACTGGACAAAGTGCTCTACACCCTAAAACATGAGTCCTCTACCCTCCAACCCAAAATACTCAAATACATGGCACATCTCTGCACCTCCCTAGCTGCTATGGTTTCTGAGAGACATCCTTCACCTGGGTTCCAGCTTGAAATTGTACTTCCTAATGAAGATGCCATAGAGCATTCTGGAATTAAGATCTGGCATTTCCCAGTAATATTTAAAAGTGTTATAAAATTGAAAAGTCTATGTAAAAGCTATTATTATTATTATTATTATTTAGCAGCTAAATTTGGCTTTCTTGCTTTTTTGTCTTTCTCGCTTCTTAGGCAGCCATTCAAACCCAAATACTGCAAATTCTTGATGAGGCTTGTTTATTTCAACTATTTTCAACCTGAAAAAGTAGGTTTTTAATTTACAAAATAGTTTAGGCTATCTTCTTCAGCTAGCATAGGTTTTCTGTTTTGTTTTAGGAGTCAGGAATTGTTGAGTAATTTTCTTAGTTTCCTCCCTTACTCCTGTTCCCTATGGTGGGGGCAGAGTGGATTTAAGGAAGAAAGTGTATCACCATCCATGGACACTGTTAAGAAGAATCCTTTATTCCATACTTCTTTCATAGTATGCACATCTCAAAAGTCTCCACTTACTAAACCAGAATTTATGGAAATGTGGCTGTGTGTGAGGCATTGGTGTTACAATAGTGAATCTAGTGGAATTCTCAGTTAAATCTATCTTAAAATATCTTGTTTGGCCCTCATGAATTCAGTCTGTTTGTCCAGCTGTCTATCTTCTCCAATAATAAGCTTTACTTCTTTTTGGAAGCCATCATGCTAAGGTATGGAGCAAAGTAGGTGGTAACTCCAAGCCTTGCAGGTTCATAAAGCCCCAAGGCATATTAGTGAAGGCATTAGATTTTTCTCCCTGGAGATGGTTTTTTCTCTCTGAATTCTCTACTCAGGCAGCATTACAAAGGACTGTAACTTGATGTGAAACTACTGCACAACAAGTACTTTCTGTCCCATAAGGGGCCCAAACAAAACAATTCACAAGGCAGATGGTTAGCCAAGATTCACTCAACTTCTACAGGATAAGGTCAGTTCATGGATGACTGGAAAAATGTTTCATTCCAGATTTTAAAACCAATTAAACATTGGCTTTGTTCCAATTCCAGAAGCAATGCCAATGTATCTCTGGCCTCCATGCGAAAAAGAAAGCTTTTTCCCAGATGTCTGCTGCCTTTTGATAGCTGTTTTCGGCTATGGATACATCAACACATCTTAGTCCTTTAGTCTTTGTCTTCCTGTCTCAGGTCCTTGAAGGTCTTGATATAACATGTAGTTCTAAAAATGGTGTTATGTTATCTGTAATCTTACTTGCCTTTAGACCTATCAATAGTGACCTTAAAAATGTAGTATGATGCCTGGCGCAGTCACTCCTGCCTGTAATCCCAGCCCTTTGGAAGGCTGAGGAAGGCAGATCACTTGACCCCCCAAGTTTAAGACCAGCCTGGGATGGAAAGACCCTGTCTCTACAAAAATTTAAAAATTAGCCGGGCATGGTGACACGAACCTGTAGTCCCAGTTACTCAGAAGGCTGAGACTGGAGGATCACTTGAGCCCAGGAGTTTGAGGCTGCAGTGAGCCATGTTCCTGCCACTACACTCCAGCCTGAGTAAAAAGAGTAAGACCCTGTCTCAAAAAAGTACTAGTAAGACATGGTTTAGGCATAATTGCAGTTTTGTAAACCTTTCAGACCTTTTCTTTATTTAGATATTTTACCTCTAGTAAATTAATTGCTTTGGAAGAAAATTTCATGGATAAATATATATAATGAATCCCCATTAGAACCAAGTCTACATTTGTACTTAGGATAACTATGAATTTTTTTAATCTTTTATTAAATGTACATGTTTGACCCATGGTCCAGCTGAATGGATGTTATAGTGAAGCATGTTCAAATGTGGCTTACTTATCAGTATGAGGTCAGTAAAATTTAACCTACACTAAAGAATCAAACATCATCTTCCTAAAGGCAGCAAGCTGTACCAGATGACTATTGAGACTATTTCTAGGCCTGTCCAACAGGTTCATAAAAATGCTTGATGTAACTGGTAAAATACTAAAGTGAACACTGTAGTCCGCTTGTTCAACCTAATTTACTGTGACAAAATGAAAAAAGGAATAGCATCTCTTATCTGTCCATGATAACTGTTCTGAATGGATGTTTGGAAATGTAGCTAAAACCTCTCAAAACTTCATATATTTGTAAGATTTGATTACTCTGAATATGCCAAGTACACACCCAAATGTTTTTAGAAGTCTTGAGCATTCGAGAAAAGAACATAGAAAAGATTGTGGTAGATTGTGCCTTCAACCTGGGAAATGCTTTCTGTAAGCACACCAATGTTTTTCTTTCCAGTTGGAAACAGACTGAAGCTGCTACAGTGGTCAGCTAACAAGTCTCATGTAGTATTGCACCCTTTTGACAAAGGCCCAATTGATAGAAGTTTTATGGACTAATTCCTAAAGATTTTAGCATGTCCCCTTCTGAACTGCCCACCTTCCTTACCCCTGCACCCTAACCAAAACCAAGAGCATTTCAAAAGTTCATTGATTTCACAAATCATAAAATCATTACGTATTTGTGTTTGGAAAACGTATTTTAAACAATTGTAACATAAGGGAAGAAACAAATCTATTTAACTCTTTTTAATTAGGTACTTTCTTTCATTACTACTGTATATTGATTTATCTCTGCTTGGTTTTAAGCATTTGCTTTGAAAATTGGTAAAATCTTATCTCGAATATAAAATTCTTCCTCATATCTATCTGTTCAATTTTTATGTCTCCTCTAAGACTCTTCTGTCATAATAACTTGTCTAGAGCTATGAGCACTAATTGCTGCATTGCTGATTTGGACAGTCAAATGTGTTTTGGGATGACCACCCAAGCTGCCCTTCATTTACCTGGACAGGCTGCTTTATGATTTCTCTATGTGAAAACACAAAACACTCACCCGATAACACTGGATAAAGAATTTGTGAATAACCTCTAAGACTGATTTCATAGTCATTCTTTTTTCTAGCTTTCATTACTGACCTACCCAAAAATTGCAGATAGACCAAAGGCTGAAATTCGGAACACCAATAATGAGCCTGATGTGTCAGGAAGCCAACAAATTACTTCTCACAGTGGTTTTTTTTAGATTCCTTGGTGACGCTTTCCAAAGGCAGATATAACAGGGCCATATTTTTCAGTCTTGCAGGCAGTCTCAGTGAGAAAATACCAGCCTGTTATTAGTCTTGGATCTGTATTTGATGCTAAGTGTAAGTTGGTTTCTTATTGTTATTTTAACAGTTTATTTTCAGTGTAATTATTTCCACAAGAGGACAAAAGAGGCATAAAATAAAATTTTATTTTATCCTACGTGGATAAAATAAAATTGAAGCCTTTATTAAAATCAACCAGATGGCTGAGGCTACTCTAATATACCTATGATTTCATCTTATTAAAAGGCAACTTAAGTTGCTAATGTGTTCAAAAGTTAGATCACAGACTCCCAAAACTGCAACTGTGTTCTAAATTGATTTGAGACAGCATTTTTCTGTTTCTGTCTTCTCTATCTTTTGTTCCAAGAGACTTACTCTTGAGTGACATTATTTTCTATACCTTCTACTCCCTTTTCCCCTTTAGTAGAAATTATATTATTTCACTTATTTTCTGTTAGTCATATGCTCTTCTGTGACTTTTTACTTCTAAGTGTTCAAACTCCCTCAGTGCACATAGATTCCTTCCATGTGATTAACTGGACCATCTGAGGACAATTAAAACCTGTTGGATTGACTGATCACAAAAACATTAAAACAATTTTAATCCCTCTAGTTAATAATAGCTGATATTTACTGAGAACTACTATATATTAGGTACTACTCTAAGCGCTTTATAAATATGGTCTTATTTAATTCTACGTAAGTTTTGTAATGTCCCTATGTATTGTATTGTATTGTATTGTATTGTATTGTATTGTATTGTATTTTTTGAGACAGAGTTTCCCTCTATCACCCAGGCTGGAGTCCAGTGGC
The DNA here is from genome assembly GCF_001698545.2 of Rhinopithecus bieti. NCBI lineage: Eukaryota > Metazoa > Chordata > Mammalia > Primates > Cercopithecidae > Rhinopithecus > Rhinopithecus bieti. The sequence continues at coordinate 1,756,595 of NW_016805139.1, read as the reverse complement.
ACAGTCTCAGCTCACTGCAACCTCCACCTCCTGAGTTCAAGCCATTCTCATGCCCCAGCCTCCCGAGTAGCTGGGACTACAGGCACACACCACCATACCCAGCTAATTTTTGCATTTTTAGTAGAGATAGGATTTCACTGTGTTGGCCAGGCTGGTCTTGAACTCCTGGCCTCAAGTGACCCACCTGCCTCAGCCTCCCAAAGTGCTGGTATTACAGGTGTGAGACACCATGCCTGTCCTTTATAATGTCCCATTTTATAGACGAGGAAGTAAGACAAGACTTAAGAAATATGCCCAAAGTTAAAAAAAAAATGATAGGTGAAAGAACCTGGATTTATTTCTCTTTATTTCACTCTAGAAAAGTATACATACCCAACTGGAAAATTGTCTTTACTGTTTATTAGCATTTTAAAATTAAATTTAATTGAGCCTTATCTATTGTCATCAACTTGTAAACAAAAGAACATGATACTATTATGCTTATCATTAGTAATTCAAAATCTTTAAAGAAAAGCCAGACTTTATAGAACATTAAATGCAGTATCAGCCTTAATTATATTAACTAAATTATGTTACCTATTGCTGCTCTCTAACCTGAAGGGGAAATTAGGACCTAAAATAGACTGACTTGGCCTGCATCAAACTTGCATGCTCTTGAGTTGATGTTATCATGAGGCTCCCTGGGTATTTCCAAATTGGAGACATCTCGAGAGTAAGTAGCATCACTCGCAGGAATACCTTCAAATGTTTTTTAACATTAATAAACTATTGGTAATTTAGGTAATTGTTGACCTGGTACACAGACTTGAAAGTTGAACTTACCAGGTAGCTTGATTAGCTGATACGATTGGACCACATGAAGAAAATTTATTTCCAAAGAGGAGAATGAATAACTAAGGATTATTTTGCACTCTTTCTATAAACTTTAGTAGAGCACTATGATATACTGTATTAACATTCTGTACTATCACATGTTACATAAGAAAATTCATTCACAGACAAAGTATTTATTATGTGCCAAACACAATCTTAGGTATAAAGGATACAAAAGCAACTAAAACATGGTCCCTGACTGTAAGAATAGACTCTCCTGTGCCCTTAGAGAATGGCAAAACTGAAAGGAAGTATACTATAATTATGGTGTTACAAAGCAAAGGTGATGGAAATTGAAGTAGTCCTAGAAAGAAGGCTATGGAATATCATGAGTGATTGTATGAAACAAAGAAGCAAAGGATTACCCCCAGGTTTTCAAATTATGTTTGAGTCATCCGCCGAACATTTATACAATTTCTGCCATGTCCAGGCATGCTTATGGATGCTGGAGAGCCTGTATGGCACCAAATGGACAAGGTCTTCCTTCTTATAGAGATCATATTCGTGTGGACAAAGAAAAACAATACACAAATATGTTTTTGAAAAACAAGATAATGTCAGCTACAGATAAGCACAATGAAGAAAATAAAACAGAAAGAGTAGAGGCTACCTTAGCTTGGGTGGTCTGAGAAAGTCTTTCTAAGTAGTTGACACTTGAGTTGACCTGAATATTAAGAAGAAGACAGCCATGAGAAGGTTTAGACACAGATCTTTCCAGGTCAGGGAATAGTAATTGCAAGGATTATTAACACTTGTTGAGCTTCGGTTGTTCAAGGTGGAGACATAAGGTCTTGTGGCTGGAGCTCAATGAGCAGTGGGGAGAACGGCAGAAGGTGATAGAGGAGACAGGCAGGGGTCACAGCTGAAGGCCATGTAGGCTCTGCTACCCTGAATCAAGGTTCCTTCTAAAGACAGGCCACCAGGCAAAGGTCCAACAGGTTCCTGGCAGGCCTAATATGAATACTATTCCGGTTATGAACAGCAACATTAATCAGGCAACAAAAAGTATGGCTGTTTAATGCCCTGGGTTTTTTAGTCATCTATGACTGTTGGAACCTCATATCAGCAATATACAAATTATTACCCATTCTGAAAAATATAAATGTAAGTTTATAAGGAAATAATCCTCTGAATTTTCTGTTTCTATATTTCTACCCTTAAAACATAAAATTTTACATTTTTTTTAAAAAAGTGTTATTTTTCTATGAGGAACTGGAATTAGAATGTGATGGAAACTGTTTTACAGCCCAGTGGTATCACCAGTAAGCATTTCCTAAGAGCCCCCTTGCCAAAGGACTCTATTCCATACTCTTAGTTATGATGATTGCAGTGCAGAATTATTTCATTAAAGATTGTTTATTTCTTTTGAGAAATTGTCCCTTTTTGCCTTGAGATGTTATCTGAAACTGTATGATCAATAAGAAGCATTAAACTGTCACTATGGGGTAAATTTTCAAAGTGGTGCCTGCAATTTGCCAGTATGAGTCCCATTAACTTCAGTGGAAGTCCTGCAGTTAAACCCCTGCACATGGCTTTGAAAATGTTCTACAGTTTGTCTTTGTGGTGCCTTCTTTATTTTTAATAAATATCACAGAGCAACTCGGTGCATAGTTGATTGCAGTGTTTAAGAACGTGGATAATGTACTGTGCAGGAGGAGACTTTTAAAATTAGATTTTAAAGCTTCATTTCTATTGAGTCACAACAACAATACAAATACATCTTTAATTCTTCAAAGAGCACCTTTCTATAAAGGAATTTGGAGCTCAATTAGAATATAGAGCTTATAAAGCGGCACCACATCCCTCTGAGACATTGTTTACCTCACTCTATACACGGAAAAGTCGAGGCACTGTGAAATGGGGGTGCTTTGTCCTTAGCCCATAAATCAGCAGTAAAGCTAGGAATACCATGCTGGCCTCCCAATAGTTCATTGCTCTAAAGCACTGCCTCTTGTTGAGTCAAATTTAATTATAGTATAATCCGTTTAATCTACTTGTAGAAAAATAAGGAGCAGGAAAAATGAATTTATTAACAGATCAGTGGAAAACCGTATTACATAGATTAGCAATTGTCTTTTCAAGATCCATATTTTCAGCATGTACTGGGTGGTGTCTGATGCCATGAAAGCAATTATTCTAATTCCACTGGCCAGAACTGGCAAAGAACTTCTTATTTTCCTCACTTTGAAACATAAGTAAAGGGGTTCCACTTGAAAATTAATAAGCCATGTGATATGATTAGATTCCTGTCCCCAAATCTCCCTCCTTCTAGGGACCATTGTCTAAAGTCTAAAAGAAAACAGACCAGGCACAGTGGCTCGTGCCTGTAATCCCAGCACTTTAAAGGGAGACCAAGGTAGGAGGATCACTTGAGCCCAGGAGTTCAAAATCATCAACCTGGGCAACATAATGAGACCCTATCTCTACAAAAAAAAAAAAAAAAAAAAAAAAAAAGTAATAGCTGGGTGTGGTGGAACATGCTGGTAGTCTCAGCTACTCAGGAGGCTGATAGGGGAAGGTAACTTGTTCAGTTCAGCCCAGGAGTTCAAGGCTGCAGTGAGCTCTGATTGCACCACTGTACTATAACCTGGGCAACAGAGTAAGACAGACAGAGAGAGAGAGAGAGAGAAAGAAAGAGAGATAGAGAAAGAGAGAGAGGAAAGAAGGAAGGAAGGAAAGAAGGAAGGAAGGAAGGAAGGAAGGAAGGAAGGAAGGAAGGAAGGAAGGAAGAGAGGGAGGGAGGGAGGGAGAAAGGACGAGAGGCCAGGGGGGTGGCAGAAAGCAAAAAAGAAAGGAAGGGCGGGCGGGACGGAAAGGAAAGGAAAGAAAATAGATGTAACTATTATAAAAGATATTCAATTTTTTATTTTGGAATAACTGTAGACTTACTTAAAAGTTGCAAAAATAGTACAGAATTTCCATGTTCAAATTCACTCTTTACCTAACTTTCCCCAAAATATTTTACCTACGTATAATGCAATTTTCAAAAC
>NW_016805139.1:1726718-1752567 GCF_001698545.2 Rhinopithecus bieti | reverse complement strand
GGAAAGGAAAGGAAAGAAAATAGATGTAACTATTATAAAAGATATTCAATTTTTTATTTTGGAATAACTGTAGACTTACTTAAAAGTTGCAAAATAGTACAGAATTTCCATGTTCAAATTCACTCTTTACCTAACTTTCCCCAAAATATTTTACCTACGTATAATGCAATTATCAAAACCAGGATATGAATACATACTATTAACTATAGCCCTTATTTGAATTTCACCAGTTTTTACATGCATTCAATTTTTATATACACTCCTATTAAATTTTCTCGCATGTATATATGCATTTAAGCACCGCCACAGTCAAAATACAGAACTTTTCCATCACCCTAAATAAGCCTGGAATGATATACTTTGTATTACTTCTATACAAGTACTCCCTCTCTTCAATCCTAACCCCTGGGAACCGCTATATCTGTTCTGTTTCACTATAATTTTGTCATTTTTATAATGTTGTATAAATGAAATTGTAAAGTAGTAATATTTTGAAATTGGCTTTTTCTTACACAGTATGATGCTCTTGAGATCCATCCAAGTGCATCAATAGTGCATTCCTGTTTATTGCTTAATAGAATTCCATGATCTAGATGTAGCACAATTTGTGTGTTCATTTACCTAACACAGGTCATTTGGGCTGCTTCTAGCTTCTGCTATTACAAATAAGGCAGCTATGTACATTCATGTGTAGGTTTGTGTATGAACGTAAGTTTTTATTTCTCTAGGGTCATATGGTGCTGATTTATCTTTATCAGAAACTGCCAAACTGTTTCCTTTTAAAATATAGAAATGCCAGTGTGAGCACGTGCATGGAGGTCAGCAGCCCCACCCCCTGCCCCACGCTGCCACTGCTGTCAGTGTGAACATATACATGGAAGCTGGCAGCCCCAAGCTCACCAGTAGCCTGCCCCCATGCTGACACTGCTACCACCATGAGTGTGCACATGGAAGCCGGCAGCCCCATGACCACCAGCACTCCGCCCCAGTTGATGAGCATTCACCCCACCACACTGCCACTTGCTCTTGGCACTGCTCTTGACACTTACAAATGAGCACAGATCCTGCTGCCACCACCCCAACGAAGTGCTTTGGCTGGCACCACCCATCAGACTGTTGTGGCCAGAGGTCCAGGAACGCCTCAGCCCCTCCAATGTAGCAGGTTCCTAACTTCAAGGGGCCAGAGAACAAAGTCAGGGATCCAGTAACAGCCTCCCAAAGTTACAGCATGCAGCCCAAAAGTTCTGAGCTGAGCCTTGCTCCCTAAATTCTTCCAGAAATGAAGCCAGTCAACTGAACCACCTTATATGAGACTCAAACCTTCCAGGGCATTAAAGAAGCTAAAAGCAGAAAAACCCATCCAAAGGACAGCAGTTTCAAAGACTGAAGGCAAATCAGCCCACACAGATGATAAAGAACCAGTGCAAGAGCTCTGGCAACTCAAAAGTCAGAGTGCTTTCTTACCTCCAAATAACTGCAGTAGTTCCACAGCAATGGTTCTTAACCAGGCTGAAATGACAAAAACAGAAATCAGAATATGGATAGGAACAGAGATCATTGAGATTCAAGAGACAGTGAAAACCTAATCCAGGGATTCTAAGGAATACAACAAAGTGATACAGGAGATGAAAGATGAAATGGCCACTTTAAGAAAGAAAGGGACTGATCTGATAGAGCTGAAAAACTCACTTCAAGAATTCCATAATACAATCACAAATGTAACAGCAGAATCGATCAAGCTGAGGAAAGAATCTCAGAATATCACTTCTCTGAAATATCTCAGAATCTTGAATATCACTTCTCTGAAATAACTCAGTCAGACAAAAATAAAGAAGAAAAGATTAAAGAAGGATGAACAAAATCTCCAAAGTATGGGATTATGTAAAGACACCAAATCTATGACTCACAGATGTCCCTGAAAGAGAGGGAGAGAAAGCAAGCAACTTGGAAAACATGTTTCAGGGTATCATTCATGAAAACTTCCCCTTGGCCGGGCGCGGTGGCTCAAGCCTGTAATCCCAGCACTTTGGGAGGCCGAGAGGGGCGGATCACGAGGTCAGGAGATGGAGACCATCCTGGCTAACACGGTGAAACCCCGTCTCTACTAAAAAAAATACAAAAACTAGCCGGGCGAGGTGGCGGACGCCTGTAGTCCCAACTACTCCGGAGGCTGAGGCAGGAGAATGGTGTAAACCTGGGAGAGGGAGCTTGCAGTGAGCTGAGATCCGACCACTGCACTCCAGCCTGGGCGACAGAAAAAAAATAAAAGAAAATTCCCCCAACTTCACTAGAGAGGCCAATGTTCAAATTCAGAAAATGCAGAGAACCCTTGTGAGATACTACACAGACAACCATCCCCAAGACAGATACTTGTCAGATTCTCTAAGGTCAAAATGAAACAAAAAATGTTAACAGCAGCTAAAGAGAAGGGGTAGGCCACCTCCCAAGGAAACCCCATCAGGCTAACAGCACACCTTTCAGCAGAAACTATAAGCCGGCAGAGATTGAGAGCCTATATTCAGCATTATTAAAGAGAAGAAATTCCAAACAAGAATTTCATATCCAGCCAAATTAAGCTTCATAAGTGAAGGAGAAATAAGATTCTTTTCAGGCAAGCAAATGCTAAGGGAATTCATTACCATCAGACCTGCCTTATAAGAGGTCCTAAAGGGAGTGTTAAATATGGAAAGGAAAGATTACTACTGGCCACTACAAAAACATGCTTAAGTACATACACCATTGATGCCAAAAAGCAGCCACAGAAACAAATATGCATAATAACCAACTAACAACACAAAACAGGATTTGGTCCTTCAAATCCATACATATCAATATTAACCTTAAATGGAAATGGGCTAAATGCCCAATTAAATGGCACAGAGTGGCAAGTTGGACAAAGAAGCAAGACCCAACCGTATGCTGTCTTGAAGAGACCCATTTCACATTCTATGACACACACAGGATCAAACTAAAGGGATGGAGAAAAATCTACCAACCAAATGGAAAACAGAAAAAAGCAGGAGTTGCTATTTTAAGTTCAAACAAAACAGACTTTAAACCAATAAAAATCAAAAAAGATAAAGAAAGGCATTACATAATGGTAAAGGGTTCACCTCAAAGGTCAGACTTAACTATCCTAAATAGATATGCATCCAAAACAAGAGCACCCAAATTCATAGAGCAAGTTTTTAGAGACCCACAAAGAGATTTAGAAAACCACACAATAATAGTGGGAGACTTTAACACCCCACTGACAGTATTAGACAGGTCACTGAGGCAGAAAACTAACAAAGAAATTCAGGACCTGAATTTGACACTTGACCAAATAGACATCTACAGAAATCTCCACCCCAAAACAAGAGTATATATATTCTTCTCATCTGCACATGGCCCCTAATCTAAAATTGACCTATCAGCCATAAAACAATCCTTAGCAAATAAAAAAAAATCATACCAACCACACTCCCAGACTACAGTGTTACACTGCAATAAAAATAGAAATTAATGGAAATTAACCTGCTCCTGAATGACTTTTGGGTAAACAATGAAATTAAGGCAGAAATCCAGAAATTATTTGAAACTAATTAGAACAAAGATACTACATACCGGAATCTCTGGGACACAGCTAAAGCAATATCAAGAGGGAAATTTATAGCGCTGAATGCCTACATCAAAAAGTTAGAAAGCTCTTAAGTTAACAACTGAACATCACACCTAGAGGAAATAGAGAAACAAGAGCAAATCGACCCCAAAGCTAGTAAAACACAAGAAATCAAAATCAGAGCTAAACTGAAAAAATTGAGATTAAAAAAAAAAATACAGAAGATCAATGAATCCAGGACTTGGTTCTTTGAAAGAATAAATAAGATAGATAAAATGCTAGCTAGACTAATAAGTAAAAAAAGAGAGAAGGTCAAAATAAACACAATCAGAAATGACAAAGGGATGTTACCACCTACCCTACAGAAATTTTAAAAACCCTCAGAGACTGCTAAAAACACCTCTAATGCACACAAAGCTAGAAAACCTAGAAGAAATGGATAAATTCCTTGAAACATACAACCTTCCAAGATTGAACCAGGAAGAAATTGAATCCTGGACAGAGACCAATAATGAGTTCCAAAATTGAATCAGTAATAAAAAGCCTACCAACCAGAAAAAGCCCGGGACCAGAGGGATTCACAGTTGAATATTACAAGAAGTATAAAGAAGAGTTGGTACCATTCCTACTGAAACTATTCCAAAAAACAGAGGAGGAGGGACTCCTCCCTAACTCATTCTATGAAACCAGCATCATCCTAATACCAAAACCTGGCAGGGACACAGCAACAACAAAAAAAAACAAAACTTCAGGCCAAATCCTTGATGAACATAGATGCAAAAATTCTCAATGAAATACTCGTGAAATGAATCCAGCAGCACATCAAAAAGCTAATCCACCACTATCAAGGAGGCTTCCTCCCTGGGACACAAGGTTGGTTCAACATACACAAATGAATAAATGTGATTCATCACATAAACAGAATTAAAAGCAAAAACCACATGATCATCTCAATAGATGCAGAAAAGGCTTTTGATAACATTCAACATCCCTTCATGTTAAAAACCCTCAACAAACTAGGCACTGAAGGAACATACTTCAAAATAATAAGAGCCATCTATGAGAAACCCACAGCCAACATCATATTGAATGGGCAAAAGCTGGAAGCATTCTTATTAAACACCAGAACAAAACAAGGATGTCCTCTGTCACCAGTCCTTTTCAACATAGTACTGGAAGTCCTAGCCAGAGCAATCAGGCAAGAGAAAGATATAAAAGCCATCTGAATAGACAGGAAGTCAAACTATCCCTGATTCCAGTCAGTATGATTCTATGCCTAGAAAACCCCATAATCTCTGCCCCAAAACTCCTTGGTTTGATATACAACTTCAGCAAAGCTTCAGGATACAATGTCAATGTACAAAAATCAGTAGAATCCCTATGCACCAACAACATCCAAGCTGACAGCCAAATCAAGAATGCTGTCCCCCAAGCCTGCCACCATGGCCACCTACAAACCGGTGCAGATCCGGCACAGTGAGAGTGCTTGGAACCTGAAGAACCACTTCAGCAGCCAGTATGACGCCGACCTGAGCCCGGCGGGCCATGAGGAGGCAAAGCAGGCACTGTCAGATGATGGCTATGAGTTTGACATCTGCTTCACCCCAGTGCAGAAGAGTGTGATCCGGATCCTCTGGACAGTGCTAGATGCCATTGATCAGATGTGGCTGCCAGTAGTGAGGACTTGGCGCCTCAATGAGTGGCACTGTGGGGCTCTAACCAGTCTCAATAAAGCAGAAACTGCTGCAAAGCATGGTGAGGCCCAGGTGAAGATCTGCAGCTGCTCCTATGATGTCCCACACCTCCGACAGAGCCCAACCATCCTTTCTACAGCAACATCAGTAAGAATCACAGGTGTGTAGACCTCACAAAAAATCACCTACCCTCCTATGAGAGTCTGAAGGACACTATTGCCAGAGCTCTGCCCTTCTGCAATGAAGAAATAGTTCCCCAGATCAAGGAGGGGAAACGGGTACTGATTGCAGCCCATGGCAACAGCCTCTGGGGCATTGTCAAGCATCTGGAGGGTCTCTCTGAAGAGATTATTATGGAGCTGAACCTGCCAACTGGCATTCCCATTGTCTATGAATTAGACAAGAACTTGAAGCCCATCAAGCCCATGCAGTTCCTGGGGGATGAAGAGGCCATGCACAAAGCCATGGAAGCTGTGGCTGCCCAGGGCAAAGCCAAGAAGTGAAGGCCAGCAAACAGGCTACAGTCCCCAGGAGCAACCTCCCTGCCCATCGCATCCATCTGCCCCTCCCTCCTGCACGTCACACTGACCACATCTGTAGACATCTTGAGCTGCAGCTGCAGATGGGAACCGATGGCTCCCATTTTCATTTTAGCCATTTTGTCTTCTGTACCCACTCCCTTCGTACATTCAAGTCAGAATAGCACTTCTAGGGCACAGGTTCTCAGTCTAAGCTGTGGAAAAGGCCCCCTTATCCAAGAGAGTTCAAAGGTAGTGACTTGGGTTTTTGCGAGTGCTTTGTTTACTAAGAACTTGGAAGAAGGAAGCATGCTAAGCCATGACCAATGAGGAGAAGCAAGAGAGCCTGTCTGCCCCCAGGAGCTAGTCCTGTGCTCTTCTGTAGTCAGGCCACTGCCTGGGAACTCTAGTCATCCCAGTGGAAGATGAATGTAACCTGCATGGTGATATGACAACTGTTTCCTCCCTGACCCCAGAGGAACTGGCTCTAGAAGGTTGGGATCAATCCTGAATTTAGTTTATGTGTTACATTTACTTTTATTTAAAAAAAAAAAAAAAAGTTTAGTGTATATAAGTAATACAAAACAATAACCCTTCTAAGGGTTTCTTGTGGCGGTTGAAATAGTCCCACATGTGGTCAACAGAAAATAAGCCATTCCTCATACCAATATGGGATAAGCTCCTTGACCTCTGAAGGGCAGGAGTGCTTCCTGCTGTGTGTTTTAGAATCCCTCCCTTCCTTGTTTTGTGGCAGTGAAATGCCTCTTGGTCCTGTACAAGTGTATCTTCCACTGATTTCTGAATCATGTTCTAGTTGCTTGGCCCTGCCACATGGATCTAGTGTTCATTTGAGCATAACTGTACTAAATCCTTTTTCCAGATCAGTATAATGAAAGAGTGATGTGCAATAAAAAAAAGAATGCCATCCCATGCACAGCAGCCACAAAAAGAATAAAATACACACCAGTTAGAATGGCGACCATTAAAAAATCAGGGAACAACAGGTGCTGGAGAGGATATGGAGAAATAGGAACATTTTACACAGTTGGTGGGACTGTAAACTAGTTCAACCATTGTGGAAGACAGTGTGCCAATTCCTCAAAGATCTAGAACTAGAAATACCATTTGACCCAGCCATCTCATTACTGGGTATATATCCAAAGGATTATAAATCATGCTGCTATAAAGTCACATGCACATGTATGTTTATTTTTTTATTATTCACACTAGCAAAGACTTGGATCCAACCCAAATGTCCATTAATGATAGNAAAAAGAATAAAATACACACCAGTTAGAATGGCGACCATTAAAAAATCAGGGAACAACAGGTGCTGGAGAGGATATGGAGAAATAGGAACATTTTTACACAGTTGGTGGGACTGTAAACTAGTTCAACCATTGTGGAAGACAGTGTGCCAATTCCTCAAAGATCTAGAACTAGAAATACCATTTGACCCAGCCATCTCATTACTGGGTATATATCCAAAGGATTATAAATCATGCTGCTATAAAGTCACATGCACATGTATGTTTATTGTGGCACTATTCACAATAGCAAAGACTTGGAACCAACCCAAATGTCCATCAATGATAGACTGGATTAAGAAAATGTGGCACATATACACCATGGAATACTATGCGGCCATAAAAAAGGATGAGTTTATGTCCTTGGTAGGGACATGGATGAAGCTGGAAACCATCATTCTCAGCAAACTATTGCAAGGACAGAAAACCAAACACCACATGTTCTCACTCACAGGTGGGAATTGAACAATGAGATCACTTGGACACAAGGTGGGGCACATCATTCACCGGCGGGGAGGGAGGAGGGATAGCATTAGGAGATATCCCTAATGTAAATGATGAGTTAACGAGTGCAGCACACCAGCATGGCACATGTATACATATGCAACAAACCTGCACGTCATGCACATGTACCCTAGAACTTAAAGTAAAATAATAAATAAATAAATAAAATAAAATAAATAAAAGAATAAAATACATAGAAATACAGCTAACCAGGCAGGTGAAAGATCTCTACAACAAGCATTACAAAACACTGCTCAAGGTAATCAGAGATGATATAAACAAAAGGAAAAACATTCCATGCTCATGGATAGAAAGAAGCAATATTGTTAAAATGGCCATATTGCCCAAAGCAATTTAGATTCAGTGCTCTTCCTATCAAACTACCAATTCTTCACAGAATTAGGAAAAAACTACTTAAAAATTCGTATGGAACAAAAAAAGAGGCTGAATAACCAAGGCAATTCTAAGCCAAAACAACAAAGCCAGAGGTATCACATTATGTGACTTCAATCTATATTACAAGGCTACAGTAACCACAACAGCATGGTACTGGTACGAAACACTTAGACCAATGAAACAGAAGAGATAGCCCAGAAATAATGTCACAAACAAACCATTTGATCTTCAACAAACCTAACAAAAACAAGCAATGGGAAAAGGAATTCCTATTCCACAAATGGTGCTGGGATAACTGGCTAGCCATATGCAGAAGATTGAAATTGGACCCCTTGCTGACACCATATGCAAAAATCAACTCAAGATGGGTTAAAGGCTTAAATATAAAACCCAAAACTATAAAAACCCTGGAAGATGACCTGGGAAGTACCACCCTGGACATAGGACCTGGCAAAGATTTTATGACAAAGACAAAAGCAATTGCAACAACAAGAAAAATTGACTAATTTTGTCAATTAAACTCAAGGGATCTAATTAAACTAAACAGCTTCTGCACAGCAAAAGAAACTATCAACAGAGTGAACAGACAACCTACAGAATAGGAAAAAATATTTGCAAATGATGCATCTGACAAGGTCTATTAGCCAGAATCTGTAAGGAATTTAAACAAATTTACAAGCAAAAAAACAAACAACCCCATTAAAAAGTGGGCAAAGGCCTTGAATGGACACTTTTAAAAGAAGACATACACGTGGTCTACAAGCATATGAAAAAATGGTCAACATTACTAATCATTAGAGAAATGCAAATCAAAACCACAATAAGATACCATCTCACAAAAGTCAGAATGGCTATTACTAAAAAGTCAAAAAATAACAGATGCTGGCAAGGTTACAGAGAAAAAGGAATGCTTATATACTGCTGGTGGGAATGTAAATTAGTTCAGCCATTGGAGAAAGCCATTTGTCAATTTCTCAAAGAACTCAAAACAGAAGTACCATTTGACCCAGTAATCTCACTATTGGGTTTATTCTCAAAGGAATATAACTCATTCTACCATAAAGACATATGCACTCATATATTCATCACAGCACTATTCACAATAGCAAAGACATGAAATCAACCTACATGCCCATTGATGGTGGACTGGATAAAGAAAATGTGGTACACATACAACATAAATACTACACAGCCATAAAAAAGAACAAGATCATGTCTTTTGCAACAACATGGATGAGGCTGGAGGCCATTCTCCTAAGCGAACTAACACAGGAGCAGAAAACCAAATACACATGTTCTCACTTATAAGTGGGAGCTAAACATTGAGTTATATGGTCACAAAGAAGAGAACAACAGACATAGGAGCCTGCTTGAGGATGGAAAGTGGGAGGAGGGAGATCATAAAAAACTACCTGTCAGGTACTAGGCTTTTTACCTGGGTGATGAAATAATCTGTACATCAAACCCCCATGTTATACAATTCACCTATATAACAAACCTGCACAGGTACCACAGAACCTGAAATAAAAGTTTAAAAATAAATCATAAAATAAAATGTTGAAATGCCTAGAATGTTGCATGGTATTAAATTACACCATGCTGTCTTAAATGACATTTTATTTTCGTAGAACTCATGTTTCTGCTTTTTCTGTTTTTCTATGGAAATTATTTTGATAAGCAGAAGTTGCTGAAATTTATATTTTACCACTTGGGTCAAGAAACAAATGAAAGTATTGCCTATTAAGGAGCAGTTCTTCATACTGTGATAAATGAATGTAAGTATTATGTTTACATAGATGAAGTGTAAAGAGACCAATTAATGTAAAAAGCCAATGCGGTACAAATTCCTGAAGGACCATTATTTAAATCTAACTTTAATTTTTAGAAAGTCCTTATTCAAGCAAACTTTACTGAGACCAATACTAATTATACTTCCCTGCTAAAAGATACATGTAATGACATTAGTTAGAGCCTTAAAGTACTACTCCGTTGGAATAAAATATTCAAAATTGCCACCAAGACCCAATGGTGCTTTATAGAGTTGGGTCTGATGTTCATGGTTCTCATGTGATCTAAAAATAAGTCATTTGTTCTCCTTACTTAATTCAACACCTCTTGGAAATTGCCCTATTCTTAAAACTATTCTCTAAAACTACCTCCAAAACTCTGCCTAATGTCTCCCCTTGGATCTTCCATCATAACCAACAAAAAAAATTATTTTCTCAAAGTTAGAAACAATCCTGTGTGACCAAATATATGAATCTCAACTTCATTCTCATTCTGGTTGTAAGAAATGCTGGAATAATTAATTACTCATTTGGGAAACAAAAAAAAAGCTGTGTCCATATCTGTCTTACCAGATTCCAAGATAAACTCCAAATAAATCAAAGATTTAAATTAAATAAGACCGTAAAATACTGGGCAGCAGAAATTGGTAAATTCTCTTGGAACCTTGGAATCTGGAAAGATTTTCTAATTGTAACTAAAAATACCAAAGTCATAGAAGAAAATATTGATAGAATACATAAAATCAAAGAATACTGTATGATAAACTAAACAGCAAAGTCAAAAGACAATGTGGAAAAATATTTACAACTCTTACCAAAAAATAGAAGCTAATCACCTTAAATTATAAGGAGCTCTAGAAATCAAGAAAAACCCAACAACCTAACAGAAAATAAAATGGATGTGAACAGACTGGTCACAGAATAAGAAATACATATACACCTCTTAAACATACCCACTCTCACTCATAAAAAAGAAATACAAATGAAAGCATTCTCTCACCTATCAGATTGGCAAAAATCTGCAGTTTGACCACACACTTTATTGATGAGACTGCAAGGAAATAGGCACTCACATGCCACAGGAGTGCAAAGGGGTATCACCCTTATGAAAGAGTGTCAGTATCTACCAAAATTACTTAAGCGTTTACTCTTTGACCCGGGAAGTCTGCTTTCTAATAATTTCATCAATTTATAGTAAATGTTCACTATAGCTGAAAAACATATGGTACGTCCAAACAATAAAATATAGTGAAGATCTTTCTGCACAGCTATAGAAGAATCCCAAATTATGAAATAAAAGAAAAATGAAATGAAATGTAATACTGCATATATAGTGTGCTACTTTTGTGTAAGAAAGGAGAAAATAAAAGTTTACATTTATATTGCTTGTGTTTGTATAAAGAAACATTGAAACAACTTTTACAAAAGAAGAGAATAAAATGTTTAACTGAAGATAGTGAATGGGGACAATGTGAATGGAAACGGGTAGGAGCAAGATTTCTCAGCATTTACCTCTTTATGTCATTTTGATGTTTAAAATATAAATATGTTAACTATTCAAAAACTAAATTAAAAGAATTATTGCCTGGCACAGATGAAGTACAGTTTAGATGTTGACTAGTATTATTTTTGTATAGCAATATTGGGAGGGTTGATGGGTTCATATGATGTACAGTTGTTCCGAATCTCCTCACACTCCAGGCACTTTTGTCATTGCAAAGAGGGACAATGCCAAAGACAATTGGCCATAGGATTTCCATGTGCACCTCCTCAGTTCTAGGCTGAAGTAACATAGAATGGCATTTTCAACTCACGAAAAGCTCTGTTCTAAAAGGTGCTTTGTTATTTGCCTTAATTTGCTCTTCATATATTTCCTTAATTTTAAACTTAGAATTTTGGTTGTACCTTTTAAAAGGATTGCCCAAGAAGATGCAATGAGCTGATACATGTAAAGTGCTTAGCTTAATGCCTGGTGTTTAATCAATACTCCATAACTCTTAGTGGTAGCAAACAGAATCATAAAAGTGATGTGTTCAGTGAAACCTCTAATCAATCTTAGAATCGATACCTACAATCAGAAAAAATTATCAACTCAGACCGTCTTTGTATGTTTTGTTTATTATTTTCCTCAAAATATCTTCAATACTGCATTCCTAGAATTTGAGAGTCTGTGTATGTTAAATAAGAATACATTTTATTTTAAAAGGTAAATGGAAGGAGCAGGAACCAAGACAGGTACTTTTTGAGTCTGGAGTCCTTAGATATAATAAATAATTTCAGGAATAGTATGTACGGTACTTAAAGGATGTGGTTTAATTAGAAGGGCTTGTGAAGCTTTCTTGTAGACTGGTTGTTAATTATGGCTTCACTTGTTTCTCCTGGAAGGCTTCCCTGGCCTCTTAACTAGGTTAATTCTCCCTGCAAGGTGCTCCTTAGATTTCTTCTATCATAACATTCATCACTCATGATTGTGGTTACTCGATTCAGCATCTTCTATGCAAACCATCCTTTCAGCCTTGTGCAGACAGAAGGCATCTATCTGGTCCACACCAGCCATGCCCCATCCATGCCCTTTAATATTATATACCCAGGTCCTAGAAGTTTCTGGCCACAATGAATGTGTATTGAATGAATAAAAAATTCAGAAAACTGAAAGCTAGTAAACAATCACATGAGAAGTGTCATCCCCCGGCCCCCCATCATAACCCCTACACACACAAAGTAAAAACAACACTGTCAACATGAGCAAATAGAGGGGAAAATGGCAATTACTCAGGCAATGCAAGGTGAAAATAGCTCCTTTGCGTCAGTTATCAGAAGTTTTCTCAAAAGGGTATTTTTTGCCTGCATTTTTTAATCTAATTGCTTCAATTATTTAATATGGTCATGGGAACATGATTATATTTTTAACAAAGTGCTTAATTTGCACACATGCTTTGAATTGTAGGTTCGTTTACAGGAGGCTTCTCTACACCCATACTTGTTCTCAGTTATTTTACTTCTGCCTTTTGCAAAATGTTTTAAATATTTGATTTTAGCCCCTACCACAGACTCCAAATCTGTGCTTCGAATTTGGAGATCAAAGTACTGTAGCTAATCCTTAGGACATTTGCCATCGTGTGATTTAAGAATCCATCTCTTATCAAGTTTCTGTGGTTTTCTGGAGTATTTACTGGTCACAATGTCAAAAAATGGGCACATCTGAAACTATTTTTGAATTATGCCTTCTTTATACTCTTCCATTTTTAGTTAATGGGAAAATATCCAGCTCCTGAATGGTATTGAACTCGATTAGGCCATCTCCAGTCTCCTTATAAAGGATTCCTAAGTTGTAGTATCACATGTTTTCAATAAACCTTGTTTTGTTCTCCTTTAAACAGAGCATGTCTTATTCAAAAGCTTATGACAGTAGGAAAGGAATTGATAATGAAAAGAAAGTGGGTCCAAAGCAGGATTTTTCCTCCTAGCTTTAGGACTTGTTATAAGACAATGTGTTTCACCGCCTGACCTGCAGCTTCAGGAGTTGGTTGCCATGAATTCTGATCCTGTTTCTGGAAGTAATTTATTGCATTATCTTGTACAAGCCTCTCTGGGACACTCTTTCTTTTAAGCACAGATAAGAGCAGCAATACACTTTGCAGCATTCATAAACAGCAATACATAAAAGCAAATATGAAATTAGAAAATTCCAAAAACTGCTCTAATCTAGTGCCAGAGAGGGAAAATTTTGGCAAGGATTTTATAAATAAAGATGGGAGTTAGATGATGTGACCAGTTTGGTTAATAATCCCACTGAAATACAGATAGATTATTGATAGATACAGATAGATAGATAGATAGATAGATAGATAGATAGATAGATAGATAGATAGAATAGATCTACACATGGCAACAAGCAAGATTTTCAAAATTATAATGAATGTCAGATATTTACTCTTGGCTTGTATTTACTCAAATTCACTCCTTTAAAGTGCTATCTTTTTATTCTTCACAGGAGGAAAAGTCTATTTTCACACCCCAGTGTTTATCCCTAAGGATTAGCCAAGTGCCTAAACTGTATCCATTTCATATTTCCAAAAATAAGAAATTGTGCATTGAAAAAGATTAAGAGAGCCAGGCGAACCAGGTAATTCTAAATTTTCCCAGATAATACTTAGAATGAATTCCCATCCATAAATGTCCTTTGCTGAGTGACATTTCAGCTCAAGTGGCATCTCCATTGTAACATCCAAGTAACACAGTCTATTCAAAGAACTTCCTGAAGATATCCTTTCAAAAACTTTTAGCAGTAGGTGACGATTAATCATAATCTGTATGTCATCTGAAAATAAGTATCAAGTTTCTCAAAGAAAAATTACATATCCCAACACTACTAAACATAACTGGCTGCTAAGTTTCAGAGTCCATATCATTTAACTGCTTAGAGTAAGTGCAAAAAGGGAGTATTATAAATTAGGTATTGTGGTTTTGCTCTGTAAATTTAAACCCATAATGCCATTGTTTGGCTGTTGATGTTTAAATATTCAAGCTATGACCTTGAATAAGATATCCAAGCATGGAATTTCATCATAGGATGTTGGGATTTCCAGCAGATGTTTCAACTTTGTTTATTCGTTGGTGGAATCCAAATCTTTTTTTTTTTTTTAATCTGCAGTCAAATATTGGTATGGGGTTCTGTTTAGGAATCAGAACTGACTGCAGCTTTGTCATTTGGTATGTGTGAAAATAGATACTGAGGAAAATTTTAAACATCTGAGGGTATCAATGTGCAAAATTGCTGCTTCTAAAAGTTTGTCTTGAACTTTCTATATAAAAGAGCATAATATAAAGCCACTGTATCATTGCCCTAAACCATGTTCTAAAACATCAGAAAATACACACGACTTTTCATCTCTTCGATTTATTGAGAACCAATGGAATTACACCTAGGTAATTTACCCAAGATACTAGAGTATGCCTTAAATAGGATGTACCTCCTACTCATTCATGATTAGTCTCAGGGGACAAACGCTTCTTTCCTGTTTTATAAATACAGAAACACAGCTTCCTTACCTCCTTCAGTCTGTAACCCACATCTGAAATTAAATGTTTGTGATCACACTTTGAAGCAATTTGTTTCAGTAGGTTACTGATATTGCAAGGGATTCGTCCTGTAGCAAGAAAAAAAAAAATCTACTGACTGACTCTGCATCCCTGACCTCTCCCCCAGACTCCAGCCCCATTCACCATCTACCAAATGCCTACTAGGCATCTCAAAATTAACAAGGCCATGACAGAACAGGTAGTTCTGCCCTTCAAATAGTGCTCCTTTCTTAGCTATCCCCAGTGGTATTTCCCGAGCTCAGTAAATGGCACTTTATTCACCTGATTGCTTAGACCAAAAACCCTGAAGTCAGCCTTAGACTCCCTCATTTGTCTCACATCCTACAATCAGTCCTTCAGCAAGTCTTGGCCCCTCCACCTTCACAATATGCACCAAATCCAGCTCCTTTACAGGTCCTCCTGACTTTAACCTAACTCTTATAAAGCTGCTCTCACCCTTTGTCCAGACCACAGCAGTGGCTTCTTAACTGGCCTTCCGGTTTTCTCTCCGACATCTGGCTTCCTTTCTGGTATCCAGCCCCCTCCTGATTGGATTCCGAAAGGTAACCAAAATGATCTTGTAAAATATACATCTGATCCTGCACTCTGCCAAAAACCCTTCCCTTACTGCTATCATATAATACTTAGAAGGACATCTAAAGCTATTCCCAAAGCTGTCATGATCTGACTGGAGCCCTCCCTCACTCCGCTCAAGCTAACTTGATCTCCTTGCCTTCCCTTGAACATGCTGAACACACTTCCACCTCAAGGTCTTTATATTTTTTTGCCTGGAACACTTTTTCCTTAGATAATGGTCACAGTCACCCCTTCACTTCATTGGGTCTTGGCTCCTCTGAGATGCTTTCCCATTGAGACAACCTAAAATACTAAAAACAGCCCAGCACAGTGGCTCATGTCTATAATCCCAGCACTTTGGGAGGCCAAGGTGGGTGGATCACTTGAGGTCAGGAGTTCAAGACCAGCCTGGCCAACATGGTGAAACCTCATCTCTACCAAAAATACAAAATTAGCCAGGAGTGGTGGTGCACACCTGTAATCCCAGTTACTTGGGAAGCTGAGGCAGGAAAATCACTTGAATCCAAGAGGTGGAGGTTGTAGTGAGCCAAAATCATACCATTGCACTCCAGCCTGGGTGACAGAGACTCCATCTCAAAATAAAATAAAACTAAAATATTAAAACATGTTAATTATAAGATGTTTGCTAAATTTTACCTGAATATCAACCATTTGCAATTAGCTATATTCCCTATTCTTAATAATATTTTACTTCTTGGAATTTCACTTTAAAATAGAACACCTGCTCCTCTGTGACTCCACCCTCATCCTGCTCTGTATTTCCCCAGGGTTTTTATCACTACGTAACATTATATTCTGTATTTGTTTACTGCTTTAACATCAGCCTACCCCAGGTGCACATAAGCTCCATGAGGGCAGAAAACTTTTCTGTTTTATTCACTACTCTATGCCTCATGCTTGGCTTATAGTAGCCAATATTTGTTGAATGAACTAATGAGTGAATGAATAAATTGCCTTAACACTTAATTTGAGAAAAGTCATATCCAAAACACTCCTTCTGATGCTTCCTCGTTCAATCGGTATCCAAAACGAAAAATGTACCACTTAGAATTTGAGAAATTCAAAGTTAGAAAGGATCCTTGACACTTGCCAGTTCAGTCCAACTATTTTAAAGGTATGGAAACCAGCTCTAAGAGATAAGTGGTGACAAAGCTAGTTAATGGTGAACAGATAATTAAACTAGGCATAGTTCAATGTTCTTTATGCTTCCATACTTTACATCTCTGTTTCTTTTGAAAGTTCCTTCTGTATACATAAGCAAACATAATGGAACCAGAACATTTCCATTCTTTCAGATTTATCTTGCTGCTCTGTTGGCAATAAAACATCTGGCACATGATATATATGGGACACTTAAAAAATTATAAATTTCTGCAGAAAAGAGTTCACATTGATAAGGCAGGCTGACCTCCTGTCTCAATCTGCTGTCCCATTGGGACAACCTGAAATATAAAAAACAGGTTAATTATAATATTTTCACTAAATTTTACCTGAATATCAACCATTTGCATGTAGTTGTATTCCGTAGTCTTGATAATACTTTACTTCTTGGAATTTCACATGTAAGCCTTTGTTTGACCTTCTACATCCCTGTTTACTAGGCTTTCTACGAAATAAAAGCTACCAAAAGAGAAACATGGGAAAAAAAATATATATATATATATAAGTGCTCTGGAAACAGAAATTAGTTTGATTTTTGGCTCCATTTGCCAGCTAAATGACTTTGGATAAGATTCTTGAACTTTTTTAGTATCAAATTACTGATCTAGAAAAGTGAAGGGAAAGGTATATCTATAAAACATTTTTTTGTTAGATTGAGAGTTAACATGATACCAGGCACACTAAGGCAGACTAAAGACTTTGTATGTATTATCTCATTTAATCATCCCAATAGCCCTGTGAAAAAAAGGGATCTATTCCCTATTTGTAAGTGAGGATTCCAAGACTCAGCAAGATTAATAGACCCAAGGTCACACAACTAAGACAGGACAGAACTGGAAATACCTGGGCTGTTGCACATGAAGTTTACATTCATAACCTCTGTGCCTCCTTGAAGGGCTATTATGGAGAAACAATGAAATAGAGTCTGTGTACTGAGCATCCCGCACAGCCTCATACATCAGAGGTACTCAATAAATGTTGCTCATTTCTCTTCTGTTTCCCACCACTGACTAAATAAATTACCTTGGCCAATGTACTAACCTTTCTAGGCCATAGCTTCTTTTTTAAATAAACTATGGTTCTCTTTTTTCTCATTACGAAAGCAATACATGGCTATTAAAGATCATTTGGATATATATATACATATATATATCTTACCACCTAAAGATAATCACCATTAATATGCAAATATATGTATTTATACTATGTATTTTTCTATATATGATAAGAATACATAATCTGGCCAGGTGCAGTGACTCACACCTGTAATCCCAGCACATTAGGAGGCCAAGGCCGGTGGATCACTTGAGGTCAGGAGTTCAAGACCAGCCTGACCAACTTGGTGAAACACCGTCTATACTGAAAATACAAAAATTAGCTGGGCATGACGGCGGGTGCCTGTAATCCCATCTACTGGGGAGACTGAGGCAGGAGAATCACTTGAATCCAGGAGGTGGAGGTTGCAGTGAGCTGAGATTGCGCCATTGCACTGTAGCCTGGGCAAAAAGAGGGAAACTCCATCTCAAAAAAAAAAAAAAAAAAAACATGATCTTTTGGAGAGCAAAACTGAAATCCTGCTATCCTGCTATGTAATCAATTATTTAAATAATGTTGTTTGGAAACATTTTATCTCACAATATTCTTCTAAGACATGATGTTTTGTGGTTGTATCACATTTGTGGTAATAATAATAGTAACAATAAATTAGCTCAGATGTATTGTGTGTTAGTATTGCACTGAGATGTTTCACAGTTAACTTATTCAATTCTTACAACCCTATGACATAGGTGCCTTTATTATCTACATTTTACAGATAAAGAAACTGAGGCAGTCACTTAACCAGGTAACCCAGCTATTAAGCGGCAGAGCCAGGATTGGAACTCAGGCACCTGAGCACCACAGCCCATGCTCTGGAAGGGATATACCATGTTGTTTTTTATTAATCCATCCTCATTAGAAATCTGGATTGGTTCTCATTTTTTATACTATTACTAATAGTGTTAGGTATGAGCTGGGAGGAGAAAACAACAATAGTTTAATAAGTATGCTGATGCAAACTTTTGTTAACATCTACAATTTTATCATACATCCCTAGAGTTTAAATTCCTGAAATAATATCCATTCACATTGTTAATGGTTTTGGCAAATAATGTCAAATTGCTCCCCCAAAAAATATCATACCACTTTATTCTTACAGAAAATCTTCATCAAATAGCTTTTTTTTTCTCTGCCTTACCAACATTGACGGTTCATTTTTTTAAACTTTGTCAGTTTGATAGGATAAAATGGTACCTTTCTACTGTTTTAAATTTCAGAACTAGAAATTGTAAAGAACTTCTTTCCATATATTAATTAGTCATTGTTATTTCTTCCTAGGGTAAATTTGTGTATGTGCCTTCTGTCCAGTTTTCTACTAGCATGTTTTCTTAGTGTTTTAAGTTTATATATTAAAGATATTAATCTTTTGTTCATCATCATATATGTTGCCATTTTTTTTCCGGCTTTGTTTTTTGCATTTCAATCTGTGTAGAGTTTTCTTTAATGTATGGAATTGAAAAAACCAGCAAGTAAACAGACTACTAGTATAATCATGGGTAATAAGTGTTATGACAGCAGCATACCTCAGACCTCTGGGCACAAGTGGCCTTGACTGGTTGATATCTGTGCTGAGTTCCAGAAGCAAGCAGAAGTTAGCCAGGCAAAGAAGGGAGAAGGGCCTTCCAGGCAGAGCAGCAGCATTTTATAGAGCACTTTGAATGCCAGGTAGCAGAATTTGATCTTTGTTCTACATATGGGAAGACCTTTTTAAAATCACAGAGGCAATCTAATCATCTTAACATTTTCCTGTGGTAGTAGAATACAAAGTGGTTTAGAGAAAGGAAAAACAGGAGAGTGAAAACCAGGCCATACATTGTAGGGATGACCAAGAGAGAAGTACCATAGGCCTGAACTAAGGAGGAGACAGGATAAATGGAAAGGGAAAATTAGATATGAAACATATTATGGATGCAGAATCAATAAAAGTAAACCACTCAGTAGATATGAGATGAGGAAGACAATAAAGAAGGAGATGTTAACCTGTAAATTTAATATGTGGTCTGTATCAGAATTTTGTTGTTTAACTTGATTCATTTATTCTGAAATTCACCTGGGAAAAATTAATAAGTTTACAATAATTGATACTACTTTGAAAAGGAATAACATTAGTGTCACACTAATATAGGAATAGGCAATAAAATGTAATAGAATCCCAAAATAGGCTTCTCAATAAGTACGTGGAAACATTTGGAGAATGACAGAGTTTTTATTTAGATGGTATTGGGAAAATTGACTTTCATATGGGATAAAAAGTAAGATTCGTTCTCTACTTCACCACAGAGACAAACGAAAATTCCATTAAAGCTAATGATTGCATAAGTTAGAGTAATGCTTAGTTATTATACAAATCTCCAAATTCTAGTAACTAAGTAAAATAGAAGTTTACTTCTTACCTCTGTAATAGTTCAATAAAGGTGTTCTTTGTTTGGGGTTGTCGTATATGGTAAAGACTCTGTTCTATGCAGTCATTCAGGAACCCGGGCTGACAAAGGCACTGCCATCTTCAGCGCATGGCTTCTAAGGGCATTCTTAGTACCAAACTGCAACTGACATAGAAAAAGAGAAAGTGATAAGCCATATGTGCTTGCCCTCAACTGGGAAGTGGCATACATCATTTCCATTCATCTTCACTAACTAGAATTAGTTACCTCACCTCACCCAGAAGCAAGGGGTCCTGGGAAATGAGACCTCTGAATGGGCAGCCACTTCTCAGAGGTAATGCTGTACCTTAGAAAGGAAGCACATATCCGTGGTAGACAGCTAGCTACCTTTGCCGCAAACACTATTCTGAATAGTAAACATAAATTCATTAACTAAGCATATGTGTGCCAAAATAAAATGTAGAAGAATATTTTTATAATCTTGGTTGGACAAAATCATTCTAGATAACTTAACTTCTGTGACTTAAAAATGACATGAAATCCAGGAGTCTAAAACAGGAGGGGGATGGTTTTGTTTTGCTTACTGTGTTTGCAAAGATTGAAGACTTATTATATCCCAGGTAATACATGAACATGCTTAGAGCCATGTCTGTCACTTAGTGAACAGTAAACATTAGCTTTTACTAGTACTATTTTTATCATTATTAGCATTCCTTTTTATCAGCAAGGAGAGAGAGAAATAAGTGTTTCCATACATTGTTAGTGAGAATTGGTACCATCATTTTGAAGGCATCTTGATGTCAATCACAAATCAAAATATCCCAACAATTCAGTCTCAAGAAATTTAGCCTTAAATTCCTTATCCTAAAAATAAATGTACAGGACTATACATTTCAGCATCATTTTAATAGCAAAACAAAAAGTAACCTAAAAATTCATTAATAAGTGTCTTAGTTTATTTGTGTTATAATAAAGGAATACACAAAGCTGGGTATTCATAAAGAATGTAGGTTTATGTGGCTCACAGTTCTGCAGGCCGTACAAAAAGCATGGTGCCTGCATCTGCTTCTAGTGAGAATCTCAGGCTGTCTCCACTCATGGCAGAAGGTGAAGTGGGGCCAGCATGTGCTGAGATCACATGTCGAGAGATGAAGTGCCATTTTCTTTTTAACAACACATAAGTGCCATTTTCTTCTTAACAACCAATTCTTAAGAGAACTAGTAGAGCCAGAACTCAGTCATTACTTCAAGGACAGTACCAAGCCATTCATGAGCAATCCTGTCCCATGACCCAAACACTTCCCATTAGGCCTCACCTCTAACACTGGGGATCACGTTTCAACATGACATTTGGAGGGTCAAATATCCAAACTATAGCATAGGTAATTGGTTAATTAAATAAATTAGTGTCCTACCTTATACATATTTGTACTGTTTTGATATTTTACTTTATAACTTTAAAATGTATATTTTATTAAAATTATTCAAAATTTAGCTTATAGTGAGGCCACTAAAATAATTCAAAGAACTGGAACAAAAAAAATGTGGGAGAGGGGGATATAAACATTAAGAACATTGTATTTGTTGCACTTCTGATTATCCCAGAGAGAACAAGATGAAGTGACTTTAAAGGAAAGAGGTAAATTTATGTTAGTTATTAGGGAAAACTTTCTGAGACTCTAGAATAACTTAATTTACAAAAATTTTAAAAGGCTGAAGTCTCCAGACAGTTTCTAGAAGTCAAGATCTACCCTCTTTGTGGCTTACTTACCTCAAGAGAATTTATCTGTCCCTGTAACTGCTAGTTTGAAAGTGTTCAACCATGCTTTGTTCGACCCAGATGATTTAGTTCTTTTCTTTGTGTTTTGCATGGAGCCATGTTACACTTTCTAATACATACATTATATAGTGTAATTGTAGCAACAAAACACAGTCCATCATGTTCAGATGTACAATTGGCCTTGCTTTAATCCAATCCTTGAGTTCACAATATGGAAGCTTTGAATGTGAATAATGAAGACTTTTTTGGTATTTCAGTGACTAACACCTTTTAGACAGGGTCCATGGTGATCAATTCATATTGATTTTGCTGACTAAATAATACTTGAGCAAAGTTCCAGTGACATCTAAAAATAAGCTCTTTCACAGTCCTTATGTGTCTTAAATATCATTATAGTATTTATTTTGTTCAAATCTTTGCAGTCACCTCAAATTTCAAGAATTCATGTGTAAATCATTCTAAGTGATTCAGTAAATTTGTGAACCTACTTCCTAATACCTTGTAAACCTATATTTCACATATCTACTGGGCTGCTTATAATCAATAGCTCTTTCTTCACTACTTCCCAACTTGTTCTAATTTGTTTCCTTTGGGAGAGGTAGATTTTAAGAGTTCCGGATTACATGTTTGTTTGTTTTTTTATGCGACTTAGAGCTCCTCCTTGTTTATTAGCAGTTCTATTTCTTTCTCTAGCCCCATTTTCTCTTGAAGCAGCCATAAAAGTACCATCTGTTTTTTAGCATCATTTTATTTCTGCTTTCTCCTCCCTGCACTTTTCTCTTCTCTGAATGCTTTATGCGATAACAATTTATTCCTGATTTATTATCCACCTGCTTTCATAGCCTCCCCCTTTCTGTTCCTCCTCCACCCCTATCCCACACCGGATGGAGTGGTATACCATAATTCTTAAGGACATAGCTTTGGAGTAAAGTAAGGGCTAGCTCAATCACTTACACATGTTGGGCCTTAGGGACTTGACCACTATGAGCCTCAATTTCTTCATTTATAAGAAAGAGAAGGTTATAATACCATCTACTACATAGCGTGGCTTGAAGAATTAAATAAAATAATATACATCAGGGTTTCTCAGCCTTGGCACTATTGACATTTGGGGCTGAGTCATTCTTTGTTCTGGAGGCTGTCCTGGGCATTGAAGGATGGTTAGCAGCAACCCTGGTCTCTACCACTAGATTCTCATAGCAACCCCCTTCCCAGCTGTGACAATGCAAAATGACTCTAGACATTGCTAAATGTCCCAGGAAGGCAAAATTTTCCCCATTTGGAATCATTGCAAGATATAAAACATTTAGCACAGTGCCTGGTACACAGTAGGCACTTGATCAATAATTGTGAGGGATGGATGGTCAGAAGAATGATTTAATATTCATTTTTAATACAAGTGTCTAATGTAATTCTTGACAGTCAATTAACTACTTAATGCATAAATGGATAAACAAATGAACCTGAAGCCAGTGAGCTTCAAGGGCTGTCCATAGTTTCTACCTTATACTAAAATGTGTTATCTTCACTAACAACAAGCTTCCTATGTTTCAAAAAATATTTTAGACAATTAACTAACTGCACAACTTAAGCTACTCCCCCAATTTAATATATATGCATATACTTTAAATAATAGGGAGATTTTAAAATAAACTCTAATGGATGATAGCTATAACAATTATGTTGCAGTAGAATTCCGTGCTGAAAATTGAAGTGATCCTTTGATTAACTTGAGTATTTTAGGCTGATATCCCAGTGAATAAGCCATTGATGTGGTAAGAGAACAAAGCTCAGGCAACTTTTAAGTGTTTTTTAATCTAATTTATCTTATATAAATATTTATTGAGTGCCTACTATATTTCAGGCACTGTTCTAGGTACTTAGGATACATTCGTGAACAAAACAATGATCCAACGCTGTGGAACCTCCATTCTATGAAATAGTGGATCACAAAAATAATAAATATGTAAATAGAAATAAAAATAAAGATTACTTATAACTTGTAAAATACTAGCCTAGGAAATATTCTAAGTGGTACTGACAGCAAAATTCCGGTGGATGACTGTAACCCAACCAGAAACATTTTTGTGACTGCACTCACTGTTAGCCATTTGGTTGCTTATCTATGATTTCAGTTTACTGAACTCTAACTTTCTCGTCTGATCCAAATTACAATGAGGGTATTAAATCAAATCTGTGGTTACCTTTGCATATTTTGGAACTTCAAACATTTAGATTGTGATTCACCGTGTGCACAATTTTTTCAATTGTCTCAAATCAACAATCTTTCTCTTACTTTTCTAGGTTTTCTCTAATGAACTAGCTTTATGGCATACTTTTTGTGCTGTAGTCTAATAAACTGAGAGCTGAGTTTTTTAAAAAATGAATACAATATATGCTTTTTCTGCCTCACTTTTTTCATATGTAAAATGGGATCTGTGGGATACTTAACACATAAAGTCATTATAAGGATTAAACAAGGTAATGTTGATTAAAAAAAAAAAAACCTTAGAACTAAAGAAAATGCCAAGCACATAGTAAGTTTTAAGTGTAGTATTTTCTGCACTTCTACTAGCCATGTACTTATTTCTAGTATTTCCAATATTTTAACACAGTAAATGAGGCAGTATATCTTTTTCTTTTCTTTCTACACTTGGGAGAAAGCAGAATTACAATGGAACAAAAGCAAAATGTATATCCAATAGGGCCATATAAGTAATGTCTCTTTGTAAACCACTAGTCTCAGGAGTAAATCCATCCACATGATGAAAACCAAGAGATGTGTTTGCACATAACTCTTTTTATAAAGTTTTTTTAATTGCAAAGACATAGTCCTTATAAACTTCCAATGTGTGGAAATTAATAATTTAGAAAGTGAAAAGCCCCTTTATGCATATATTCATTCCAACTCACTATCTTTAGAGATAATTAATAGTAATAATCAGTGTATAGTCTCACTTTTTTTTTTCTTTGAGATGCAGTCTTGCTCTATCACTAGGCTGGAGTGCAATGGCACGATCTTGACTCACTACAACCTCCGCCTCCTGGGTTCAAGGGATTCTCATGCCTCAGCCTTCCGAGTAGCTGGGATTACAGGCACGTGCCACCACACCCAGCTAATTTTTGTATTTTTAGTAGAGACAGGGTTTCATCATGATGGCCAGGATGGTCTCGATCTCCTGACCTCGTGATCCGCCCACCTCGGCCTCCCAAAGTGCTGGGATTACAGGTGTGAGCCACTGCGCCCAGCCTAGTCTCAAATTTTTTTCCTAATCATACTAATATATATTTCTATTAAAATAAAATCACATTGTACATACTGTTTTGCAACTGACCTTTATTCACTTAAAATATGTCTTTAGTGTCAGTGTCAACACATTTAGTTTCTTCTTGTTTCCAACAGCTGCCAAGAGTGGTAACTCTCTTTGGCTCTCTGGGTACTTACCCACAAAAGCACATGCATTTAGATCTGATGGGAAAAGTCCTTCAGAGCAGGCACCGGTGGCTTACACCTGTAATCTCAACTCTTTGGGAGGCCAAGGCTGGCAGATGATGTGAGCTCAGGAGTTTGAGACCAGCCTGGGCAACATGGCAAAACCCCATCTCTACAAAAAATACAAAAATTAGCCAGGTGTGTTGCTGCATGCCTGTACTCCTAGCTCCTTGGGAGACTGAGGTGGGACACAGAGGTCGCAGTGAGCGGAGCTCATTCCCCTGCACTCCAGCCTGGGTGACAGAGTGAGATCCTGTCAAAGGATAGGAAGAAGAAAGGAAGGAGGGAGAGAGGGAAGGAAGGAAGGAAGGAAGGAAGGAAGGAAGGAAGGAAGGAAGGAAGGAAGGAAGGAGGGAAGGAGGGAAGGAGGGAAGGAAGGAAGGAAGGAAGGAGGGAAGGAAGGAGGGAAGGAAGGAGGGAAGGAAGGAGGGAAGGAAGGAAGGAAGGAGG
>NW_016805139.1:1707968-1726620 GCF_001698545.2 Rhinopithecus bieti | reverse complement strand
AAAGGAGGGAGGGAGAGAGGGAAGGAAGGAAGGAAGGAAGG
The DNA here is from genome assembly GCF_001698545.2 of Rhinopithecus bieti. Classification (NCBI taxonomy): domain Eukaryota; kingdom Metazoa; phylum Chordata; class Mammalia; order Primates; family Cercopithecidae; genus Rhinopithecus; species Rhinopithecus bieti. The sequence goes on along the minus strand of NW_016805139.1, from coordinate 1,726,579 downwards.
AAGGAAGGAAGGAAGGAAGGAAAGAAGGAAGGCAGGGAGGGAGGGAGGGAGGGAGGGAGGGAGGGAGGGAAGAAAAGAAAAGAAAAGAAAAGAAAAGAAAAGAAAAGAAAAGAAAAGAAAAAGCCCTTCAGCTGAAAGTTGCACTGCCAATTCTTTCTCTCAAAGCACTGACCCAAAAAGGGGCACCAGCAGAGAGGCTCAGAAGATCTTCTAAGTCCACACCAGGAGACCAGACCTTTCTCAGTGCAGGGAGAAGGATGAGCTGAATGAGGAATACTCACTCATACGGCAGTTAATCCAGAGGGTGACAGAAACATTACAAATGTGACACCCTTGAAATGGAACTCCTCTTTGGAGTGTGGAAGCCCAGTCATACACAACCCACTTGGAGCAGGAAGGAAATTGTATTTGAGGATGTTAAAGTCAAGCTAAATTTTATTAAAATTGCCTCAGGAGGCCATTCATCGCCACTTCACTTATCCCACTTCAAAGCCTACTTCCCATCACTCAGATATTTACTTGTGGAGTGATTAAGTTCTCTTTTGTCTTTTCTATGCTTTCATTAGATGCTCTTTTCTCTTTTTTGCTTACAAAAGGTAGATTTTTTCAGTCAAATGTCAATATGTCAAACATCAAGTATTCATTCCCTTGCAATACACAGTGTTTATACTTACATACCCTATTATAACAAATGTAATATTATTTAATTATGCAGCAAACTTACACATACTTGGCGAACCAGGTCTAAGGAATACGCTATACAAGAAGCATAGCGTATTCAGCTTAGTTGAGGCCTTTGTTAAACAATATGCAAAGTTGCAGGTGCCACATTAGGGAATTTTGGGGAAAAGGAAATGCAAACTTATTTAGCAGGAAAACAAGAGAAATGATTATATCTCATGGCACTTTTATGGCTGGACACATTTAGATGCCTCTGTCACACCACCCAGAAGCCGTGGTGTTGGGGGCTGAGGCAGGAGCTCCTTTTGCCACAGGAAAAAGGATGAAACCAGAGACATTGTGAAAGGTTGCCCCAAAGTCTTAACGTTCCCTGAAACCTTAGGTTTTTTGAACCCATTGTCCAATCTGTTGAAGGTTAAATAATACGTTGTTCAAAATTGCATAGGTAAAGCACAGAATGGCCAAAGGGTCAGAACTACAGCAACAGGTAGGCCCCATTCTCTGCCTTTTCACTCTGCAGCTGGGGATCGAGATCTGTTTATTTGTGCCTTAAACAGGTCAAAGTGAACTTTTTGAAAATATTGTTTTGGTAAATAAAAATTCCTGGTCGTGCTAATTATGGCTGTTTGGACCTGTTTCTTTCAGATACCATTGTTCTTATCGCTTCAATAGCAGTTGTTTCTGCAAAAACTCAGGGTAATATTTTTGCCACGTCTGCACTCAGAAGTCTCCGTTTCCTACAGATCCTCCGCATGGTGCGCATGGACCGAAGGGGAGGCACTTGGAAATTACTGGGTTCCGTGGTTTACGCTCACAGCAAGGTAAGATTTGCTCTCTGAGTTTAAAAAACAATTTTTGAAACTTTTTCATTGATCGCTGTAATATTTAATAAACCTATCACAAGCAAACTTAGTCATTGCAAAAATTGGTTAAAACAATTTTGGGACATGATGTGCAACGGATTATTGAAAAGCCATCATAAACATCCAAGAAGTAGTAAAGTGAATAGAATCATCATAGAATTATTTTTTCCTTTTTCAAAGATTTCCCACCTCTAAAAATCTTTCATTCCTTTTATACCTAGGAATTAATCACAGCTTGGTACATAGGATTTTTGGTTCTTATTTTTTCATCTTTCCTTGTCTATCTGGTGGAAAAGGATGCCAATAAAGAGTTTTCTACATATGCAGATGCTCTCTGGTGGGGCACAGTAAGTATACAAATATGTTTTTATTTATTGCATGTTGTGAAATTTTTTTTTTTAATACAATGTAATGGTTCCTATGGATGGTCTCAATAAAAATATCCACTTGCAAAACAGAGTTATATGGAAAATACATACTACTTATTATTGTCTAAAGGCTTTCCACATCTTTCTGGGCCAACTAAGTTATCTTGTAAACCATCATTAATATTTCTTGAGTGCTAGATTGTTGCCAAAATTAAAAATACATAAAATATATAAATATATATCATTTTTTAAATGGTGATTTAAAACATTGATAGTTTATCTGTTTTAACTTTGTGGAGCACAAATTTAAATTATCGATTGTTGCATTGATTTTCCACTCTTTAAAAGTTTATCCAGGGTTAAAAAATGAATGAAAAGCTGTGAATAAAATGACAGCACAAAGAAATGAAAAGAAGACTGGTAACCATCTGTGAGATCAGAGATTATAGTCACCTAATTTCAAAACTTTCCTCTTAAAACCTACTTTTCTTTAAATTGTTATTAAAGAATAATTTTCCAAATAAATAAAGTAAAATCATGATTCTCACAAAGATAGAAAATGAACACATGCTAAACATTCATTTAACTCATTTTTAAAATTTAAGTCGTTATTAATGAAGAAACCAGTAAGATGTTAAAACCAGTTCAAAGCACTATCCAAAGAACAGAAACATTTAAAGATCAGGAATACTGAAATCAATGTGCAAATAGAGGCAAAACTGGCTCCTTCCGCAGTGTGGGAGGGAAGTCAGTTCAGCCTCCACTAGGCAGAATTAATTTACATGTCCATAGGTAATAATTATTTCGCATTGCTACCAGTTATCAACAACTTACAGAGTTGTAAAATAGCTCAAAGACTATGAAAAGAGCAGAGCCCCGTAAAATCAGAATCCAAAAACCTGGAAGGGTGTACTCTGAACAACGCATAGTTTTCCACTGAAGCAAAAATTTTCCCTGCATTGTAAAGAATTTATAAAACAGTCATTGGAACTTGTGCCCTAATAAGAATGTCACGGGATATAGGAGTGACATAAAAGAAATGTAATTTATACATTTCTTTTATTTTATACATTTATTTTTATTTTATTCCTTTAATGTATTCCAAAGAGGAGTTATATGAAAATAATTATAGCCAAGCATGGTGGCTCACGCCTGTAATCCAAGCACTTTGGGAGGCCAAGGTGGGCCAATTGCTCGAGCTCAGGCGTTTGAGACCAGCCTGGGCAACATGCCAAGACACCATCTCTACATAAAATACAAAAATTAGCCAGGTGTGGTGGCACGCTCCTGTAGTCCCAGCTACTTGGGAGGCTGAGGTGAGAGGATCATTTGAACCTGGGAGGTAGATTATAAATGCTTGTCTAACGAATGTCCATATCATTTTGGTCCAAAAAAACCCTTAAGTTCTCTTTTAAACCACCTTTAGTATTTCTTGAGTTCTAGATTGTTGCCAAAATAAAAATATATCATTTTCTTAAGCTGTGATTTAAGCAATGATAAGCTTTTTGTTTGTTTAGTGAAGCACAGATTTAAGTTACCAATTCTTGCATTGTTCCACTACTCATCAAAAGCTCATCAGCAAGACCCAGAACATTTGTCAGAGATGAGGACAATTTGTCAGGGCTGTATTAAGCAGAACTTGTTGTATTTGTTGATTGCACAGCAGCAACAAAATGAATAAAAATCAGAAATACATTCACCTAAAGATTGGAATTTTTTTCTTAGGTTATCTGAGTAAATGTCTACAAGATTATGCCATTGGTTTCAAAGGATTCTGTTGGTTTAATAATGTGGTTTCCGGCTGCTCTTCACTATTCACAAGCAATAATGGGCATTTTGAAAGAAGAGTGGAAACTTGAAAGAGAGCAGTCATCTGACATTCTTAAAATACTTTTTATATGTAGAGAGCAAATGAAAATCTATGACTCATGATGGGATAAACTGTAAACTGAGAAAACAGGAGGTTTTCTTGCCAGTAAGGGGAAGACAGTTTATCATCCCAGCCTTCAAAGCAATGGTTTGAATTCAAGTTTAATTTTGCTTCTCTTGGATAATTCTAATATATTTAACTTACTGAGGCACCCAGGTGCCCCTTTTCCCATTGAGATGCAGTTGTTGGTGAGTTTCACCTGGCAGCTTATTATCCTTCTTTTTATTAGTCTTCCTTTTCTCCTTATTACGAAAAAGAATTGCTGTATTGTGTGTTAAACAGTGTGTGGGAAACTCTTAATATACCTCTCAGTTAGTCACCAGTTTGTTTCTTTTGCCAGAATAACCCACACAGCAGGTTTTCAAAGGTCATTTCTGTGACTTTCGGGGGAAGAAACATTTTCATTGATTTCCCTTTCAGTTGTGCTAATTTGACTGACATTTAGACATTTAACCCGTACTTAACAGGTTTCTGAATGGCCTAATTATGTTTCTATTTTTTTAAAAAATCTAGTCTTGAATATGAGAGTAAAAATCTTATAAGATGTCAAACTTCGAAGAATTTTTTAAGGCCTTATTGGTCCATAGCAGGTTTGTTGATATTAACGGACTCATTAATGAAATTGTCTGAAACCTAAAAAGAGAAAAAGCAAACAAACAAGAGAGCTCATTGTTTCTATTCATTTTAAGAAGAACATATTCTAGATTCCTAGTGGGAAATAAAATAAATTTAGACTCCTATACCTTTTATTTATACATTAATCAAGACCTTCGTTTTGATTAATTTGGTTTGAAAATTATGGTTGGGTATTTCTTAGTTAAAATTGCCCATGTTGCACTTAATGGAAACCTTAATAACTATGGAAGTATCCAGAATAAATAAGGAAATGACAGCATCCTAAGTGAGAGTATTTCTAAATGTTACACTGCAATGAAAAAAGGAAATCCCCTATATTAAAAGAGCCCACAGTATCAACAATAAGTATCAAAATATAGATTTTGTTCTACAGATACGCTGTGCCAGTGAATTTTCAATACTCACTATGGAACTGCTTCTGTTAAGATAGTGAGATCTGTCCCCTAGATCAGCTTTTGGAGGGCTATCATGGTGGGATCAGTGCTGCTCCAAGCCAGCCAGTAACAATTCAAAGAACTGTGATCCCTGAAAGCAGTTTCATATTAGTGAAACTAGCTCATTGAGTAAGTGAAATAGATATAAAAGACCTGGTACCAAGAACATAGCAAGTGCCCAATCAAATATTATAGCTGCTGTTTGTGTAGACATCGTTGCTGTGGAAGTTAAATGAAAGCACCTTTAATACAAAAGGAAGAAAAAAAGAGCTATGTGTTTTGATGCAGACCCACAGTTTGAACACAGAAGAGGCTTGGGAATTGGAGGTTGTGATGAAAAGATATCCTGGGTTCTGATGTGGCAACTAAAGTTGCATTGATGGCAGAAAATGGAAAAGGGAAGTAGCTCCAGTAGCTGAGGCACTGGGAGCTACTGGAAAAGGGGATCTTCTGATTGCTGGTGGAGCTCCATTTATTATCGTTTTCTATTGTTAATGTTCTCATTTTTAGTTGTTCCAGATTTCTTCTGAAATAATTTAAGAGTGGGTTTCCCTGGAGTTATTTTCTGTTATTAAATCCTTCCTGTTATTATGTTTCTCCTTTTGATCTGCTTTAGATTTATTTTGAAATAACTTCAGATCAGATTTTCCTGAAGTAATTTTTCCTAATAATAACCTCTTCTTGAAGGCCAGTTTGTCCTCCTTCTATTTACTGCTCTTACTGTGATGAAGATAGTGTTGTGGGGTTTTATTTTTAAAAGATGCATACAGCAGCAGATAGTATAAATCTACTCTTGAGTAAGCATCTGAATACAGACTTCACCTAAGACCCTGTGCTTGAAGTGAGTATTTCAGGGATGTAGAAGAATTTTATGTCAGCCAGAGTTAGTCTGAGAATTCATGCAGAAAAATCTTACAGTCTTTCTAGAAGCAAACCATATGGATGGTTCTATGTATATAGCATACTGTGCACTCAACATGTTGTACATCCCAAATATATGCCTTGAGTTTCATCCTCCTGTAAAATCTAAGAGTAAGAAATTGTGTAAATTTTTGGAATAAACACTGATACTCTTGTCCTGATAGTACCAGGACCCTTCAGAGAATCAACTCTTCTTACATTGGGTTTACCATTACAAAACATTTCTACAACATCATCTAAGCTGATGTTTCCTGAATTAATGCTGGCATGTTAAAGTTAATAATTACTTCTTGCTACCAATGCATTATCTGATGGTATCAAAACTTTACTTGGCCGTGAAAGGAACAACATACTAGCTCCTAACTATTCAAGAATATTATCAGTTACCAAGCAAAAATGGAGACACACATACCCCAGCCTCTACCCACCAAAACATTCAAACTATTATGAGCATCTACAAGTTCCATGCCAACCTATTGGCATGGATTTGTGAAGTAGATTATCATACGCCTCTTTGGGGGAACTCTTTCTTAATGAGAATCTAAAGTAGCATTGATGACAGAGTATTTCTTCAATAATGTTATCTCACACATGCCTCTGGGCACTTTTTATCAGTTATTATTATTCTATCAGCATTGAGCACATGCTGTTTTGTAAAGAATAGAAAAATTGGAGTCAAGAGACCTGGGTTCTGGCCCTAACATTATGATTTCATGGAGGTGTGTTATTAAGCATTCATTAACATCTCTGTAAAACTGAGATATCCCCCAAACACAAAGTTGCTATCTGTATAAAATGAGACTAGGACATGTAGATGTGCTTTATCAAGCACTAGGTAAATGGTAGTCATTACTGTTGTTACACCACCGTCTGAATAAACAAGATGGAATGCTAGTGCTCTGAGCTACCTGCCACAGCGGAACCCAAATTTTATGATGCCACCACCACAGGAGATTCTGTTTGAAGATGTACCTACTAGTTCTGACCTACTAGTTCAAGGCGACTAAATTTCAAAATTGACTGCACAATTTCTATGACCACCTACTATCTGATACTAGGTGAATCACCTTTCCTTAAAAGACTCCTTTATGGGCTGGGCACTGTGGCTCACGCCAGTAATCCCAGCACTTTGGGAGGCTGAGGCGGGTGGATCACTTGGGGTCAAGAGTTGGAGACCAACCTGGCCAACGTGGTGAAACCCCGTCTCTACTAAAAATACAAAAATTAGTTGGGCATGGTGGCATGTATATAGTATACATGTCTCATATTGGGTTTACCATTACAAAATGTTTCTGCAACATCATCTAAGCTGATGTTTCCTGAATTAATGCTGGCATATTAAAGTTAATAATTAATTCTTATTGCCAATGCATTATGGCAAAGCAACCAAGTAGCCATCACAGAAGTTTCAAGTAAGTAGTTCCAGCTACTTGGGAGGCTGAGGCAGGAGAATTGCTTGAACCGAGGAGGTGGAGGTTGCAGTGAGCCAAGATCGTGCCACTGCACTCCAGTCTGGGTGATAGAGTGAGACCCTGCCTCAAAAAAAAAAAAAATTCCCTTATGGAGAATTATACCGTGCCATGGAAATCTACCAACAGTATATAGTTCACATGAACACATTAGCTATAAACTAATCTACATAGGTATACTAGAAACATAATTGTATCTTCAAAATCAGGTCAATAAATATTTGTTGATTTGTTGCCTGAAAGAAAGAAGGATTTAAATCTCCTGATTTGGAATTCATTCTGCTATTGAAAAGAAAAAACACTTTAGCCTAACCAGTGTCTTAAATTATAATCTGACCATAGCCTCAGCCATCTCATTAAAAAAAAAAAAAAATCAAGAAAGTCTAGACCAGAGTTTTCATTTGTTTTTCAGTATTATTTCTGAGGAAGAATTCTTGAATGCTAAACACAGGAAGATGCCCGCACTCCACCTCAGATTTTGCTAACATAATTACAACTTTATGCCAACATTTCCAACCCACAGATTTTCAGAACGTATTTTCTTTCACCTGTGTGACTGTATTTGAGCATAGGAAACATAAGGGCCAAAATATATCTAAGCTGTTTCTATCTGCAAGACACGTTCAAGTAAATGGTCCAACTGAAGAGATGGCACAAAATACCAGGGATTCCTGAGGCCAGCTGTGGGGAGGTAGCAGGGCAAAGCAGGCCATCCCTGCCCAGAGTCTCATCCGTCTTGTTACCCTGCAGCCCGAAAAGGCAGCTGCCAGCTTCTACCTCAGGTCAAGAATTGTGGCAAGAAATGGCAGCTTATCACTTAAGGAGAATACTACTCTGCCTAGAACTTTACTGAAAGAGATGGTAGGCATTTTTGTCACTTATAATTTATTTTTTAATTTTAAAAAGTAAATTCAAAACTTCATGACCTTACCTATGATATTATAAAGATCATACTAAAAGTCATGAGTATGAGTCACAAATTTTGTAATAAAATGTAATCTATCCAGTGCATGTTCACCAGCATATTTCTTACAAGCTCTGGAATGAGGCAAAAAATGGAATTATGTCCAATATTGCGACATAAAGGTCCATCTCTCCTATTCCCCTGCTTCTTATCTCTTACACACACATATATGTAAGCAAAATGTCACGCTTGCGTGTGTGGGAAATCAAAGCTCACAAAACGCTATTTAGTTTACTTGCCCACTTATGTAAATATTGTATTTGTTTTAGAATAGAGTAGAAGCTCTCAGAACTTATTTCCTCTTCACTGACTGGCCAGATTAACCAACACTCCTAACTCCCACAAAATATACTGAGGCTTGCAGAGCACGAAATGATCTTTAGTATCCACAGAATTCTGTTCTTAACATTGTTTGAATGCTTGCAAAGAGTCAACATGTTCATTACCAAACTTTTTTTTTTTTTTTTTTTTTCAAGACAGGGTCTCACTCTGTCACACAGGTTGCAGTGCATTGGTGCAATTATGGCTCGCTGCAGCCTCAACCTCCCAGGTTCGAGCAGCCCTCCCGCCTCGGCCTTCTGAGTATCTGGGACCCCAGGCACGTGCCACCATGCCCAGCTAATTTTTCACTAATTTTTTGAAGAAAAGGAGTCTCACCATGTTGCCCAGGCTGGTCTCAAACTCCTGGGTTCAAGCAGTCTGTCTGCCTTGGCCTCCCAAAGTGCTGGGATTACAGGCGTGAGCCACTGCACCCATCCCATTCCCAAACCTTTTTATGCCAGTTGTATTTGTAATTATAATGGCATGGTTTAATTTTATATTATTGCATAAACTGATGACATATGGTACAGAAAGAAAGATGGATGGTTTATGAAAATAGAATGCTTTAGAAAAGCTTGATAAATGCAAAATACTAAATATACTAAAATACTAAAAATACTTTAAAATCAGGGGTGAACACACAACTATGTGGGGGAAAAAATCTTAAATATCTAGGACTCTGTCCTCAGATAGCTCCCACAAAAGTTGAGTTTATGTGCCACTAAAAAAAAAAAAAATGTAATTTTAAAAAATACTAAAATTAAGGAAAGTAAATGATGCATTATGAGTGAGATTTATGCAAAAAAGATAAGGCAGAACCCCAACTGCAGAACACATTCTTCATCAAGAATATTGTATTTATGTGCTTTAGGCTAAAATAAAATATGCAACACGTAAGTCTCTTTGTGATTATCTGCATTAGTCAAATTTCTGACTAAGCAACCAAGTAGCCATCATAGACGTTTCAATTAAGAAGACTTCTCTGTGTATTCTCATGCATTAATATATAATATCAAAAAGTTATCTCACCCACAGAGAATAACAAGGCTCTCTCATAAGAACATTTATTTTACATTGATTCAACTGCTTTATGGTTCTACTAATTCCCTTGCAACACATTTGCTATGCAGAGTAAAAGTCTGATGTATTGTGATTCACTTTTAACACTGTATATATTAGAAGAGAATTAAATGCTTTGACTCAGGAAGTATCAAAATATATTAGTACAAAAGAACCCATTAACCGACCACACTTTAGTTCTTTCTGTCATCCCAAACCCACCCAATCCCTGTCATCCCCACCCACCCAGCCCATATGTAGTCGTGAAGCATCCTCATGGTTCACCCAAGATGAACAGAGTCACTGGGTTTGATTCCAGCACCATCACCCATGGAGCTCAACCCTTGCAACCTAATGCCATATGCACATGTAGAACTGGCAGAGAATTACACAACAAAGGGAGTGGAGTGTGATGGAATTATCTTCAAAGGAGCAACTAAATTATTTATTTAATGTTGGATTCCCAGTCTAAAGACAGTATAAAGAGAGTGTCTTATTTATTTGTTTTTCATTATAGCTGTAATCCATTTTTTCCAAAATCAGCTCTGGCTCTTTAACTTCATTCGGCCCACATTACTGTGTTAACTGTATACCGTAAGTAATAATAGCCACCTGCCCTTCTGCCTGGGAGTCACTGAGGTATGCGGTTTGTAAGCATCTGCAATACAGAGATGATGAGATACAATCAAATAAGTCATCTTTCCATGCCGTGCCATCAGGATGCTGCTGGGTTCTTGAAGATCTGTGAGGAGTGTTTCTATAAAACGGACTGACTGCCTCATCACCCAATTCAATTGTGAAGTCTAGGTGTGATTTCCGCCAAGCCCCTAAAGATCACATATGCAGCCTCTCCAGGTTCTCTGAAATATGCTGCTATTCCAGAATCTCCCCAGTTATTCTGAAGAACTGATGCTTTTGGGTTCTTGTGTGGGCCTGCCTTTCTCTGACCCTGAACCTAAATGAAACTAATCGTTACTGGGTTCTACCAGTGAAAAGAGTCACAACATTTTTGGAAGGCAGAAAGAGGTTTGTTATTTAGCACAAGCATGGGAGAATAAGCACCAAGAGGGCTTCTGCTACTCAGTTCATGTACAAAGGATCAGCTGATAAACATTAGCAGGGCCTCCCAAGTGCTAGGAAAAGAAAAGAAACATAATGTAGTTGTACAGTTCCAAGGAGACTCACTGGTACTTCAAGGGCAGCTTGACCTGAAAGTCCAAAAACATCAATGAATATCTATGCAGCACTCATCTAAAGATGGTTTTATCAAATGTAGCTGGTCCTTGACTTAGAATATCAAAGCCAGAGTAAGCAGATGGGTCAGGGTAAATACCTGGAGAAGATTCACATCTTTTTATTGTAAGCACACCTTAAAGGATTCGTAATTTTATGTCTGGTGCTACCTTTCTGTTCACATCATGAAGCCCAGGTGTCCTCTTTGCCTCCACAGAAGGGAAATGATGCATGCATTCTCCAGGCAAGAAACAAAGAAAACCCACACCAACTCCCTCTCTGGCATAGAGGGGGACAAAACTGCCACCCTGTTGCCAGGTCCTTCCCAAACCTAAACTGGCAACAAAAGGCCCCTAAGCTTTCAACCAGGAAACATCCCTAGCTGCTTCGAAATCAGAGTGGAGAAAGTTATTGAGGCTGGGGGTTCAGTTGCTGGCTATTCAGGTCCCTTGCACTCAGTGAAATGTGATCATCCTGGAAGCCTGAACCAGAGTGTAGGGAGAAAGTGGGCAGAGTCTTTGCTCACCCCCAGAGGAACTCCAGAGTGCTGTTCTCAGATTTCACAACCTTCTATTCACCCCCACAAACCACCCCTGTAGGAGAAAGGGGCAACCCTAAATTCAGAATGAAAGAAAGTAGGCACTCTTTTTTACTCAGGATGAAACACTGAGCACATTGTCACTTGGCCATGTCCCATTCTTTAGAGTTAAAGTCAGTGGCTTAAAACCCACTCTGAGAGCGCTGGGCCAAGCAAATGTATTATTGGAATGAAAAGCAAAGCAAACCATGAAATGTAACATTTTTGCTGTGACCAAACCATGAAAGTTCTCCTTCAGTCTATTATTATTAATAAACTGATGTAAAAAGATTAAGCTATTTTTTGGAAAAAGTATAGTAGATTAATATCTGTCCCACATATATAAAGATTAAGAATAAAATTGACCTGGGAATTTTTTTCTGCATTCTCAAGGAATTCTTTTGAGAATCCCATATTAATACTGCTGGTAACATTAGATTAATTTGGCTCCTGTAAAGTTCTACTACAAATTCCCTCTCTCTGACATTGGATGAGTTCTTCCAACCAGCAAACCTCTTATTAACCTGTCCTTGACCCCTTCTCAGACCTTCACAGCCCATGTCTTTTTGCCTATTCCAAGCCTCTGACTCCCCACACATGATCGCACCTTCTCCTTGTCTATAATTGAAAGGACGGACGTAAGCATTCCTAATCCTTCCCTCCACTCATACTGAGGCCACATCATACCCCCACCATGGAGGCACTGTCCTTTCACACTGCCTGGGCTAACCCCTCCAACTGTGCCCTTAACCTGATTCCTTTTTGGGTACTTTACCCTGTCAGGAAGCTGCCCCCCTCTTCCCTCTTCGGTCTCACCCTCTCTGCATACATGCACAAGTACATCCTGGAAAGCCTCCTCTCAAGTCAGAGATTCCTGGGAGTTCTTGCCCTCTGCATCTCACTCCAGTTGTTGCCAATGTTCTTGAAAGTATTATTCATTTATTTACTAAATATTTAGTGAGTTTCTCTCACTTTGTGGCAAGCATTATGCTAGATGTTAGGGAAATAAAGAGTAAGCTGAGGTTCCACTTTCTAGTTAAGGAAATAAGAATCCCTACCCAAAGAAAAATACAACACACTAGCACTCATGTTAATGTTATTAAGAAACAAGGAGCTGAAATAAAGAGTAATCAGAGACCCTACTGAAGATAGGTAGAGAAGCCCTCTTCAGTGAGGAACTATTTTGGATAAGACCTGAAGGATGAAAAGGAGCCCTGGGAAGAGTGAGGGAAATGGCAATTCCAGCTGAGGGAACAGCTTGTGCAAAGGCCCTGAGGTAGAAAGATCCTGGCTTGTTTGAGGGGCCGAAAGGCCACTGTCATTAAAGTGCAGTGAGCAAGGGTAAAATCAAGATGATCTTAGGTAGGCGGAGATGGCTTAATTAGTAGCTTAGAATTTATTTTGAATTCAACAGCTAGCCATTAAAGGATTTTTAGATGGAAATAAGAAAATGATACCCCTTGCAGGTATATGAAGAAGGAACTAGAGGAAAGCAAAAGCGAAAGCAGAGAGAGCAATTAAGAGACTACTGTAGCAGCCTGGTCTACCATGGTGGCAGCAAAGACAGAGTAAGGGGGGTGAATTTGCAAAAACTTAAGGAGATGGAATCAACAGGACTTGCTGATAGATTCTGTGGGGGGGATGAGGGAAATGAATAATTAGGATGATTCTGAGGCTTCTGACATGAGCAAGTGGATAGATTGGTGGAGCTCTTGGTTAAGACAGGAAGGAATATATTTGGTAGAAATAAGAGTTCTGTTTTAGATACATTAAGTTTAAATGACTGTGTGACATCTAAATGAAACTGTCAACTGCAGATATGTGAATTGGGAACTCAGAAGTGTCCTGGCCTAGAGGTATAAATTTGGCGTATTTAGCATAAAAGTGGCTTTTAAATCTATGAGAACATTTAAGATCACCTGGAAAGAGAGAAGAAAGAGGGGATAGAAAAGAAAGGAAAGTCTAAGAAGAATACAATCTTTAAAAGAAGAAAAAGACCTAGAACAAAACCTTAAAAATCCAGTGTCCAAAGGTTGAAAAGGGTAAGAGGAGCCACAGAAAAAGAGCCACCAAGGATATAAAGAGAAAACCCTGGAAGTAAAGAGAAGAGTGCTTCCAGAAAGGGGTGGCCGGCTGAGCTGAATGCTTCTGAGAGGTCTGGCATCATAGAGTTTGTCTCCTTCTTTATTATTTCTGCTTCCGAATTCTTCCCCCTCTTTCAAAGCCCAGGTAAGGTGGCATGACCAGAGCAAACACTTTCTCAGTGATTGCCAGTGACCACCTATCTCCACCATATTCAGTCTCTTTTCTCAATGCTCATTGTCCTTGTTTTCTTTTTTTTTTTTTTTTTTTCCAGATGGAGTTTTGCTCTTGTTGTCCAGGCTGGAGTGCAGTGGTGTGATCTTGGCTCACTGCAACCTCCACCTCCTAGGTTCAATCAGTTCTCCTGCCTCACCCTCCTGAGTAGTTGGGATTACAGGCATGCACCACCACACCCAGCTAGTTTTGTATTTTTAGTAGAGATGGAGTTTCACCATGTTGGCCAGGCTGGTCTCAAACTCCTGGCCTCAGGTGGTCCACCTGCCTCAGCCTCCCAAAGTGCTGAGATTACGGGCATGAGTCACCGTGCCCAGCCTCATTGTCCTTGTTTTCTATTAGGCTGTGACATCAGGGATTACCTGTTCTTTTGTGAAACTCCCCATTCTCTATTGAGTTTCCATTTATATAACCTTTTCCCGATTGTTCTACTTTTGAAAAACTTGAAAAACATGATATCCAAAGACATTCTTCTCTGACTTTCCTTTCCCTTCCACTCCTTAAATGTCTGTATTTCTTGAGGTGTCCCTGGACCCCTTCTGTGTACCTTTTGTAATCTCAGTTATGCACATAGCTGTAACAATCACCCTGTTACTGATTCTAAAACCCAAATCTCACGCCAAACCAAATTTCTGTCTCAGTACTCAAGCTCTCATTCTCAGTTTCCTGCTAGACATTTCTGCATTAGTCATACTGACATTTGAAAAACCATTATTTGCAAAACTAAACTCTTCACCTTTGCTCCAAAACTTTCTCTTTTTCATTATAATACTTTTATTTATGATGCAACCATCTTCCCACTTGAAATTTTCAAGTCACTGTTGACTTAGTCTTTCCTTTTACCTCAATCAATAAATTTATTTCTATTGAACTTCCTAAACACTTCTCTTTACTCTCCACTCTCACAGTGTCTTAACTGGTCTCTGCACCTCTCATTTCTTCCTATTTCAATCTCTCCTGTACATTTGCTGCCATAATTTCAGTTTCTAAAAGCACCACTCTGATCACATTATGTACTTTGCTTACAAAAACCTTCCATCAGTATTTCTGGGCTGCAAAACAAGAGAGCAGAGTCCTTATCCCACCCATAGGGCTTTCATTCCTTTATTCGATAAATATATATTGAGTAACTACTGTATGCCAATCACTGTAGAAGGTGCTTGGATTCAGCAGTAAGATAAAGTCCCAACCCACGTGTAATTTACTTTCTAGTTGGGAAGGCAAACAATAAACAATTTAATCAATATACAATATCATTTCAGGTATTGATACATTCTGTGAATAAAGATGAACAGAATAAGGATTTAGGAAACAGTTGGTAGAGAAGTAGCTTTTTTTGTTGTTGTTGATTTTCATGGGGTTTTGTTTTGTCTTTATGAGAAAATGACTGTTATTACTATACAGTGTTCCCCAGTGATTATTTTTCCATAAGTTATTGGGGAACAGGTGGTTTTTGGTTACATGAGTAAGTTCTTTTGTGGTGATTTGTGAGATTTTGGTGCACCCATCACCCAAGCAGTATACACTGCACCCTATTGGTAGTCTTTTATCCCTCGCCTCCTTCTCATCCTTTCACTGTGAGTCTCCAAAGTTCATTGTGACATTCTTACACCTTTGCATCCTCATAGCTTAGCTTCCACCTATGAGTGAGAACATAGGATGTTTGATTTTCCATTCCTGAGTTACTTCGCTTAGAATAATAGTCTCCAATCTCATCCACGTGGCTGCAAATACCATTAATTCATTCCTCTTTATGACTGAGTAGTATTCCATCGTGTGTGTGTGTGTATATATATAATAATATATATATAAATAAATATATATATATATTTACCACAGTTTCTTTATCCACTCATTGATTGATGGGCATTTGGGTTGGTTACATGTTTTTGCAGTTGTGAATTGTGCTGCTATAAACATGCATGTGCAAGTGTCTTTTTCATATAATGACTTCTTTTCCTCTGGGTAGATACTCAATAGTGAGATTGCTGGATCAAATGGTATATCATCTTTTGAGAATTGGCTATTCATGTCCTTAGCCCACTTTTTGATGGAATTGTTTGTTCTTGTTGATTTGTTTGAGTTCATTGTAGATTCTGGATATACATCCTTTGTCAAATGTATAGATTGTGAAGATTTTCTCCCACTCTGTAAGTTGTCTGTTTACTCTGCTGACTGTTTCTTTTGCCGTGCAAAAGCTCTTTAGCTTAATTAAGTACCAGCAATTTATCTTTGTTTTTATTGCATTTGCTTTTGGGTTCTTGGTGTTGGAATCCTTGCCTTACTCAATGTATAGAAGGGTTTCTCCAATGTTATCTTCTAGAGTTTTTATAGTTTCAGGCTTTATATTTAAGTCCTTAATCCACCTGCAATTGATTCTTGTATATGGTGAGAGATGAGGATCTAGTTTCATTCTCCTACATGTGGCTAACCAATTATCCTAGCACCATTTGTTGAAAAAGGTGTCCTTCACTTCTCAAAAGAAGACATTTATACAGCCAACAAAATTATGAAGAAATGTTCATCATCACTGGTCATCAGAGAAATGCAAATCAAAACCACAATGAGATACCATCTAAAGCCAGTTAGAATGTCAATCATTAAAGAGTCAGGAAACAACAGATGCTGGAGAAGATGTGGAGAAATAGGAACACTTTTACACAGTTGGTTGGAGTGTAAATTAGTTCAACCATTGTGGAAGACGGTGTGGCAACTCCTCAAGGATCTAGAACTAGAAATACTATTTGACCACATCCATTACTGGGTATAACGCAAAGGATAAAAATCATTCTACATAAAGACACATACACTGTATGTTATTGAGCACTGTCACAAGTAAAGTCTTGGAACAACCCAAATCCATCAATGATAGACTGGATAAAGAAAATTGGCAGCATATACACCAAGGAAACTATGCAGCCTATAAAAGGATGAAGTTCATGTCCTTGCCAGGACATGGATGAAACGGAAACCATCATTCTCAGCAAAGTAACACAACACAAGAAGACAAAAATCAAACACCACATGTTCTCACTCATAAGTGGGAGTTGAACAATGAGAACACACGGACACGGAAGGGAAACATCACACACCAGGGCCTGTTGGGGGTTAGGGGGCTGGGGAAGGGATAGCATTAGGAGAAATACCTAATGTAAATGACAAGTTGATGGGTGCAGCACACCAACATGGCAAATGTATACCTATGTAACAAACCTGCACTTTGTGCACATGTACCCCAGAACTTAAAGTATAGTTAAAAAAATAAAATTCAGTTTTAAAAAGAAGAAAAAGAAAAGGGTGTCCTTTCCCCATTTTATGTTTTTGTTTGCTTGTCGAAGATCAGTTGGCTGTAAGTACTTGGGTTTATTTCTGGATTCTCTATTCTGTTCCATTGGTCACTGTGTCTATTTTTATACCAGTACCATGCTGTCTTGGTGACTATGGCCTTGTAGTTTGAAATCAGGTAATGTGATGCCTCCTGATTTGGTTGGGTTTTTTTGTTTTTGTTGTTGTTGTTGTTTGATTGGTTGGTTGTTTTGTTTGTTTTTGTTTGTTTGTTTGTTTTGGCTTAGTCCTGCTTTGGCTATGTGGGCTCTTTTCTGGTTCCATATGAATTTTATCATTGTTTTTTCTAATTCTGTGAAGAATGATAGTGGTATTTTGATGGAAATTGCATTGAATTTGTAGATTGCTTTTGGAAGTATGGTCATTTTTACAATATTGATTCTACCCATCCATGAGCATTGGATGTGTTTCCATTTGTTTGTGTCATCTATGATTTCTTTCAGCAGTGTTTTGTAGTTTTCCTTGTAGAGGTATGTCACTTCCTTGGTTAGGTATATTCCTGAGTTTTGTGGATTTTTTTTGTTTGTTTTGTTTTGTTTTGTTTTGTTTTTGTTGTTTTTGCAGCTATTGTCAAAGGGATTGAGTTCTTGATTTGATTCTCAGTTTGGTCACTGTCAGTGTATAGAAGAGGTACTGATTTGTGTACATGAATTTTGTATCCAGAAAGTTTGCTGAATTCTTTTACGAGTTCTAAGAGCTTTCTGGAAGAGTCTTTAGGGTTTTCTAGGTAAATGTTCATATCATCAGCAAACAGCAACCATTTGACTTCCTCTTTAATGATTTGGATGCCCTTTATTTCTTCCTCTTGTCTGATTGCTCTGGCAAGGACTTCCAGTATTATGTTGAAGAGGAGTGATGAGAGCGGGCATCCTTATCTTGTTCCAGTTCTCAGAGGGAATACTTTCAACTTTTCCCCATTCAGTATTATGTTGGCTGTAGGTTTGTCATAGATGACTTTTATTACTTTTATTACATTGTTACATTATGACATTTTATTGTCATAGATGTCCTTTGTGTACCAGTTTTGTTGAGAGTTTTAATGATAAAGGGATGCTAGATTTTGTTGAATGCTTTTTCTGCATCTATTGAGATGATCATGTGATTTTGGTTCTTAATTCTGTGTATGTGCTGTATCACATTTATTGACTTGCATATGTTAAACTATCCCTGCATCCCTTGTATGAAACCCATTTGATCATGGTGGATTATCTTTTTGATACATTGTTAGATTCAGTTAGCTACTATTTTGTTAATGATTTTAGTATCTATGTTCATCAGGAATATTGGTCTGCAGTTTTCTTTTTTGATTATATCCTTTCCTGGTTTTGGTATGAGGGTGATACTGGCTTCATAGAATGAATTAGGGAGGGTTCCCTCTTTATCTTGTGGAATAGTGTCAATAGGACTGGTACCAATTCTTCTTTGAATGTCTAGTAGAATTCTGCTGTGAATCCGTCTGGTCCTGTACTTTTTTTTTTTTTTTTTTTTTTTTTT
>NW_016805139.1:1663156-1706658 GCF_001698545.2 Rhinopithecus bieti | reverse complement strand
TTTTTTTTTTTTTTTTTTTTTGTGGTAATTTTTTAACTACCATTTCAATCTCGTTGCTTGTTATTAGTCTGTTCAGGGTATCTAATTCTCCCTGATTTAAACTAGGAGGGTTGCATTTTTCCAGAAATTTATCCATCTCTTCTAGATTTTCCAGTTTATGTGCATAATGGTATTCATAGTAGCCTTGAATTATCTTGTGTATTTATGTGGTGTCAGTTGTAATATCTCCCATTTCATTTCTTCTTGAGCTAATTTGGATTTTCTCTCTTCTTTTCATGGTTAATCTTGCTAGCGGTCTATCAATTTTATTCATCTTCTCAAATAACCAGCTTTTTGTTTCACTTACCTTTTGTATTTTGTTTGTTTGTTTCAAATTCATTTGGTTCTACTCTGATCGTGGTTATTTCCTTTCTTCTGCTGGGTTTGGGTTTGGTTTGTTCTTGTTTCTCTAGTTCCTTGAGGTGTGACCTTAGATTGTCTGTTTGTGTTCTTTCAGACTTTTGATGTAGGCATTTATGGCTGTAAACTTTCCTTTTAGCATCGCCTTTGCTGTATCCCAGAGATTTTGATATGTTGTGTCACTGTTGCCATTCAGTTCAAATAATTTTTTAATTTCCATCTTGATTTCATTTTGACCCAATGATCATTCAAGAGCAGGTTATTTAATTTCCATGTATTTGCATGGTTTTGAAGGTTCATTTTGGAGTTGATTTTCAGTTTTATTCCACTGTGGTCTGACAGAGTGCTTGATATAATTTGAATTTTCTTAAATTTATTGAGGCTCATTTTGTGGCCTATCATATGGCCTATCTTCGAGAAAGTTCCATGCACTTTGAAGAGAATGTATATTCTGTGGTTGTTGGATGGAATGTTCTGTATATATCTGTTAAGTCTATTTGTTCCAAGGTATAGTTTAAATCCATTGTTTCTTTGTTGACCTTCAGTCTTGATTACCTGTCTAGTGCTGTCAGTGGAGTACTGAAGTCTCCCACTATTATTGTGTTGCCACCTGTCTCATTTCTGAGACAGAAATTAGTAATTGTTTTATAAATTTGATAGCTCCAGTGTTAGGTGCATATATGTTTAGGATTGTGATATTTTCCTGTTGGACTAAGCCTTTTATCATTATATAATGCCCTCTTTATCTTTTTTAACTGCTGTTGCTTTAAAATTTGTTTTGTCTGTTATAAGAATAGCTACTCCCACTTGCTTTTGGTGTCCATATTCCAAAATGTCTTTTCCACCCGTTTACCTTAAGTTTGTGTGACTCCTTATGTGTTAGGTGAGTCTCTTGAAGGCAGCAAGTATTTGGTTGGTGAATTCTTATCCATTCTACAATTCTATATCTTTTAAGTGGAATATTTAAGCCATTTACATTCAACATTAGTATTGAGATGTGAGGTACCATTCCATTCATTATGCTATTTGTTCCCTGTATACCTTGGTTTTGGTTTTGGTTTTAAATTGTATTTTGTTTTATAGGTCCTGTGAGATTTATGCTTTAAAGAGGTTCTGTTTTGATGTGTTTCCAGGATTTGTTTCAAGATTTAGAGCTCCTTTTAGCAGTTCTTGTAGTGGTGGCTTGCTAGTGGTGAATTCTCTCAGAATTTGTCTGAAAAGACTGTGTCTTTCCTTCATATATGAAGCATAGTTTTGCTGGATACAAAATTCTTGGCTGGTAATTGTTTTATTTGATGAGGTCGAAGATAGGGCCCCAATCCCTTCTAGCTTGTAGGGTTTCTGCTNATTCATCTTCTCAAATAACCAGCTTTTTGTTTCACTTACCTTTTGTATTTTGTTTGTTTGTTTCAAATTCATTTGGTTCTACTCTGATCGTGGTTATTTCCTTTCTTCTGCTGGGTTTGGGTTTGGTTTGTTCTTGTTTCTCTAGTTCCTTGAGGTGTGACCTTAGATTGTCTGTTTGTGTTCTTTCAGACTTTTTGATGTAGGCATTTATGGCTGTAAACTTTCCTTTTAGCATCGCCTTTGCTGTATCCCAGAGATTTTGATATGTTGTGTCACTGTTGCCATTCAGTTCAAATAATTTTTTAATTTCCATCTTGATTTCATTTTTGACCCAATGATCATTCAAGAGCAGGTTATTTAATTTCCATGTATTTGCATGGTTTTGAAGGTTCATTTTGGAGTTGATTTTCAGTTTTATTCCACTGTGGTCTGACAGAGTGCTTGATATAATTTGAATTTTCTTAAATTTATTGAGGCTCATTTTGTGGCCTATCATATGGCCTATCTTCGAGAAAGTTCCATGCACTTTGAAGAGAATGTATATTCTGTGGTTGTTGGATGGAATGTTCTGTATATATCTGTTAAGTCTATTTGTTCCAAGGTATAGTTTAAATCCATTGTTTCTTTGTTGACCTTCAGTCTTGATTACCTGTCTAGTGCTGTCAGTGGAGTACTGAAGTCTCCCACTATTATTGTGTTGCCACCTGTCTCATTTCTGAGACAGAAATTAGTAATTGTTTTATAAATTTGATAGCTCCAGTGTTAGGTGCATATATGTTTAGGATTGTGATATTTTCCTGTTGGACTAAGCCTTTTATCATTATATAATGCCCTCTTTATCTTTTTTAACTGCTGTTGCTTTAAAATTTGTTTTGTCTGTTATAAGAATAGCTACTCCCACTTGCTTTTGGTGTCCATATTCCAAAAATGTCTTTTTCCACCCGTTTACCTTAAGTTTGTGTGACTCCTTATGTGTTAGGTGAGTCTCTTGAAGGCAGCAAGTATTTGGTTGGTGAATTCTTATCCATTCTACAATTCTATATCTTTTAAGTGGAATATTTAAGCCATTTACATTCAACATTAGTATTGAGATGTGAGGTACCATTCCATTCATTATGCTATTTGTTCCCTGTATACCTTGGTTTTTGGTTTTTGCTTTTTAAATTGTATTTTTGTTTTATAGGTCCTGTGAGATTTATGCTTTAAAGAGGTTCTGTTTTGATGTGTTTCCAGGATTTGTTTCAAGATTTAGAGCTCCTTTTAGCAGTTCTTGTAGTGGTGGCTTGCTAGTGGTGAATTCTCTCAGAATTTGTCTGAAAAAGACTGTGTCTTTCCTTCATATATGAAGCATAGTTTTGCTGGATACAAAATTCTTGGCTGGTAATTGTTTTATTTGATGAGGTCGAAGATAGGGCCCCAATCCCTTCTAGCTTGTAGGGTTTCTGCTGAGAAATCTGCTGTTAATCTAATAGGTTTTTATTTGTAGGTTACCTGGTACTTTTGTCTCACTGCTCTTAAAATTCTTTCCTTCGTCTTAACTTTAGATTACCTGATGACAATGTGCCTAGGTGACGATCTTTTTGTGATGAATTTCCCAGGTGTTCTTTGTGCTTCTTGTATTTGGATGTCTAGCTCTCTAGCAATGCTGGGGAAGTTTTCCTCTGTTATTCCCTGAAATAAGTTTTCCAAACTTTTAGATTTCTCTTCTTCCTCAAGAACACTGATTATTCTTAGCTTTGGTCATCTATCGTAATCCCAGACTTCTTGGAGGCTGTGTTCGTATTTTCTTATTCTTTTTTCTTTGTCTTTGTGCAGTGGGTTAACTAAAAGACCTTGTCTTAGACCTCTGAATTTCTTTCTTCTACTTGTTCAATGCTATTGCTGAGACTTTCCAGAGCATTTTGCATTTCTATAAGTGTGTCTATTGTTTCCTGAAGTTTTTATTGTTTTTTATTTATGCTATCTATTTCCTTGAATATTTCTCCCTTCACTTCTTGTATCATTTTTTGGATTTCCTTAAATCGGGCTTCCCGTGTCTCTGGTGTCTCCCTGATTAGCTTAATAATTAGCCTCTTGAATTCTTTTTCAGGCAAATCAGGAATTTCGGTTTGGGTCTATTGCTGGTGAGTTAGTGTGATTTTTTTGGGAGTTATAAAGAACTTTGTTTTGTCATATTACCAGAATTGGTTTCTGGTTCCTTGTCATTTGGGTAGGCTCTGTCAGAGGGAAGGTCTAGGACTGAAGGCTGTCGTTCAGATTCTTTTGTCCCACAGGGTGTTCTCTTGATGTAGTTCTCTCCTCCTATTCCTATGGATGTGGCTTCCTGAGAGCTGAGCTGTAGTGATTGTTATCTATCTTGTGGATCTAGCCGCCCAACAAGTCTTCCAGACTCCGGGCTGGTACTGGGGGTTGTCTGCACAGAGTCCTGCGATGTGAACTGTCTGTGGGTCTCTCAGCCATGGATACTAGCACAGTGTGTCTCCCAGCTCCCTCAGGAGCAATCTGCTTCCTTCAGGGGGTCTGTAGGTCCTCTCTATTTTCGTTTTAAAGGCAGACTTTGTAATAGGACACACTAGTGGGCAAGTTATAGTTGTATACTGATAAGCAAATTGTTTAAATTATCTGAATCCAAGTTTCCTTATATAATCACAAGTTGAGGTCCCACAACAGGTCATCTGCAAGCTGAGGAGCAAGGAAGCCAATCTGAGTCCCCAAACCCTAAAAGCAGGGAAGCCAACAGTGCAGCCTTCAGTCTGTGGTCAAAGATCCAAGAGTCCCAAAACTGAAGAACTTAGAGTCCAATGTTCAAGGACAGGAGGCTTCCAGGGTGGCAGAAAGATGTAGGCTGGGAGACTAAGCCAGTCTTGGGAAGTGGCTTAAATTAGGTGATCTGGGATGGTTTTCTGTGGAGCTGACATTTCAGCAGGTACCTGAATGCAGACCTGGAAGTAAGAGAAATTCAGAAAGAGAGAAGCAAGGGCAAAGATCCTGAGGCAAAAAAAAAAAAAAAAAAGAGCTTGGTGTGCTGATGAATAGCAAGGCAGAAGAGGAAGAAGCAGAATGAGAGAGAGCATGGTAGAAGACCATGTCTGAGAAGTTAGCTGATGTCAATCATGAAGAACCCTGCAGGTCATGGAGAGAAGCTGGGACTTTGTTCTAAGAGATTTGGGGGACCCCTGAAGCAGTTTGATCATAGGAGAGACATGATATTCAAAGACATTCCCTGGCCTAGCTTTAGCATATCTAGTTAACCTTCTCTTTACTAATCCTTTACTTTTCTTTCATTGTAAATTGAGAAATTATAGTTATATGTTTATGGAGTAGAAAGTGATGCTATGATTTATGAATACAATGTGGAATCATTACATCATGCTAATTAACATATCCACCACCTCAAATACATATCAATTTTTGTGGTGTGGCTGGGTGCAGTGACTCACTCTTATAATCCCAGCATTTTGGGAGGCCAAGGCAGGGGGATCATTTGAGGTCAAGAGTTTTAGATGAGCCTGGCCAACATGGTGAAACCCCGTCTCTACTAAAAATACAAAAAATTAGCTGGGTGTGATGCCTGTAATCCTAGCTACTCAAGAGGCTGAAATAGGAGAATCACTTGAACCTGCGAGGCGGAGGTTGCGGTAAGCTGAGATCGTGCCACTGCACTCCAGTCTGGGTGACAGAGTGAGTCAGTCTCAAAAAAAAAAAATTGTGGTAAGAACATTTGAAATTTAGTCTTAGTAATTTCGAAATGCACAATACACTTATTACTAACTGTATTCACCACACTGTACAATAGATCTCATATATATATTACATATATATACATATATATATATACACACACAAGTACACATATTGTTCCTGTCTAACTGAGATGCTGTGTCCTTTGACCATCATCTCCCCATTCCCCCAACCCCCAGCCTCTGGTAACCAGCGTACTACCCTCTTCTACCATGGATTTCATTGTTTCAGATTCCACATGTAAGTGAAAACATGCAGTATTTACCTTTCTGTGCCTGGCTTATTGCATATCATCTCATTTGATGCAGAAACATCATTTGACCAAATTTTATTTCATAATAAAAATCCTCAACAAATTAGGTACAGAAGGAATGTACCTCAACACAATAAAAACCATATATTATAAGCCAATAGCTAATATTATACTCCACAGTGAAAAATGGAAATCCTCTCCTCTAAGATCCAGAACAAAATAAGGATGCCCACTTGAGCTAGATCCAGTGCTGTGCTGGCTTCAGGTCTAATAGTGATGGTGGCCACAAGGCTGCTTGTGTCAACCCTCACCAAGCTCCAGGCACCTCAGCACAGAGAAAGAGAGACTCCATTTGTTTGAGAGAATGTAAAGGAAGAGAACGTAAAGGAAGAGAACAAGAGTCTCTGCCCAATAATCCAGAGAATTCTTTCAGATCTTATTCAAGACCACGAAGGTGATGCCTCTACAAGTCTATAAGAACCATAGCATTACTGGGCTTGGAGTACCCCTTAATGCAGAAAAGGCTGCAGTTACCAAAAACTTAGATCATAATACTGAAATCCCTTCAAATGCCAGGAAAGCCTTCCCAAGGAGGATGGCTACAAACAAGTCCAGATTGCAAAGACCACAATAAATACCTAACTCTTCAATGCCCAGACACTGACAAACACCACAACCTCAAGATCATCCAGGAAAACATGACCTCATTAAACAAACTAAATAAGGCACCAGGGACCAATCCTATAGAGACAGAGATGTGTGACCTTTCAGACAGAGAATCCAATATAGCTGTGCTGAGAACATTCAAAGACACTCAACATAACACAAAGAAAGAATTCAGAATTTTATCAAATACATTTAACAAATAAATTGAAATAATTAAAAAGAATCAAGCAGAAAATCTGGAGGTCAAAAATGCAACTGACATACTGAAGAATCATCAGAGTTCCTTAATAGCAGAATTGATCAAGCAGAAGAAAGAACTAGTGAGCATGAAGACAGGCTATTTGAAAATACATGGTCAGCAGAGACAAAGGAAAAAATAATAAAAAAGAAGGAAATGCCCAAAATATCTATAAAATAGCTTCAAAGGGGCAAATCTAAGTTATTGACCTTAAAGAGTAGGTAGGGGGGAGAGAGAGAGAGAGAGAGAGAGAGAGAGAGAGAGAGAGAAAGTGTGTTCAAAGGGATAATAACAGAACTTCCCAAACCTAGAGAAAGATAGCAATATTCAAGTAAAAGAAGGCTGTAGAATACCAAACAGATTTAACGTCAAAGCATTTACTAGTAAACTTGCAAAGATCAAGGATAAAGAAAAGATTTTAAAATCAGCAAAAGAAGAGAAATAAATAACATACAATGGAGTTCCAATACATCTGGCCGCAGACTTTTCAGTGGAAACCTTACAGGCCAGGAAAGAGTGGCATGGCATATTTAAAGTGCTGAAGGGAAAATATGTTTTATCTTAGAATAGCATATCTGGCAAAAATAGCCTTCATAAAGGAGAAATAAAGACTTTCCCAAACAAAAACTGAGGCCTTTCATCAACACCAGAATTGTCCTACAAGAAATGCCAAAGGGATTTCTTTTGTTTGAAAGAAAAAAGGCATTAAGGAGCAATAAGAAACCATCTGAAGGTAGAAAACTCACTGGTAATAGTAAGTACACAGAAAACAGAAAATTATAGCACTATAATTGTGCTAATTACTTCTATTTTAAGTAGGAAGTCAAAAGATGAACTTATCAAAATAGTAACTACAACAACTTTTCAAGATATACACAGTATAATAAGATAAAGTAGAAACAATAAAAGTTTAAAAGTGGGATGACAAAGTTAAAATGTAGCATTTTCATTAATTTTCTTTTGCTTATTTGTTTATGCAATCAGAGTTAAGTTGTCATCAGTTTAAAATAATGGGTTATAAGGTATTATTTGCAAGCCTCATAGTAACCTAAAATTAAAAAGCATACAATGGGTACACAACAAAAATAAAAAGCAAGAAACTAAATCATACCACCAGAGAAAATCACTTCCACTGAAAGGAAGACAAGAAGGAAAGAAAGAAGGAAGAGAAGACCACAAAACAACTAGAAAACAAATAACAAAATGGCAGGAGTAAGTCTTTACTTATCCATAATAACACTGAATATAAATGGATTAAACTCTCCAATCAAAAGATGCAGGATTGAATGGATTCAATGGATTAAAATTAAATTTAAAAAGCAAGACCTAACGATCTGTTGACTACAAGAAACATACTTCCTCTATAAAGACACACAAAGACTGAAAATAAAAGGATAAAAAAAGATATCCCATGCAAATGGAAACCAAAAAAGAGCAGGAGTAGCTACACTTGTATCAGACAGACTAGGTTTCAAGACAAAAGCTATCAAAAGAGACAAGGAAGGTCATTATATAATGATAAAGGAATCAATTCAGCAAGAGGATATAACAACTATAACTATATATGCACCCAACACTGGAGCACCCAGATATACAAAGCAAATATTATTAGAGCTTGAGAGAGACATATCCCAAGACAATAATAGCTGGAAATGTCAACACCCAACTTTCAGCATTGGACAGATCATCCAGACAGAAAATCAACAAAGAAACATCAAACTTAATCTGCCCAATAGACCAAATGGACATAATAAATATTTATAGAATATTTCATCCAACAGCTGCAGAATACTCCACACACTTCTCCTAAGCACATGGATTATTCTCAAGTATAGATCAGGATAGGCCATATGTTAGGCCACAAAACAAGTCTTAAGACATTCAGAAAATTGAAATAATATCAAGTATCTTCTCTGATCACAATTGAATGAAACTAAAAAGCAGTAGCAAGAGAAAATTTGGAAACTATACAAACCCATGTAAATTAAACAATATGCTCCTGAATGACCAATGGGTTAATGAAGAGATTAAGAAGCAAACTGAAAAATTTCTTGAAACAAATGATAATGGAAACACAACCTATCAAGACCAATGGGATACAGCAAAAGGAGTACTAAAAGGGAGCTTTATAACTATAAGTGCTTACATCAAAAAAGAAGAAAAACTTCGAATGAACAACCTATTATGCAACTTACAACAGCAAATCAAACCCAAAGTTAATAGGAGAAAGGAAATAAAGATCAGAACAGAAATAAATGAAATTGAAACAAAGAAAATATGAAAGATAAACAAGGCCGGGCGCGGTGGCTCAAGCCTGTAATCCCAGCACTTTGAGAGCCCGAGACGGGCGGATCATGAGGTCAGAAGATTGAGACCATCCTGGCTAACATGGTGAAACCCCGTCTCTGCTAAAAAAAAAAAAAAAAAAAAACAAAAAAATAGCTGGGTGTGGTGGCGGGCATCTGTAGTCCCAGCTACTCAGGAAGCTGAAGCAGGAGAATGGCGTGAACCTGGGAGGTGGAGCTTGCAGTGAGCCGAGATTGCGCTATTGCACTCCAGCCTGGACGACAGAGTGAGACTCCGTTTAAAAGGGAAAAAAAAAAAGATAAACAAAACAAAAGGTTGTTTTTTCAAAAGATAAACAAAAATGGCAAACTTAGCCAGACTAAGAAAAAAAAGAGAAGACCCAAATAAATAAAATCAGAGATGAAAAAGGAGACATTAAAACTGATACTACAGAAATTCAAAGGATCATTAGAGGCTACAGTGACAAACTATATACCAATAAATGGGAAAACTTAGAAGAAATGGATAAATTCCTATATACATACAACCTACCAACATTGAACCATGAAGAAATCCAAAACCTGAACAGACCAATAACAAGTAATGAGATTGAAACCATAATAAAAATTCTCCCAGCAAAGAAAAACCTGGGACCTGATGGCTTTACTGTTGAATTCTACCAAACAACGAAAGAAGAACTAATACCAATCCTGCTCAAACTATTCCAAAAAGTAGAGGAGGAACAAATACTTCTAAACTTATTCTACGAAGCCAGTGTTACCTTAATACCAAAACCAGACAAAAATGCATTTAAAAAAGAAAACTACAGGTCACCATCCCTAATGAACATTGATGCAAAAATCCTCGACAAAATACTAGCAAAGCGAAATCAACTACACATTAAAAAGATCATCCATCATGACCAAGTGAGATTTATCCAAGGGATGCAAGGATGGTTCCTCCTATATTTAGAACACAACAGAGATGCTCATTTTCACCACTGCTATTCAACATAGTACTGAAAGTCCTAGCTAGAGCAATTAGAGAGAAATAAAGAGCATCCAAATTGGGAAGGAAGAAGTCAAGTTATCCTTGTCTGCAGATGATATGATCTTATATTTGGAAAAACCTAAAGTTCCCATCAAAAAACTATTAGAACTGATAAACAAATTCAGTCAAGTTGCAGAATACAA
The DNA here is from genome assembly GCF_001698545.2 of Rhinopithecus bieti. Taxonomy (NCBI): domain Eukaryota; kingdom Metazoa; phylum Chordata; class Mammalia; order Primates; family Cercopithecidae; genus Rhinopithecus; species Rhinopithecus bieti. The sequence continues at coordinate 1,696,535 of NW_016805139.1, read as the reverse complement.
AATCAAATACAAAAATCAGTAGCATTTCTATATGCCAACTGCAAATAATCTGAAAAAGAAATTGAGAAAATAATCCCATTTACAATAGCTGCATATAAAATTAAATACCTAGGAATTAACCAAAGAAGTGAAAGATCTCTACAAAGAAAACTATAAAACACTGATGAAAAATATTAAAGAGGATACAAAAAAATGGAAAGATATTTCATGTTTATTGATTAGAATAATCATTATTGTTAAAATGTCCATATTTTTCAAAGCAATCTACAAATTCAGAGCAATTCCTATAAAAAATACCAATGACATTCATCACATAAATAGAAAAAACAGTTCTAAAATGTATATGGAATCAGAAAATACCCAGAACAGCCAAAGCTATCCTAAGCAAAAAGAGAAAAACTGGAGAAACTACATTACCTGACTTCAAATTATACTACAGAGATATAGTAACCGAAACAAAATGGTATTGGCATAAAAACACATATAGACCAATGGAACAGAAGAGAGAAACCAGAAAAAATATCCATATATCCACAGTGAACTCATTTTTGACAAAAGTACCAAGAACATGCAATGAGGAAAGGACAGTCTCTTCAATAAAAGGTGCTGGAAAAACTGGATATCCATATGCAGAAGAATGAAATTAGACCCCATCCCTTGCCATATGGAAAAAAATCAAATCAAAATGGGATTAAAGACTTAAATCTAAGACCTCAAACTATGAAACTACTACAAGAAAACATGAGGGAAATTCTCCAGGGCGAGGATTTCTTGAGTAATATCCCACAAGCACAGGCAACCAAGGCAAAAATGAACAAATGGGATCACATCACATGAAAAAGCTTCTGCACAGCAAAGGAAACAATCAACAAAATGAAGAGACAACCCACAGAATGGGGTGAAATATTTGCAAATTATCCATCTGACAAGGGATTAATAACCAGAATATATAAGGAGCTCTAACTGTATAGGAAAAAATAAAATAATACAATTTTAAAATGGGCAAAAAATCTAAATAGATATTTCTCAAAAGATGACATTACAAACCACAAACAGGTATATGAAAAGGTGCTCAATATAATTACTCATCAGAGATATGCAAATCAAACTGCAATGATATATCATCTAACTGCAGTAAAAATGGCTTTTATCCAAAAGACAGGCAGTATCAAATGCTGGCAAGGGTGTGGAGAAAAAGGAACCATTGTACACTGTTGGCAGGAATGTAAATTAGTATAAATTAGCCACTATGGAGAAGAGCTTGGAGGTTTCTCATAAAGCTAAAAATAGAGCTACCATATGATCCAGCAATCCCACTGCTAGGTACATAGCCAAAAGAAAGGAAATCAGTATATCAAAGAGACATCTGCACTCTCATGTTTATTGCAGCACTGTTCACAATGGCCAAGATTTGGAAGTAACCCAAGCATCCATCGACAGACAGATAAAGAAAATGTGGCAGATATACACAATGGAGTACTATTCAGCCATTAAAAAGAACGAGAACCTGTCATTTGTAGCAACATGGATGCAAGTGGAGCTCATTTTGTTAAGTGAAATAAGCCAGGCACAGAAAGACAAACTTCACATGGTCTCATTTATTTGTGGAAGCTAAAAATTAACAGTTGAACTCACAGAGGTAGAGAGTAGTATAATGTTTACCAGAGTATGAGAAGGGTAGTGGAGAGAGTGAGCAGGGAGGGAAGCGGAGATGGCTAATGGATACCAAAAAAAAAAACAAAACAGAAAGAGGGAATAACATCTAGTATTTGAAAGTACAACAGTGTGACTATAGTCAATAATAATTTAGTTATACATTTTAAAATAATTAAGAGTATAATTGGATTATTTGTAACACAAAGGATAAATGCTTGAGGTGATGGATACCTCATTTACCCTGATATCATTATTACATATAGCATGCCTGTATCGTATCAAAATATCCCATATAACTCATAAATATGTATACCTACTATGTACCCACAAAAATGAAAAATTATTAATAAAGGATTTGTTTGATTTTAAAAAAACAAGGATGCCCACTTTTGCCATGTCTATGCAATATAGTAGTGGAAATCCTTCCCAGAGCAGTTAGACAAGAGAAAGAAATAAAAGACATCCAAATAGGAAAGGAAGAAAGGAAATTGTTGCTGTTTGCTGACAACATAATCTTATATATAGAAAACCCTAAAGATTCCAGAAAAAAAGCTGCTAGAACTAATAAATTCAGTACAGTTGCAGGATACAAAATCAACACCACAAAAATCACTAGCATTTCCATACACTAACAACAAACTTTCCAAAAAAGAAATCAAGAGAACAATCCCACTTACAGTAGCTACAAAGATTAAAATACTTAGGAATAAATTTAACCAAGGAGCTGAAAGACCTGTACACTGTTGTCTATAAAATATTAATAAAATAAATTAAAGTAGTCACTAATCCTTTTTAAATCCACCATGCCCCAGTCCAGCTGAACAACTTGTACTTTTCAGAATCTACACTATGTGTTCTCACTGCTCTGCAGCTAGCCACCCCTTTCACCCTTCCTAGATCACCTTCTTTACCATTTCTGCTTCTCAAAATGTTACCCTTCTTTCAAAGCCCAGGTGTGATGACATCTCCCTAGTAAAGCTCCCTCAACACCTCAAGCTTATAATAACTAATCTCTTCCTTGAATTCCCATAGCAGGTTATTTGTACCTCCATTATAATACCTCTCTCATTCTATGTGTATTTTAATTATTCATGTGTGGCATGTTTCTCTTATTAGGCCATAAATATCTTAGGACAAGAACTATGCCCTCATTTTTGTTCCACTACAAATCTTAACACATACCTTGCACACACCAGACCTTCAGGAAATGCCTGCCAAGGTAATGAAGGGACTGCCTAAATTAACGTAAATTATTATTCTGTATACTGATCTGGTACTAAATCCATGGTGCTATCATTTCTGAATCACTGATGGTTATCCACTTACTTAAATAACCTTTCTTTGAATACACTTAGAAAAGACGGAAAACTGTGTTATAAGGGAGGAACAAGTACGTAGGTTATTCTTTTCCTTAAACAAAGAGAAGTTCTGTCATGCGTCATGGAAAATTAAAGCACAGTAATAAAAAGCACCAACAAGATTTGTTGAATAATGATTTAGTGGAAACGTTGCTTGCCTCCTGTTCATGGGTCCTAACTTTCCTCTCAAGTACTTAAGCTGCACGTTCTATTTATTTTGTTTCTAGATTACATTGACAACTATTGGCTATGGAGACAAAACTCCCCTAACTTGGCTGGGAAGATTGCTTTCTGCAGGCTTTGCACTCCTTGGCATTTCTTTCTTTGCACTTCCTGCCGTGAGTATCTTTGCACCAATAAAGCAGTTTAAATTAGGTCTTAGAGACTTATTAGAGTGAGCTCTCACAAATTGGTATGCTTGGGAATACATCTGTATCATTTACAAATATAATTTTTCTGATATAATGTTGACTTTTCTAAATTATCTGGATAATTTATAAAATATAGTCTTTCCTTGGAGACACTTAACCTGAGACTTTATTTAATATAGGCTCATACTTTGTGACCAAATAATAATTATGATGGCTCACTTTTTAGGCAACATGCTACTAAGACATTTAAAATATTTGCAAAGATTTAAAGCTATCTTTTTTTAAACTGATCCTTCCAATTTGGTTTATAGTGTGTGCTACTTAAGAGATGGATGTGCACAGTGGAGTATTTTTCTCTTCAGATCCATTTGAGTGAAACGCATATGACCTTAAAGCGTGTTAAACATGTCAGATGATTTATTCACTGTGTCATCATCATTGATTTTTTTTAATGAGCAGTTTCTGTATCTTATCAGAATAAAGGGCACATTTATCTGCCCCCAAGCTTCTGATTATTTTCTCCTTAGTGAATGAAGCCTGCCTTTCTGATCATTTTATTCTCTTGTGTCTTTAAAGGCAGCTGTTCAAAATATTACAGTTTGCCCCCATTTCCAAGTTCTTGCTTTCGTTCACTCCACCTGGGGTGGGGAAGGGGGAGCCAACAAAAAAGAGGGTTAAGGCAGTGGCAGCAGGAGTGCTTAAGGAAAATAGCTCCAGTCTTGCTCCAGACACAGCTCAAGCTGTGCCAACCAGAGACCCCAGAGCACCTCTCCAAAACTCTTTTAGCTCGTAGGGCTTCTCTTCTGCCTATTAATGAGGGCAGAGGACACCCTTGTCCCACCAGTAGGTGCCCAACTCGAGATTCACCAGATGGTTCTGCCCCAGAACACTCAAAAGCACAGAAAAGAGACTGAAAAGGCCATGCATATGCTTGGGTACTAGAACTCAGTTTGAATACATCTTTGTCATGTACTAACTATGTGACTGCTTTAGTTTACTAGGGCTGCCTTAACAAGTACCACAGACTAGGTGGCTTAAACGATAGAGATGTATTGTCTCATAGTTCCCAAGGCTGAACATCCAAAATCAAAGCATTGAGAAGCCACGAGAGCCATGAGAGAAAGATCTGTTCCAGGCCTCTTTTCTTGACTTATAGATGGCTCTTCTTCCTGTGTCTTCATGTCATCTGTGTCAAAATTTCCACTTCCTAGAAGAACACCAGTCATATTGGATTAGGGTCCATCCTAATGACCTCGTTTTAACTTGATTACTTCTGTAAGGACCTATTTTCAAACAAGGTCACATTCTGAGGTCATGGGGATTAGGACTTCAACATATGAATTTTGGAAGGACACAATTCAGCCTGAACAGTGACCCTGAATAAGTTTATTTTTTAATAGAATGGAGGAAGAATTATTGAGCCCAGAGAAACTTTCTGCAGATCAATGTAATAATGTAAGTCAAGTTCTTGTCATGAAGAGAACTCTCAATAAATGTTACTTCCCTTTGCCTGTATGAATCTGGAAATACATGTTTCCTGAAACAAATTGACGAAATCAAGGAGAATCAAAAAAAACTCTTACATATCCAAGGCAACTTCATCTGGCAATCTCAACAATTCAGAACAGAGAAGAGATTCACTCAATAATCAGATTCCCTACAGGAAAATACCTTTAAAAACAGTGCAACACAGTCTTGGATTTTTTCCCATTATAACGGCACAAAATAATTGCAGCTTTTGTGTTTATATTTATCCTGAGGCCACATGTATAGCAACCTCTATGATTCAGTCAAAAACTATGAACAAGGAGGTAGGCAACCTCTGGGCTGTTGAAATAGACAGCAGTCTATGTTCTGTCTTCATAAGAGAGCCACTTGAGACCTAATTCATAACCTAGTCTTCATTCAGAGAAAATTCTGATAAACTCACCTTATGGTTTCACAATTCTTTGAAGATTATAAACAACAAATATAGAGGACGCTGATAGAACAGACACTGCAACAGAAAGAAATGGTGAAAGACTAACAGCAAAGGAGGGAAAAGGAAATCTGTGAATAGCAAGCAGACATCAATGTTCAAAATGTATATCCTGTCCTTAAGGTGGTCAGTAAAAATAAAATAAAAAGGTAAAACAAAATGTGTAAAGATCTAGGACCAATTAGTGTTACAGTCAACACACCTCTGGAAGTGGGCTGCACTCAGCACAGCAAAAAGGCAGTTCCCATAATGAAACTCTGAACTATCACAGGGAGGTTAAATATGTCGCTTGGTTAAGTTAAAGGACAGAGACTAAGTAGTCATTCTTGGAAATGTTTCCAATAAAGTAATTATGAAATTTTTATATGCAAATTAAATTAATACATGTTGGAAATCTGAAAATTTTCTTTCACTGAAAAGAATATTTCTTAACAATGTCAAGAAAAGTAATCTCTACTATGGATCTTTTACTGAAACCTCACAATATTTTCTGAGACCTTATTTATTAAATGAAAGACTAAATGGTCCATATATACCTTTAGAAAAAAACAAAGTGGTCAGAGATTTGATTATATCCTGTGTACCTGCCAACCAATAGTGTTGTCTGATTGAAATTTAGGAAGATACATTGACATTTTGCTGAGAAAGCTAGAGGCTGCCCCTATGTAGGGTTCCTCCCACCCAGGACGCCTGAGAACCAAGAAAGAAATGAGCCTTTCTCCATCTTACCCTCAATGCAGAAGGGCTGTCCTGCACATCACAGAGTCATACAAGCCACCCTTCCAACGCTCCACTGTAGGGTCTCTTCCCTTGGTGCCCACTCCATCTCTGGGCTAATGAGCTCACAGAAGAAGCCCCAGCTCCCTTGTGTTACCCTGATAGGCAGGTCTTTCTCCTCTTTAGGGTTCTTCCTTGTCTTCTGCTAGATATTCCTGCTAAGAGTATTTTCATTGATGAAGAAATTGAGTTTTATAGAGACCGAATTCCTTGAGACATCCAGCTAGTAAATTCAGTGCAAGAACTCTGACTCAAGATATTAACCATTCAATTAAAAATATTGGCCACTGTAATCATTAACAATATTAATTAAATGTAATTATTGCATTTAATAAAATGTTAACAACAGTTTAAAAAAATAGGATATCTTGCCAGGCACGGTGGCTCATGCCTGTAATCCCAGTACTTCGGGAGGCCGAGGTGGGCGGATCACAAGGTCAGGAGATCGAGACCATCCTGGCTAACACGGTGAAACTCCGTCTCTATTAAAAAACACAAAAAATTAGCCGGGCGTGGTGGCGAGTGCCTGTAGTCACAGCTACTCGGGAGGCTGAGGCAGGAGAATGGCGTAAACCTGGGAGGCGGAGCTTGCAGTGAGCAGAGATCACGCCACTGCACTCCAGCCTGGGTGACAGAGCGAGACTCCGTCTCAAAAAAAAAATAAAACAAAACAAAACAAAAACACATTGGGTATCTTTCAGCATAGCCTATTTGCTAATTGTGGGTTACAAATTAGGTTCATTTAATCTGGAAGATAATGAAGGTTAAATATTTTAAATGTTTATCAAAACATATTTCCTCTCTAGTTGTTGTTTATGTAGCAGTTCTCAGCAAAGTGTTAAATCTTAAAACCTAAAAATTGAGTCTTGTTGTCTTAGAAAATGAATTAAAACAAAATTCAGTTTCTAAGAATTTACATCTATTGGTGTCAATATTTGAAAGGATGACACATGTTCAAAGCTTAAGCCATGTTTTATGTGTGTGGATACATATACAATAGACTTTATTTTCACAGACTTCTATTTAGGTGCACCAAGCTGTGTACTAAGAGAGAGGTGGAAAAAAATTGGAAAGGAGCCATGATGAGACAATAAGCAGACCTGGTTTATTAAATGCTATAATGTACAATCTGGCACAAGAGATATGTAGCAAACATTTGCCATTCACCAATATATGTTTTTTTCACATTCACAATAAATGTGATTTTCAGTACATTTTTAATTGTTTGGCAGATGATAAATTTGTGCTATGTAGTGCCTGTCTTTATTTTTCAAAGGGGATTAAACTCTGAACCTCGTATCCACATCATAAGTGCTCAAAATGGTAGCTAGTGCTGTTAATTCAGCGTCTGCAAAATCTGAATTACGCTCCATACAAGTGGATTATACACATATATGCACATAAATGCATGTATATATAATACATGTTATAAATAGATGCTAGAAAGTTTGGTATTTCATATTCCTTACATGTCTACACTTTATGAAAAGTAGTATTAAAGAGAAAGTAAAGGAAATCTTTCCTAAATGATCTTAAACAGCAGAAAAAAACTGGAAGTCACTAATGACTTATGTTGTTCTGGATTTAGAAATGGAGGGGCATTTTTATAACCCCCAAATGGAGGGAAACGTTGTTTAAATCTATAAACCAGATCACAGAGACCAGGTTTCTATAAAGTTTAGTTTGTAGAATCACAACCTGTAAGAGATAGAGATCTTAGACAGTGTAAGACAGTCACTGAAAAAGAGAGATGGAAAACAGAACCTATGATGTAATTTCTAATTTCGTAGTACAGTCATTTATACTAATTAATAATGGAGTAGATCATTGCTCATGAATAGCAAATAGTATTATTAGACCAATGCGTATTTTAAACATGATTGCATTACTTGTTTTCTGTTTATTGTCACAGATGTACTCAGAATTGTGGAATCTCAAGATAAGAAGGAAGGTTAAAGGCTATCTAGAGCCCAAATATATCTCAGCCAAGTTGTTATTCAGCTGAGACTTAACACCTTCTAGAGATGAAAAACCCACCACCTCTCTAGGCAGCCTATAGCATCTTTGAACCATCTTTGAGCTACTCTAAAAAGAAAAAGAAAAGAAAAGCAACCATTCCTTACCTGTGGCAAATACTGACTTGGTACTTATAAAATGTCCATCTCTAACCTAAGGGTTAGACTCCTTGAAGTTTAATAAAAAGCTAATAATTTATAGCTAGCAAGTAAAATCCACAGCCTTGAAGGCAGCAGAGTTCCCAGTCCCTTGCCAATAAACTCAAGAGTTAAAGACAAAGCCCAGAGACTGAATTTAGCAAGCTCCAAAAGCCAACCGAAGGCTGAGACAAAGCGTCTTGTTTTCACAAATGTTAGTAGACCAGAGCAAATTGGAAAGAGTGGGGGACATCAAAGAACGAGAATTTTGGCAGATCAAGATGATAAGCAGAAGGAAAGCAAAGTGGCCAAAAACTAGTGTAAACCTAGAAGGGAATACTAATCTTACTAATCCCAAAAACTGAATAGGTGAACCAAAATAAAAAAGGCAAGGAATGGTAAGTGTGAATTAAAATGGGAATGTGATTTGCAATGATCCACGTTCTAGTCTTTACTGTACAAATGAGCAAAATAGAAAACCTTCTACTATATATCTTCAAAACTGAGTATCCCCACCCTCTACTTTATTTTTCTTTTAGTAGGTTTAGAGTTATAACATTGTAAAGAAGTACAGCTGGGATAGATTTTATCCAGTCCTCTCTCCTCCATTTCATGGATAGAGAATCTAACTTTCAGAGTCTCATCAAAGTGCTAGAAGTATTCCCATGTTCACAGCAGTGAGACTTGAACTCCCCCAGATTTAAAATCCAGCTCTGTCCCAAGCTGAAATTCATGTTCTCTACATTCCATCACTGGATGAGACCATTCGCTCTAACTTAGGCAAAAAGAAATGTCACAAGGCCACACACACCAAAAAAAAAAATTATTGTGATTTTATTTATAATCATGGTGCCTATGCTATACCACAAAAGATAATAAATGACAATGCCTAATTGATTTACTAAAGAACAGAAGTTGTATCTCCTGGCAGTATTGCCCAACAATTTGCCGTTGGCTGATGGTATTATAATGGAGAGAAATACTGCTTATTTTAATATGTAACATGTTTATGGACAGGTTACATACCATTTGTCTTCTCTCAGACTCATTTTAGTGACTTTTTAATATTTGTATTATTTAACAATGCTTTTGAAATTTTGAGTGCCATTTTGTATTTTGTTCCAGGGCATTCTTGGCTCAGGTTTTGCATTAAAAGTACAAGAACAACACCGCCAGAAACACTTTGAGAAAAGAAGGAACCCAGCTGCCAACCTCATTCAGGTAAATGTCAGTGTAATAGGTAGATGGCAACATCTGTGTCCATAGTGCTTGATGGGTCATTTTCTGATCTCTGTGCTTCATTGCTTGGTAGAACTACTGCTTTGTTCCTTTTTAGAAAAAAATGAAGTCAGAACTTAATGTACAGTCTTGGATTTGGACAGGTGTTTCTCCTCTCCCAAACTGAAACACATGTATTTTTAGCAAATGGTCCATGCATTGTTTACACTAAGTAACCATGTCAGCAAGGCCATGCAAAGGTTAGCAGTTGTGTTGCTCCTGGAATTATCTAATATGTCTTATGAATTACTTGATGAAACATAACTGATCATTAAGTGATGGAGCAGAACAGGGCATTACAATTACTTTCTCCAGCCAGATGTATGTTGCTGTTTTAAAGAACAACATATTTGTTTAGAATGTCAAGGTTTAATACCTGTGAAATTGCTTTTAGTGCCATCTAGGGCAGTTAGTGGAAGCAGTTATCCTATTTTGAGAACTGATGGAACTATGGAATACATCAGTGTTTGAGAATATTAAACAATAAGTATATAATTTGAAGCTAGCTCCTAATACATAGACTGTTATTCAGCATTTCATTTTCTTTTCAGTAACTCAGGATTAGCTTCAGCACTAAAAGGAATGCATCTCCTTTCACCATCCATATATTTTCCATCCTAGATCCAGGTTAAGAATCACAGAATATATTTTTTGTTAGATTCATAATGTAGAGTTGACATTTAGTCATGGACAAAATAATTCTACAATCTAAAGTTTCTCCCTTCCTGCTAGAGAACTGGAAGCTACCGAATTTCTAAACTGGAGGGGCTTGAAGTGGTGCTCCAAGGCCCTAGGAAACTTGCTTTAATGCTGCAGTAACAGGCACACTGTTTTTTGTTTTGTTTTGTTTTGTTTTTTGTTTGTTTTGTTTTGTTTTTTGAGACAGAGTCTCACTCTGTCGCCCAGGCTGGAGTGCAGTGGCGTGATCTCAGCTCACTGCAAGCTCCTGGATTCATGCCATTCTCCTGCCTCAGCCTCCCAAGTAGCTGGAACTACAGGCGCCCGCCACCATGCTCAGCTAATTTTTTTGTATTTTTAGTAGAGACAATGTTTCACCGTGTTAGTCAGGATGGCCTCGATCTCTTAACCTCGTGATCTGCCTGCCTCGGCCTCCCAAAGTGCTGGGATTACAGATTGTGAGCCACCGCGCCCAGCCACAAGCACACTGTTTTAATTTAGATTGTACGTTTGGGTGGGTGGGTTGGTGGGAGATAACCACCGCACCCCATACCTTTAGTGTTTATCTGTGGCTGTGATATATGCAGGGCCTCCCACAGAAATGGAGCTGGGGAAAGGAGGGGGCAGTATGGCTCAGTTATATCATTAAGGAGATCTGTTCATATCTCATCATTAAATGAGGATATTAATTTTTAAATCAAGCTATTCTGCAACTGTTGACAAGAAAGTAGACCATCGGGCATGGCTTCCAATGCAAATCACTGAGAATCTCTATTTTTTTACATTATTTTTTACAATTTTTTTTTTTACGTATTCTTTACAGGTTTTAAAAGGGCACTAAAGAGAAAGTGAACTCTGTTTTCTTAAACAAAAAGACCCTTATGAAGTTGGAGTTTAAGATCTGATGCCAAACAATAATCAGCAGAATGAAAAGAGGAGTCACACACTTTAGGACACACGCAAGATACCCCAAGCTCCAGAATTCATAGCCTTTCATCCTTTAGCACTCCTTAACTGGTTACACATGTTCCAATACTTCTAATAAGTTTTTCTCTTTTTTCTTCTTATCCTTTAATTTCCCTTCACTCTAGAACAATGTTTTCCAACCTGTGAGTGCAGAAGTTATTACACAGGTTCCTTGCATCCATCTGAGCACCAAGCTCTGTCTACATATGGAACCAGTAATACATTTGACACAATAAAACCTCTTGGAATATCAGCTGTTTTGTTTTTCTTTGAGGAATTTCTCATGCACATATCAGTTGTGATGATACAAAACAGTGCTGCTCAATATAGTCACCACTAGCTACATGTAGCTTTTTACATTTAAATTAATTAAAATTAAAAACCAAGTTTGCCAGTGGTACTAGCCACTTCTCAAGTGTTCAATAGCTACAAGTGGCTATTGACTACCATACTGTACAAGAGAAATATAGAGAATAACTGTAGGAAATCTCCTGATCTAACTTATCATTATTGACTACTAGACTGTGCAAGAACAATTTCCAATTGAACTTGAAAATAAATTGCTATTTCTACAGCAAATCATTGGAGCAGAGACATTTGTATTACTACAGTCAAAATGAGGCAAGTCCTCCCTCACAGGTAACCCTGTGGAGGACAGGCTAATTGAACAGTTTTACTTGGAGGCCTAGAATTTTATTTTATGGAACTGGGTTATGTAATACATATTGTAATCAGTAATTGAACTTGTACAAATGCAGGTAACAATGAAGTAAAATCATGAGTTTTTATTTTACTTAAAACTCCAAGTTATATGTTGTTCTTAACAAAATAATGCAAAATGGAAGGCTTGAAGCATTCAAGAGTACTTTTAAAATCTAATCATAGTTTCATTAATCAAAGTAGAATCTACTAATTTTAAAAGCAATTGCTACTTCATTTAAATGCAATTAATTTATTTATTAGACATAGAAATAATAATATAATTATTAAATTTGTTCATTGTTCTTCCTTGCTATAGTCTTTAGACAGAAGTCAAGGCTTTAAGCCTTGATTATATATTGTAGAAATTTATATTTCAGGATGCAGTAGATTGAAAAGCAAACTTCATTTACCCATCCATTCACTTTCTTACCCAATAAACCTGACTTGGTTTACTGAACACATAAACCATCAAGCCCAAAAGCATCTCATTTATTTTAGGCCAGAGTCACTATCTTCTTAAAAGGGCAACTGAGATGCCCAAATTACTTCATCATTTGGTTGGTGAGAGAACTAAATTAACCAACATTTCAGGGTTTTAGGAAAAAATTTAAAACCCCAGAAGCTTGCAGCAAATTTAGCTGTGTCAATATCTTTCCATGATTCATTTAAATTTACTTTTCATTTCAAGCTGGAGCAGTCTGGAAAAAGAAATTAGCTCTCAGTAATGTTTTGAATACCTGCCCAAATGTCACAACTTTTATTAATAATGCTTAAGACTCATGAAGTGCTTTTTAGTTTGCAGGGTGCTTCTAATACGTTATGTTACTTGATCCTCAAGACAAGCCTAGGAAGAGTTAGGACTCAAATCCCTGCTGTCTGAATCTGAATCCATTGCCCCTTTCATAAAGCAGCATTTACATCCTCATAAACATATGAGAATGTATGGGATGCCTTGGGATTTAACACTTAAAGATTCTTCGAAAGTTTCATGTTAGAGGTTTACTTCTGGAGAGATTGGACTAGTTTTTTGTGGAACCAAGATGCTTTATTAGAAACAGAAACAGGGAATTAAGTAAAAGTTTGTGAAATAAAGGCTGGTAGGGATAGATTAGAAAATGTTGCTTTGATGCCAACTGATCCAAAAGAAAAATATATAATTTGCATTGAAACTTTGGCTTCCCCCAGTAAAATGACTTAGTCTCCACCCAATTACCCTAAAACGAAGCCACTATTCATTAAGCTCAGGCCACTTATATAGAGATTTTACATCTTTTTAGTGCTCCAGTCATAAATAAAAACAGTGCAAGGTATGGTGACTCATACCTGTAATCCCAGCATTTTGAGAGGCCAAGGTGGGAGGATCACTTGAGTTCAAGATCAGCCTGGACAATATAGTGAGACCACATTTGTTTAATAAATAAATAAGAACAGAATCAGAAAAAAAAAATCATGTGAAAAACATGAAGGCAGGAAAAAAAAAGAAAAAACAGAAGGTAAGATAAAGTTGTGAAATTTTCCCTGAAAGAATAAAAAAAAGATTAAAAATAAAGCAAAAACGATAAGAAACATGAAGGGCCCATCCAGGCGTTCCAATATCCAGCTAATAAAGATATCTCAGCTCAAGTGCATGGAAACTAAGAGGAGGATTTTATCAAAGAAATACGACATTATGATTCTCCAGAACAGGAGGACGGGAGTGGCCACAGTAGAAGAACTCACCAAGTACCTAGCACTGTGAACCAAAAACTTCACACCAAGATTGTCATAGTGAAATATCAGAAAACTTACAAAAAGGGGATCCTTTCTGAGCAGGACAGAGACAAAGGATCAAGAATAAGGATGACATTGGATTTCTCATTAGTAACCCAAAAATTAGAAGACAATGAAACAATACTTTCAAAATTATCGAAGTTTTCAACCTAGAACTCTATATCTAGCCAAACCACCATCAAGTGTAAGAGTAGCACCAAGGCACTTTTAGGCATGCAAGATCTCAAAAATTAATGTACCATTTACCTTTACTCAAGAAACTTTGTAAATAGAATTTCTCTTCCAAAACAAGGGAATAAGCCAAGAGAGAAAGAGACATGGAATCAAGAAACAAGAGATTCCACACAGGAAAGAGCAAAGGGGATTTCTATGATGATAGGGAAGGGAAGTCCCAAGACAACAGCTATGCAGGCCTTCAGAACAGAATGAGAAGGAGGCTGAGAGCTCCAGGAGAAAGATCTTCAAGGAAGCAAAAGAATGGAATTCTCAGATTTCATGACGCATTTGACCACAGGAATTTTGTAGTTCTGCTGGAAAGCTCTGGACTGTATTCATAACAGGTACATCTATGCAAATCAAGAAATTAAAATAGGGCAATTATAACTCCCAAAAATAACAAAGACTTCTATAGGAAAGAAAGAGTAGCCACAGTACATCACATTACTGAACTGGGAACAACAGTTACATTGTCATAATAATATTAAATAGTAACTTAGCTAAGAATTGTGATATTAAAATGTTGGTAGGATGAAAGGAGGGGAAGAGGGCATGTAAGTGGGCAATATCATTATCTTTCAGGATAGGAATTTAATTGATAACGTCTAAAATTGAAAAATCAAGAAATATAACTATAAGCATAATCCTTGAAAATAAGCATTCTTGGCTGGGTGCAAGTGGCTCATGCCTGTAATCCCTGCACTTTGAGAGGCTAAGGTGGGAGGATCACTTGAGGCCAGGAGTTGAAGACCAACCTGTGCAATATAGCGAGACCCCACCTCTGCAAAAAAATAAAAATAAGTCAAGTGCAATGGCACACACCTGTAGTCCTAGCTACTCAGGAGGCCAAAACCGGAGGATTGGTTGAGCCTGGGAGTTTGAGGCTGCTGTGAGCTATGATTGTACCACTGCACTCCAGCCTGGGTAACAGAGTATGACTCTGTCTCAAAAATAACAATAATAATAAATAAGGATTCTTAAAAATAGAAGCAACAACTATAAGAACTGAAGGGGTTGCCTCTGAGGAACAGAAAGTAGTGTCAAGAGAGATGTGGAAAAGGATTGCTGGTTAATAGCCTAAAACTTTCAGAACTTTTACATTTTAAACTCTGTACCTTGAATAAATAAGCTGCATGTCCATTATTCCTTTGGATGGTCAGCTGAAACGTTCTAGACCATTTCCAGTAAGGATCAAACATGTCATAACGATAATACTTGCAAGACAAATAAAATAATCCCAAAAAACTGAATTATACTGGCCTTGTACTTACTGAGCAAAGTCCAAATCTGTTGGGCTGCCTAGAGCACCAGCATCACCTGGTAAATGGTAAATTTGGCTCTCATTTTGCTTCTTGTTGATTTGTCCTTTGAATTGCATACACCATGTAGATTAACCATAGGAAATCCCTCTAAATGTTATTTTTCTCTTGCCAACTACTGTGTGATTTTGGCTTTAAATATAGGAACATGAGCCACTGGATCACGGGGATATGGGTTCAAAGTTCAGCTACTAGAAGCAATTTGCTGAGAGAGAGCTAAGGACAACACAAAGTTATTATAGTGTAAGGGGCATAGAGTTCCACTTTCCACCTTCATTTTGACTGTTAACTAATATCAGACATGTGACAGATGCCACCTGCACCTTCCGTACCTCTCATTTAAAACGCATTTTTGGGAGATGAGTAATGAAGGGAACAAGAGCTTAGCTGTTGGGATCAATTTGATAGAAAAATAGCAAGACACCAGGTTTCATTGTAAAAAAAATCTTTTATTTTCTCAGAGCGGCCTCTTTTGCCCCAAGTTCTTTATAACATTCACAGGCAATGCCTCGGTCCCATTCTTTTGTCGTTCTGTTGTTTTGGATTTTTTCACTGGTATCTAATAATGTACAGACCTGCTATGTGCTTCTAGTTCTACAGGAGTCTTGCTTTCAATGTATCAGAACTCATATATATATGTGATGTCTTCTATGGAAATTGTTTAATTAAAGCAGCCTTCTGTAACATCACAGCATTAGAGGATCTCTGGGCATCACTGCTACAGAAGAAGCTGCAATGAGAAATCCATGTGTTTTCCTTAATTATTCTAGATCACTCTATGAATTGTGTGTGTATAATATTTGCAAAAATTAACATTTCAAGATGATGCAACAATAGTTGCTTTATATACGATGTCAAGATACTTAGCACAAATCTCCACAGATTTGTAGATTAAATCAGCATGAGCCATGTAAGAAGGCTCATTTAAACCTTCCTTAAAAGTATGAAAAAGTCCCTCAAGTTCTACTACTGTATTTTTCTAGTTTTTTTATATCACTTTCTGAAATTTCATTGAAGTACAATGTGCATGCAGAAAAGAGCACATATCCTAGGAGAATTGAGCACACCTGCATAACCAGCACTCAAATAAACAGAGCATGACTTCCTGTGTACCCCTTCGCAATCACTATCCCATAAGGATAAACACTGTGCTACCTTCTAACAGCATAGAATAGTTTTACCTGGTATTTGTAAGTTATGGAAATGTACTCCTTGGTGTCTTCTTTTTCTCACTCAACATTATTCACATGAAGTTCATCCATATTGTTGAGTGTAGTTATATGTACTATTGCCATGTAATATTGTACTATGTAAATGTATCACAAATATTCTGTTTATTCTACTGTTGCTGGGTATTTGGGCATTTCCAGCTTTAGTTATTAGAAACCAACATATAGTGCATATCTTTTAATGAACATATATAAGCATATATGTTGAAAACATACCTAGGAGTGTGTAGTTGTATCATAGTATACATAAATGTTCAGCTTTCATAGAAACTTCCAGTTTTCCCAAGTAGTTGTGTCCATTTTTAACTTTTATTCAGCATACATTTTTTCAATGATATTCTCAGGGAAAGGAATAGTGTTATATCACATTTTATTCATTGTAGATTTCACAATCATGACTGATGGTTCTATAGTAGGGATATGGCCCATTTAAATGAATTGGTCCACCAGGCATGGTGGCTCACGCCTGTAATCCCAGTACTTTGGGAGGCCGAGGCGGCAGATCACTTGAGGTCAGGAGTTCAAGATCAGCCTGGCCAACATGGTGAAACTCTGTCTCTACTAAAATACAAAATTAGCTGGGTGTGGTGGTGCGTGCCTGTAGTCCCAGCTACTCAGGAGGCTAAGGCACGAGCATCGCTTGAACCCAGAAGGCAGAGATGGTAGAGAGCCAAGATGGTGCCACTGCACTCCAGCCTGGGGGACACAGGGAGACCCTGTCTCAAATAAATAAATAATAAATAAATAGGTTTGTCACATAAAATAGAATGTTTTGATTAATCTACTATAATAAAAAAGTTTTCTCTGAGGAGACTGGAGTAAATACCTGGCCATTAGAGATGTTTGCAGGCTCATTACAAAGAAAGAAATTTACCAAAATCTATATGGGAAAGTAAGGTCAGGCAGTCTCTCAAATGAGCAGTTCAGATGGAAGCTTTTCCAACAACAGTCTTCAAGCAGTCAGCAAGTCTCTGTGGAGGTATTCTATGACCAAGAGCCAGGCAATTTGAGATACTGTCTCAACTCCACCAACCTTGTATAAACCTCCTCATTTGAGCCCTTTTTTTCTCACCTACAAAACAGGAAACTTAATTCACACTTTGATTGTGAGGATCCCATAAAAATACTTTGTCTTATGTATGCCAGGTATAATTACATGAAATGGAGAGAGTTTATGTTTTACGTCAAAGAGCTACAAACATATTCTTAGATCATGGCATAAATCCTTAGGTGTTTTCCAGCTATACACCTAGAGTACATTTTCCCCGTCTTGTTTTAGTTCTGCTTCTTGTTTTCACTATCTTCATTTTTAGCATTAGAAGTATTGCATAGTTCAAGGATTTCATTAACTAAATCATTAGCATACCCTGGTGTTCATTAGTTAACTAGTTAGCTTACTAGTTGCATAGTGGATTTTCATTAGTCCTTTGCTTCTCCCTTATCAAATATTGATTAAAGATCAATCTCTGGAATGTATGTTCATGCTCAAGTCGCTTACCTAACTACTATCTTGGATATTAGCATTTAGCCAGTCAATCATCACTTTTTGTTTTGGATAATACAGTATCTTTCCCTTACCAATTCAAAAATTACATTATATTACACTTTTTGGGCCTTTTGCTTCTTGGTTTGTTGTTTTGAAAAGCAGTTCTGTCCAGGCGCAGTGGTTCATACCTGTAATCCCAGCACTTTGGGAGGCCAAGGCGGGCAGATCACTTGAGGTCAGGAATTTGAGACCAGCCTGGCCAGCATGGTGAAACTCCATCTCTACTAAAAATACAAAAAAATTAAAAAAAGGAAATCAGCCAGGCATGGTGGTGGGCACCTGTAGTCCCAGCTACTCTAGAGGCTGAGGCACAAGAATCGCTTGAACCCAGGAGGCAGAGATTGCAATGAACTGAGATTGCACCACTGCACTTCAGCCTGGGCAACAGAGTGAGAATCTGTCTCAAAATAAATAGATAATAAAATAAAATATAAAATAAAATAAAAGCAGTTCTGATGTAGTGCAATATGTTTAACAGTCAGCTGAAAATGCCAAAGTAGCCTTCTTCCTCCTTTGGGTATTTATCAGGGCTAAGTATGAGAGGCAAAAGATCTTAATGTGTAGTAACTTAATCATTTCTCTTTTTATTTTATTCTATCTCCTGCTCTCTTTTATCTTTTTCATGTCCCCATCTATGCCACATGCAGTGTGTTTGGCGTAGTTACGCAGCTGATGAGAAATCTGTTTCCATTGCAACCTGGAAGCCACACTTGAAGGCCTTGCACACCTGCAGCCCTACCAAGTAGGTATCAGTGTGACAGCTGCCGCTGTAGTTGAGTCTTTTCAAGTCTGTTAAACAAACCATACCCACACACACAAAAAAGGTGTTAATGTTTGGCTTGTCTTATTCTCTGTTGCTCCTAGAGAGATTCAAACCTATTTAGTAGCAATTCTGGCACAAAACTAAATGGAATCAGTATCATTGCTCACAAACCACAGATTGGGGTTAAAGACTGAAAAAATGTAAACTTTTATAGAGATTTATTTCTACTATTTCATGCTTATTTTCTAATGTCTCATTTCATAAAACCCACCAGCATCCTAAAGGTAAGCACCACAGTTCTTGAAAAACAAGGATTATTTATTTTGCACCCATCATCTGACCCCAAGAGATGAGTGCTTAGAGAGTAATCATCTTTGTTTGTTTAAATCTCTCAAAGCCATTTCTCATCTGGATCCCCTCTGGATGGTCCTCAAGCTTTCACTTGCAGATCAAACTCATGTCAGTGACAAAAGAAGAGAAAAATAGGAGTCCTGATAGGATTATAGTTTACAATGAGGCAATGGGACCCAGCAGGTTAAAATTTGGAATTAGCATTCACAATTTTAAAGTAAGATTACTTTTCTTCACATTTCATTGGCCAAAGTAAATCATCCAGCCATGCCTAAACTCAAAGAAAATGGGGAAGTACAATTTTACCATGTGCCTAAGAAGCAGGCAAGAACCAAGGACATTATGAACAGTCCTAATGATTACCACAGAGACCTGTAATTTAAAGAAAAAAAGAAAAGAAAAGAAAAAAGGCCTTAGTCTTGGAGTCTTGGAACCCTGGACTCCAGTTCAACTATCACAGAAAATGTTAAATCGTATTCACCACCTAATTAAAGAAGCCCTCATTGAAATACCAGAGTCGTAAATCATGAGAAAGGCTTTCTGTGAGTCACTCAGCTTGATTAGCATTGTCTGTTCCTCAGGTTGTTCAAAAGTTATTAAATTCCTCATCCGACTTAGCATTTGAGAGCACGGGCTGTTTTTCTTCATAGCCCAACAAAACCTTAATCCTAGTGGCTTCATGGGATTCAGGACACCTAACTACTGTGACTCAGAAAAAAAACCACCTGTTCTTACTGATCTGGGGAGATATCAGCTGAGGAAACCTCCATGACATTCCCTGGCAGTGCCGTCTTCATGGAGGTTTGCGATGCAGCAGAATGCGTACCATTGGGAGGCACCAGATCCATCATTAACTACATTACTTCTCTGTTCTGCCCTTGGCCTCAGTTTTCCCACCCACAAAGAGAAGGACAAGAGTTGGGCAAGATGATTCGTAAGCTCTAATGGGACATGCCTCCTGGTGGGTGGTGTCTAAAATTCTTGTCAGCACCTGGGACAGAGATATTCATAGTAATCCAGGGATTTTAGAGAGGATGGAACCTTAGCATGGATAGAAGCATGGATGCTGTTGAATGCATGCGTAGATTAAAATCCTCTTTTCATTTAGATCTTGAAGTTTCGTTGAACTTTTTATTGAGTTTAAGACCCTTTCAACATTTTGATATTAAAAAACCAAAAATAGAACATAACTCCTGTGCCATTTATTCCTTGGGAGTATGAACCAAAACAAGAATTATATAGAAATTGTATTTCTTGTCTTCATGAAGTTTGCTAGGTAAATATAAAAAGGGAATCTGAGTAGCAAAACCAATAGAGAATTCTCAAGTGACAGAGGAGAGTGGTCTATTATCATATGTGATTATTTGGCTTCCCACTTATTGCAGTTTTTGGATTAAAAGCCATTCTGAAGCCTGGAAAAACTGTTTAATAATGAGTCAGATTCCCCAGTAAATCAACTATTACTTTGTTCACATAAGTTCTTTCTATTCCTCTGATATTTTCCCTGTCTTAAGTGGGGGTGGAGGTGGAGGAGGATTTATGCAAACACCTGTGTTCATTATATCCCACTGTGCCTGTCAATCTTCCCCTCACTTTCCTTTTCCTGCAACCTCATGAACCATGGGGCTCAGCTCCATTGAATGAAGAACAGTTATTTGTCCAGAATGACACAGCAGTCACTGGTAAAGTTCATGGGAAACTGGATGTCCTAATATCTCTCCCTCCAGTAATGCTTCATTGCTTCAAATTGCAGAGGTTCTTAATCTTTGTTGTTTTTTGTTAAACCAGTGAGAATATGATGGAAATTATGGGGTCTTTCCCAAGAAAGATATTCAATGCACAAGAAAATCAATACTTTGCCTACAATTTTAATGTATTAACAGAGTCCCTGAAGCTAAGTTCAAACTTTTGCTTTACAAAGCAAACTTGCTTTAATCAAGTGACAATAAATTTCAGTGACTTAGAGGGATCTTTTTACATTTAAGTGGCTTACCAAATGGAGAGTGTTGTAGTAAGAAACAGACTACGATTGCTATTTTATTTACATTGTGTATTTTCCTTTAGCATTCAGCCTAAGAACTTCTGATGGGAAAGATCATTTATTCAGTCATGTATGCGTTCAACAATTACTCATTGAGCATCTATGATGTGCAAGGCACAGTTCTAGGCACTGAGAATACAGCAGTTGGAGTAAAAAAAAAAAAAGCTAGACTCTCTGGCCTTGGGAAGTATGTATTCAAGGGATGCTGGGATAGACAATATAAATAAATAAATAAATATAGGATATGTTAGATGGCATTAAGTGCTAAGGAGAAAAGTAAAAGAAGGAATTTAGGGAACACCAGAGGCTATAATTTCAAACAGGTGGCCAGGGAGAAGATCAATTTATCAACAATATCATCATCCTCATCAATGTTATTGTTATCATTAAAAAACACCAGCTGTGCAGGGCAGAGATGAATGGGAGGAGGGACACTCAAACCTGCTAGGGATACAACCAGCAGTTCCTTACTCTCTCTTTTCAGGTCTGGTTTGTCTCTTACATACACTCTAGAGGTCTTAGCAGTTCTATTTCAAAGTTTTGTTTTAATAACAGAAGGGTGTATAGAAGCAAGTACTTTCCTTGATTTTCTCCTCAAAGAGAGTGAAGCCTATGCAAAGGGCAAAACACAGGTAAATATGCTATTTAGGGAATGAGTCAGATATTTTACAAGGCTATGGGGAATTATCAAGCTCCAAGAACACTTTGTGGTACCTTAAGAAGTGGGGATTTGGAGGTTATCTAACCCAAAGCCTTTGATTTACTCATAAGAAAACCAAAACCGGCAAGCAAATGAGGTGCCTGCCCAAAGGCACACAGCTCATTTCCAAAGAGTACAGACCCTACACTATGGTGCTTGGACCTAAATTTGCTCAAGTGAGTTATTATAAATGCCACCCAACAGTATAGGCTAAAAGAGTTTTGATAAATATTCTATGTACCTTATTTAATCCAAGGAAATTTAGATTTTATACAATACAAAAAAAAAGTCTGCCTCAGCAAGTGACTGAGATACAATTCGTTAATGAATGCAGATTTAGAAACCTAAGTCTGCCAGAAGCACAGAGAACAGTTATGTCGTAACTAGCAACATTCTAAGAGCCCTTGCTAATGCTGGTTAGATCAGAACCACTTTTTCTTAGCCATGGATAGCTTTGGCTAATGAAAAGTCTATTGTTTTTGGTTCTATGTGGGCAGTCTTGACTTCGCCAAGTAAATGTGCTAGCTCAGGTCTGTATCATAAAGAACATATGTTAGCAAGTTGAGTACATTTATTATAAAGAACATTGCTTTTGTGGATCTTGCATGAAAAGAGTTACTTAAGGTACTTGATTCCCCAATCTCCAATTTGGCCATTATCAAGTGCTATAAATATATTCACTGGTTTATCATCATTTCTCTTCTGCCTGCACGCACCTGAAGGAAAGAACAAGGGGAAGCATCAAGCAGGTTTGTGATTTCTCTTTTGCTACATGTTTGTTTATAAATCTGATACCTACCAGATGTTTTAAATGTGTCTCATGTGAATAAAATCGATCAACAAATACAAGATGATTAAAAGTGACCTTTCACAAGATTGCCTGCAAAGGTTGCTATTTTATTGATTTTCCCCCTTAGTATCAAAGTGTCTTTCCCTAACTCACTCCCTGCTTTTTCAAAATCTGTAGGGCATAGACCATTTGGAGTGGGGGAGGAGGGAAATTGATCTTGGATTAGTCCTTGCTGTCATTTTCCCAGACAGAAGTATTATCAAAGTATTCAAATATGGTAAACTAGAGAATGAAGGAAATGAATTTTTTTCTGAATGTTATAAGTCCAGGCAGCAGTCTAGGATACACTCCCCTTCACTAGGGTGCTTCTTTTGGAGTGAGATATATATATATATACATATAATCATTTTTTTGGTAAGAAGAAACCATCTTGCTGTGACAGCTCAAGATCTCCAGCCCACTGAGTGCTGCGGTCTACTCAAGTGACTCAAAAAGAGCCCCACCCCCATCTTTTAGGAAGAAGACAGCCCTCCCAAAAATTCCCCAAATAATTTACGATCAGTTTCCCATGACTTAGATGGAATGCTTCATCAGATTGCAGCAGAGAGCTAAACCTAGAGGGAATAGGAGGTGAAAGAAAAATTTCTTGATCCGTGTTAATGAGTACCAGGAAGTAACTAGATTTGAGAGCAAAGCTCTGAAAAACAGAGCCAGGTGGAACCCAGCATTAATGATGTGAAGAGTGTCAGAGGCAGAACCAGCAAGGAGAATCCCAGGTGCCTGGAAAGCAAGAAGGGATACATTTTTTTTCCCATCATTGTCACTTTGTTTCCGTAAAGAAAAGAAGGCATCCACCTACCCAGAGTTGGTCCCTAAGTGGAAGCCAGTGTGGGCCCAGGGATTGTTCTTTTAGCTTTGTACTATTATAATAATTACATTAATCATAATATATCTATGCAATACCAAAGCCGGTTTTGAAAGTTCACTTGGTGTGTTAAGGCTCTGGACTATCCATTTTTGCCTTATGTTTATATGTAAAGACACACAAATCAAAACATAAATGCATTCGTCTATGATGGGAGATAGGTACAATAGGATATACAACATCAGGCACATGTTCTGGGTAGGTAACCTACCCAAGGGATGGCATTAAAGCCCCTTGTCTTATTTGGTAGCATAGAGTTAGAGCCAAGGGCATTGGATATTCCTTGGTGATATTTCCAGAAAAAAAAAGTAGTTCTTCCCCACCTAAGAAATGTGTTTGACCAAAGAGAGGTTCTAGTCACTAGATTCAGAATAGTCTTTGCCTAGACACTGGAAGAGACAAGCTGACCAATTCTAGACCTTTAGTCCATTTTCTAGATTCCATACAGAGCTCACCATCCTTCTGTTGTGACAATTTTACTTGAAAAAAGTTACACAAAATAAATCATAGCCATTTTAAGCTAGCTTATAGCTGCTTTGGTGATAATTTTAAAGCTTTCATTGTCTCAGGAGCTATCCATTTACTAATTATCTCAAAGGGTCATCTGCCCCCAAATCCAAAGGACAGAGACCATCTTTGATACAAATTCCAGAGCTTCCTGAGAGTGCAATCACCCATCTTAGTTTCATCCTCCCAAACGGAGCTGTTAACAACTAAAAGAGAAGTTTGTAAATGACATGGAGGTGCTTGAACAAGTGTAAACTCTATGGCAATTCTCAGTGAGGGTACAATGATATTGTACTGTTTTTCAATGTTAGCATAGCAGAAAACAAAGACAAAATTAAAGTGTCACTTTTGAGCTTCTGCTCACCAGTCCAAAAACGAGCTTCCTACTCATTTGTCACAATTCAAAAAAACTACCAACCAAATTTTCCACATTTACGATGTTCGCATATACCTACAACATTTACTCTCTGCATACAGCAGACTGAGATTGTCAAAGAAAACTCACCCTTAGGTTTAAATATGTACAAAACCACTGAAGTCGGTTGATGACTTAGAGAATCACACACGGAAATTTCTTGCTTCTCTGTGGTCATTGAACATTTGGCAAAAACAACCTTGAAATAAGTCCTGTACTATTACTTAAGTTAGATTCCTTACTTAATGTCTTACATTTCATACACTTAGGTCTTTTATCTTCCAACTAGCTGTCATACCACCCTGTGTAAAGCTATGACAGAATGTGCTCAAGAGATAATTCTTGGATAGAGTAATACGATGGCCCTGACTTCAAGTAGTTTGTGGGAAGAGATAAAACACCAACAAAAAATGGGAAGAGAGGAGAAATATAAAAAGAGAAATAAAAAATTAAAAACATTGCAATAATCTGAGGAAAGTAAGATAAGTCCCATTTAATATTATGTAAACTTTCACCTTGTTGTGCTCCATACACAGAATTTATAATCCTGCATAATGAATGCAGAAAGGCTATTGTAATAACAATAGCAACAGCACTGTCTTAGAAAGTAACAAAGTTGTCTTTACCCAAGCAAAATATGCACAAAGTAAAATGCATTTATAATGAGAATTCTTCCTTAGAGAAGAGTAGATCTGGGTCCAGAGTATTGTTAATTAATGTTTGACCCCATTTCAAAGGAACTGATTGACACCATCCAACTGCAGAGTCATTTACTGCCTTTGGGACCACTGAGTTATTGATGGTGGTTCAGATAGGCAGAGTAGACAAGCTTCGGCTCAAGCAGGAGCTAACGTTTTCATCTTTTAGCTCAGAGCTTAGAATCTCCTAAGTCCTTCCTCATGGAATTTTCTTTGTGTTACAAACTGAGAGTAACCCAAGTGTAGATGAGTTCAACACAGCAGCCAACATCCGCCTCTGGGTGCCTGACACTCTCACCTTGACTGTAGACTGGGCCATACACAGAGAGGCTTTTCTTTCTGCAAAATTGATTAAGATGTCAAACACATTTATAGAACCCTTAGTTAACTATATTCCCGGCTTTGGAATGTTCTTGTTAAAAAGGGATTTTGTCTTTCTACACTGAGGTTAGGGTATGTTTAAACAAAATTTGCCTACGATGTCTTGGGCTAAGGAAAAAGGTCACGTTGTTTGTGACAGATCCAAAAATTTTCTTCAGAAACACAATGGCCAGGCACAGTAGCTCACGCCTATAATCCCAGCACTTTGGAAGGCCAAGGAGAGTGGATCACCTGAGGTCAGGAGTTCGAGACCAGCCTGACCAACATGTTGTGAAACCCCATCTCTATTTTTTAAATGCAAAAATGAGTTGGGCGTGGTACTGCATGTCTATAGTCCCAGCTACTTGGGAAGCTGAGGTAGGAGAATCACTTGAACCTGGGAGGCAGAGGTTTCAGTGAGCTGAGATCACACCACTGCACTCCAGCCTGGACGACAGAGCAAGACTCCATCTCAAAAAAAAATTTAAAAAAAAAAATACAAGCCATCATTCTGAAGAAGAGTTTTTTAAATACAGCTCAACTGAGCAATAGTGAAAATACTGTTTCATCGGTTCTCTTTGGTACAGTCAGGTACAAATTACTGTTAGTATCAACTGAACCTGCTGTTTTTTCCTCTACTCCAATCATAAAATACTTCTTCAGCATCATTTAATCACTCATTTCTTTTCCTCTGAGTTCCCACTAAAACAGTACTAATCTCATATATGTGGTGGTAAATGTGTTTATTGATTTCATTCTATTAAAAAATTAGTTGGAAAATTTATTTTTTTTAAACGGGATAGGTTTTTTTTCTGTTTTGACATAAATTGTCATTTTTCAGAGAACTGAATTTACCTGTGAACCCATCTGGCCAGAATAAGCCAATATTCTCACCTTGAGGTTTTATGTTGTTCTCCCTTCCTCCTTGACCAGATTATCAAATAGTAGTTGGTTAGTCATCACTTTGATACAAAAAGACTTTTCCTTCTATCTATCTAAGTTTTATTGCTACAAAAACAGATTATACTATCTGAGGTTTCGAGATTATCTATACATCTTGCTGCCTCTAGTTACTCTGTCTTCTTAATCAACAATGGTTGGCTATATGCCTGCTTGATACTTAAGCTTCCTTAATGGCAATTTTAAAAGCATTGCTAGAACCCTTTCAGATTTCTTAGACAGTTAACAAAAGTTGCTTTACCAGGTAAAGTCTCAACTGTGAGACTGTTGTAAAGATGCATGTCTTAAACGTTAAGGCACAAATGATATTTTTGTATTACATTACACTCTTGTGCTGTGAGCCACTGAGTGCTTTTCCTGAACCACTCTTGTGTGGTTGGCTTTTGGGGGTGGGTTCTGAGGCTGTGTGTGGCTCTTGGAGAGAACTCTAGAACCCTGGTGGAAGACTGTGTGCTCTTACATTTCTTCTGCATTTATTTTCCATTATTTCAATTTTCTTTCTTCTGTGTGCAATGAATGATCTGCATGTGTTGTTAAACTAAACTCAGTAAGACTAGACTTTGTTTTTTTCCAACATAGTCAACTTGTATCCTTATTGGCAAAATGTTCCATTGTTTCAAAAACAATCTTTCCAAAATGGTCTCTCCTTCTGTTCACATTTATTGATAGAGGAAATGGATTTAGTCTTCTAACAACACATCATAGGACTTAAAATAAGAAACGTACTTTTCTTTCTTTCTTACAAACCAGCAATCTAGAATCTTTTCTTCTGTTTTGTTGAACATATATTCTTTCTGACAATTGGTTACCTATATCAACTATAAATGCAGATGTTTCACACAAACCAAGAACTTATGTTTTTAAATTTCAACAATTAATGTTATGAATTTATTGATTTCTGTAAATATTTATTCTTTGAAGTTCTAAAATATGTTATTACTCAATCATGTATACTATGTTTTATTGATACTTATTACAGGGGTAGCTATATTCTAAAGAATGTATTCTTACATGCTAACACAGAGACTATCATCATTTGTATGTAATGCCTAGTTCAAATTCAATTTATCGACCTAACCGTTAAGATCACTGGATATCTTTCAAGCAGCACAATTAAACAACATAGTACTCTCTGCTTAGCCTGTGTACTTTTATATTAAAAACAATAAAGCCAAATGGCTTTGTTTTTATAAAAGAAAGAATCCCTAAGCACTTTCCTATTCGTGAAATGCTTAGTAATGTGCTGCTCTATTTCCCTCACTCCTAGTAAGTTCTGTAGTAATAAGCAGAAGCTCTTCAGAATGTACACCTCACGGAAGCAGAGGTACCCAGCATCCGGGCTATTGACATGAGATTTGAGAATGCCAACTAATCTCAGGTGCATGACCAGGTTACACCGCCACCCCACCTGAGCCCTGTTCAGAGACTCACTCGTTCTAGGGACTTCTTGAATGAGATTTTCAACCCGCTTGTAATTTTCCGTGTTGCCTGTTGCCTGCTTTGATACTCTCCACCGCTGGGACAAATAGTCGGCGTCCCGCGTAGAACTGGCAGTCAGCCCTTTGGCGCCTCCTTGTGGTTGGACAACTGCTGAGCTGCTGCACGCACTGAATTGTTATGGCTCAGTTGCCATATTGTGCCTGAGGCGAGAATTTGTAGAATGCTTATCCCATGAAGGGCTAAAACCCTAATTAAGTATAACAATAACTACAGCCTTCTAAGTCCCAGAGGATTACTGTGGGGTTATGATGATGCCACACAGTTCCCTGGCAGGGAACAGCTGGTAGTAGACTGCATGCTAGGCCATTTGAATAACCTGTACATCTGATTCCCAGAGACGGGAGAATTCTCTCTTGCAGGGTGACAGGGCAGGCTCTGCTGAGCATGGTCCTCAACTGTAAATGTGGGACTGTACACTAAGAGAGATGCTCCAATCAGTGACCACAGCAATTTTTTGTTACTTTCTGCAAAGCAAGATCTCCTTGTTAGTCTCCTGGGGATAATCTTTGGCATTCTTCCTAAAAGTACTGTTACATAAATCTTCTTCAAAAATCATATTCATAGATGTCACCCAAAAAACCAGGAAAATAATGAAAACTTTAGTGTACCAGTGAAGAGTCTATATTTTTAATCAATTCAATGTGTGTTTTCAGTAACAGTCACCTAATCAGCTTAATACTCATATAATCAAGATGCTCTGTTGATTTTCAAAGGGAAACAAAGTAGAAAATAATAAAGTGAGCTTTTGTAAGAGGACACAAGAACGGATCTTTGCCTTGGAAAAGAAAATTTTGCCTGGTTAAAAAGTTCTTGATTAGAATCTTATTCTTAACTTTCATATAATTATATCAAAAGAGAAAGTGAAAACATTACATTTTTTCTAATTTAGCATGTAATATGCTGAGTTTATTTTTAAATAATCCTCGGAAATCTTTAAAATAAAAGACATTAGCAAATATCCATGTAGTTGAGAAGAACAAAAGGGAAATGTTACTTAGAATTTATTTTTCTCAACTTTAAATGTTTTAAATGGTACTAAGATTTAGAGAATATTATTCCTACTTTCCAATTTATTCATAAGGTAATATCAAAATGTTTCATAGAGGCAATTTTTAAAAATATTTTTATAGGAATGATTTTTAAAATATGTTTATTATAAATAAATCGTGGTGGATTTAATGCTAATACTTTCATTTTGGATGTTTTACTTTTCAATAATTGAATTTTTTTAATTTTCATATTAAATGTTTTTATGATGTCTTATCCATTTCTTTATTTAGTTGGCATAGAAAAGAGATATATCTTGAAAGTCTGAGAAAATAATTTTTCTCAAAAGCCAACCTTTTATAGTAATTAGCATCTGTTAGTTCCAGAAAAGGTAATAGATAAAATCGAATATAGTGAGGACCAATTGTAATGATACCTATGTCAACTTGAGCTATTCATTAATCTAAATAAAGGTGCAGAAGTGAGCATATGCTTCCTGAACTAGATCGTTGTAAATTTAAATTATGGAACAGATGTGTTGAAACTAAAAAGAGATTTGAAACTGTTACAATTTAAAAAAAAAAAAAAGCTTGAGAAAAGTAGACATTTTGGGCACTATCCCTTTGACAGATTTGTTTAAATAATTGAAGGCTTTGGGATGACATGGAAAACCTAGCCTGAGAATTAAAAGATGCAGATTTATGATGTTATTGTTGCTCTTGTTTAATGTAATCTTATCATTTAATCACACATGTGTCAAGTACAGATAAACCCTTCCACTGTTGGGATTGTCAGAAAGAACTCTTGAACCCACCTAACCTCATCACCAGACTGCCCGGCCTGTTCTTTGCATGTGCCTTCAGCAAGTCATGCTGGACTTAGCTGTGTCTGCATTTCAGAGGGGAGCTGTCAGTTGCATGGTCAACTTGTTTATTGTTTCCAGAACTCCCTGACCACCAGATCATGATTTGATTTGTTTTCATGTAAACACACATAAAACGTGGTGCCCTTTTAGAATATCGTTTGTTAAGCAACTAGGCATGGAAAAATAAATGTTACTGTTTCTTGTTAGCTACAAAACACATATCCACTAAACACATTTGCTGTTGGCATGCTGCAGTTGGGGACAGTGGACATTGCGGTAAGTGGAAAAAACAAGGCCTCCACTTCGTCTCAAATAAGCCTTATCCATGAGAACGCTGCTTTCATACCCTACAAAGGCCGCGGCATGACTCAGAGTAGCTGCTCTGAGAGACTTCCCTCAGACCCGTTGCCCATGATTTCTTCAGGCCCTGCAGAGTCTTGGGCCTCTCACATTGATGACAGTATCACCTTCTAATGAATGGCATAATTACACTATAAAGGAAACAAGAAAAAAAAAAAAAAACCAGAATGGGTACACAAAGCTTCTTACAGTTCATTTGATTTCCATAAGAATCCCTCAGCTGTGTTGCTATGTTTATCTCCATGTTAGAGATGAGGACCCTAGCCCCCATGTCTCTAATCCCAACCTGCCCTTCCTAGCATATCACAGCATATCTCTTGATTAGAAATGTGTGAAGATGCACTTTGGATTTTATGATTGTTGTTAATGCTTCTTTTATCAGCCCACAACAATTCAATCTTAGCCAGCATCAGAGAACTGAATGCCTGAACAAATATAATTTACCAGTAGCTGCCACAGCAAATCAATAACCTGTTAACTAGCAGGAAATTGTGTTAGTGAACATAACATCTCATTCTGTTCATCAGTCATCACATTCATTATATGTTGAGGCTGTTCTATCTTGTGTGGTTTTCATCTCACAAGAATGAATGTAAGCATAAAAGAAATCTAATGTTAAGTGTTGTATGTTTAATATTATGTATGTGGTGCTACCAACTGCTATGAGATTGCATGAATTTATGGATATCATAATCTTGCCTGGAATATAAAATGCATGCCAAATGTAGGTATATATGTAACTGTCATCCCTGTTTACCTGTAGAAATGTCTAGAAATTACAAAGAGATATGCTCCCAAACAAAATATAATTTTTTTAATCTCAGAAGTTGAGGTTAAAGCTAAAATTACCCAACTGTTTTTCAAGTGAATTCCAAAACAGTTCTTGGTTCTCTACGGTGTAATTGTGTACAGACTGCTGTATGACCTCAGTCCTTTCTACAATGAATCCAAGAAGGATGTATGTACCTGTAGAATGAGATTGATCTCAAATGAATGCAAATATAGAGATTAGATAAAGCTCAAATCTTAAATAAGGGAAAAATAATTGCTATGCTCCTACATGCTGAAAACATCTTGTCTATTGAAATATATGACCACATGAGCTTCATCAAATTATTTACCAAGCAAAGTGGGAGAAATTGCTTAAAATGGAATAATCATGCCTCTGTTCTCCACAGTCAGAAGCTGAGTTTTAAGGAGCGAGTGCGCATGGCTAGCCCCAGGGGCCAGAGTATTAAGAGCCGACAAGCCTCAGTAGGTGACAGGAGGTCCCCAAGCACTGACATCACAGCCGAGGGCAGCCCCACCAAAGTGCAGAAGAGCTGGAGCTTCAACGACCGAACCCGCTTCCGGCCCTCGCTGCGCCTCAAAAGTTCTCAGCCAAAACCAGTGATAGATGGTAAGCCCTGTTTTTCCATAACCATTTTTAATTCAATAGTGAGTGAGATTATGAAGTAATTAATTCTCCATAGTGCCACTTGAAGATAGAAGAAAACAACCCCAGGGAAAGAATTGTTTGTTTGTTTTATTGGAAATTTATTTGTTGCCTTGGGCAAATGTACAGAACATAAGTTTACTTTTGGAAACCACTTTGGCAGCTAAATTTACATTTCAAAGAAGCCAACAAAATGTTAATTCTTCACTTGTATCTACAAATGTACTTATCAGATAAGGGCCACATTAAGATCAATGGGACTGTCATTCTGATGTATATGTGACGTCTGACCAGCAAAGGTCCAAGACCCAGGAACCACCAGGTGCTCTGTGAATATCTTGCAACACAGTAAGAAGGGTGATCATTTCTGGTCAACAATGAAGGTGCTCTTTCCCTCTCTCATACACTCCATCTACCAGCAAATCAGACCACTGCTTATCTTCCTTAGAGAGGCTCCTGCTGAAAGTTATTTCAAAGTCTTCCAATGATAAGTAAAATTCAAGTTCTTCTCCCAAGAGGAGTTAACCTATTTAATTTATCATATTATGTGCAGACATTCACTTGCCAACACATTTTATTGAGTGCCACATAATTTTCATGTTTATAAAATAAAATATTTTATTTTTCATTTAAGATAAGCTTGGCTTTCCTTTTAACTAGGCCCCCTGGGATCTCTTATACTGGGCAAGGAACCAAAATCAAATACCATCTCCCATTAATGCATAAAAACTGCAAAGGCTATCAGTCCTTCTGTTCTCTTTCCCTAAAATAATGTGTATTTTCCCAGGCCCTGAAAGCTCGAGGAATAAAATTAACAACCAGGGGTCATAATCACAATGATCTCAGGCTCCCTGCAGTGAAATCCCTGGAACCTCATTCCACGGGTCCCTCTCAGCTTACTCAGAGGTCCTCAGGGATATCTCCTCCACGCTCACGTGAGCAACACAAGCCCCCACTTCACGCTTCACTCCACACCCCTGTGGGTGCCATGCTCTTCAGGACGACCCCTAGTGGCTGCACTGACGTGGCTACTCCTGGCAGAGCTTGCAGGTCCCATATGGGCGCAGGACGACTGATCCTGCCATGCTTCTTCGCAGCCTGTCCTGTGCTAAGGGAGGAAAAACCTCCGCCACCAACACGGGACACTCCTCCATCGAGCCACTTGCAGGATCTGAGTCACTTGTGGCACAGCTTTTCAGTGTCCTCTAGTTTCCTCACTCCCCTCCTAGGATTTTGGCTGAAAGCCCTTGAGCAGCTGAGTCAAGAGTTACCAGTGACAGGGCTTTATGTTGCACTCAAAATAGACTTGCTGAATATAAATGGCTACATCCTTTCTGGAGGGCAATTTGGCAAAATATATTAAAAGTCTTTACATATGTCTAAGTCTAGACACATCCCACCTACCAATTCTATTTCTAGGACATAATAGATACAATGAAACAATATCAGACATTAGAAATGATGCCCTAAATTAGAAATTATTGACACAGAAAGATAGCAAAAAATAAATCATTCCATTTATATATATTATATAAATTCATGTATCTATAGAAAAAAGTATGGAAAGATTTACAAGAATGTATGAACAGTTACCTTTGAGTGGTGAGATCACAGTTATATTTTGTTTCTTCATTTTTTAATCTGTATTTCCTAATATTTCTACAATGAACAAGTAAAGCTCTTGTAATAAGAAAGCAATAGAGAATTTTCTTTAAAAAAAAAAAA